>NC_134269.1:13957221-14557221 GCF_031893055.1 Leptodactylus fuscus | reverse complement strand
TAGCACAGTCCCGGCAGCCGGGGACATCTCTATCCTCCAGCCTGTGAATTTGTGAGGAGCAGGGGAGGCGAGGGGCTAATGTTCTTGTTCTAATGAGATGTGTCAGTTCATGCGTCATTGGCCCCCTCATTCATTAGTTGCATTTAGACCTCTCTGCTCGGATTAAGGACGTCACGTCACTTCTATCAAGACCAGAAAATGAAATCATTATCTGGATCCGGAACCTTTACCCGTGCATCAACATTGCAAAAAATTCCAAAAAATTTAACAGAATTTTTGGGCAACTATACATTGCTGGAACCTTTACCCGTGCATCAACATTGCAAAAAATTCCAAAATTTTAAAATTTGGATGCCGACCAGAATTTTTTGCCAACTATACATGTGGTAAAGGATAATTGTGACTTTATTGAGTGCCAGGCATCGTCTCCTGCTCCTTCTTCGAGAATCAGATTCAGGATACGGAGCCGAATCCCCCCCTCCCCGTAGTTATTCGACTGCAATATAAACAATGAGGGGGGGATAATGCCCATGTGGGCGTGAGAGGGGGTAAAGGACAAGTGATGAAAGTTTATTTCATCTCCGTCAGGGGTGGTAAACCTATAGGCATTTCCATATCGGAGCTGGAGATAGCCACCTAGGTCCGTGGAAGGATCGTAAAGCAACAGATATCCCCCATATAGCATGCACAAGTGGAAGAAACAGTATATAATCTAGGCATACACACGTCAATAAGGGTTAAGTCATGGCATGCTATACTGACCCCCCTCCCCTCATGCATTCATGGATGTCTCACTTGTTCTCGGCAGTCTCAGTGGGATCTCTCTCCCTCCCTCTCTGTCTCTTTGTAGTCTTCAGTGTGTTGTCTCTGTGCAGTTTCAGCACCAGGGACAGCGGCGGCCGCTTTAAATACCCACCCAGCCCCTGGTCACGTGTCCCACCCAATCTCTCGTGGACCGGCCCTCCTTGACGTCAATGTTCATTCATAAGAATCCTACCCTAGCTGGGGGTGAGGGGGGACGGGCGGTGCGCATGCGCGGGGCTGGCAGGCTGGCAAGTGAATGGATAAGAGAAGGGAGGAGGGGTGAATGAGAGGAGAAAACATGAATGAGTCAATGAGCGGAGAAAGGGAAAAAAAAAAAAGAAAAGGAAAAAAAAAATCATGAATGAACCTTCCAGATTTACTCCAGGCTGCAGGAAGGCGCCGATTGGCTGGAGGGGATCCAGACACATATGGGAGATGTACATGCACCCATTTACTTCAATTACCTCTCGTCGCCTATAGCCGCACTTAGCTGTGACCATACACATGTCGCTGGCGGCAATTTGCCTTTTTAACTCTTTGGCTTCCTGTCACCGTGACTTACTAGTCCGACGGTGAAGCCAATGCAGCAGAATTTACCTGCAGTCCTATGTAAGGGCAGACATTACACACCGTCGTATCAGCCACCCTATAGGCACATATGTCATACCGGCGACAGGCTCCGTGACCGTCCACAGATCAGTCACTTCACCTCTGCAGTGTCTCTGCAACAGAATCTGCTCATTCCAGAAAATGTCCAGGATCCCCGGCGCCCCATTATCTGTAATGT
Organism: Leptodactylus fuscus; assembly: GCF_031893055.1. Taxonomy (NCBI): domain Eukaryota; kingdom Metazoa; phylum Chordata; class Amphibia; order Anura; family Leptodactylidae; genus Leptodactylus; species Leptodactylus fuscus. The sequence goes on along the minus strand of NC_134269.1, from coordinate 14,555,630 downwards.
TCTGTAACATCACTTCACATTGGGCAGCCGCTACCTCTGCCTCTCCTCAGACTGTCTAGTCTGTCCGCCATCATTATAGTCTGTGCAGTCCTCATTATCTATGGATGTGGATGGATGGATGGATAGATAGATAGATAGATAGATAGATAGATAGATAGATAGATAGATAGATAGATAGATTTATAGATAGGAGATAGATAGATAGATAGATAGATAGATAGATTTATAGATAGGAGATAGATAGGAGATAGGAGATAGATAGATGATAGATAGATAGATAGATAGATAGATAGATAGATAGATAGATAGATAGATAGATAGAAAATAGATAGATAGATAGATAGATAGATAGGAGATAGATAGATAGATGATACATAGATAGATAGGAGATAGATAGATAGATAGATAGATAGATAGATAGATAGATAGATAGATAGATAAATAATAGATAAATAGATAGATAGATGATAGATAGATAGATAGATAGGAGATAGATAGATAGATAGATAGATAAATAGATAGATAGATAGGAGATAGATAGATAGATAGGAGATAGATAGATAGATAGATAGATAGATAGATAGATAGATAGATAGATAGGAGATAGATAGATAGATAGATAGATAGATAGATAGATAGGATATAGATAGATAGATAGGAGATAGATAGATAGATAGATAGATAGATAGATAGGAGATAGATAGATAGATAGATAGATAGATAGATAGATAGATAGATAGGAGATAGATAGCTAGATAAATAATAGATAAATAGATAGATAGATGATAGATAGATAGATAGATAGATAGATAGATAGATAGATAGGAGATAGATAGATAGATAGATAGATAATAGATAGATAGGAGATAGATAGATAGATAGATAGATAGATAGGAGATAGATAGATAGGAGATAGATGATAGATAGATAGATAGATAGATAGATAGATAGATAGATAGGAGATAGATAGATAGATAGATAGATAGATAGATAATAGATAGTATGTAGATAATCTCTAGATAAATAGATAATGAGATAATAGCTAGATCATTAGATAGATAATCTCTATGTAGGGTTGCCGCTTGGATGCACAGACAGAATGACTTCCCTAGGACATGGCCTCACACAGCTCCATATATATAGACATTTTAGTATGAATCACTAATCTCTTCCTCCCCCTCCCTCATTGTCATTTGCAGATGAGGGGCGAGAGCCCGGCCGGTGACGTCAGCATTGCGTCTGTCTCCAGTTGTGTAGCAGGCCTGGGAGTGACAGATAGAATAAGGGGTGAGAGATGAGGGCAAGGACACATACCTGCTCAGCTGGCAGGGTATTGGGGGGGGGTTGGGGGGTGTATAGAGGGTAGCACTTATATACAGTGTATGGGCAGCCTCCATCTATGTGTCATCCTCATGTAAGCCTCTCTCCCCCCCTCTGAGTCTCCTCTGGATGAGTCACATATTTCATCTGAACAGACTGCAGATTTCTTTGCTGGTCCTGTACAAACACCTTCTTATCTGCACACCTCCTCGCCCTGCCTGCCATTATCTCTTATCCCACCATCTCTTCTCCATCTCCTTCCCTTTTATTTTTGTTCCTTTTTCTAAACTTTTTGACTATTTTGGCCTCTCATCTCCCCCCTCCTTCCATCTTCTCCTCATGTCTTCTCCTTGCTCCTTGGTTTCCACCTTCAGCAGTTCCTGTGTCTGAGAGTTTTTGGTAAGTTGCACATCTTCAGTTTTTCTCGTGGTCCAGGTTGTCTTCTGTCCCCCTGACACTTGGCCGGCTTTCCTCTGTGTCTTCCCGCCTGCTCCTGTCTTGCTGGACACCTGTAGCGCTTTATCTGTTTGGTTCCTGCTGCTGGTGGGATGTGGAGATCATTCCCGTCCCCATGTAAGGCGGCTCTGCGGCCACTTAACCCCTTACTTACCCTGGGCTTTACCAAGGTCTCAGCCCTTAACCCTTCCCTTGCTAGGTTATCAATCTGGATGGACATTGCAGGATATTAGGCTGAACTGGCAGGATTTGTGTCTTTTGTCAGACTGCCATACTATATTACTATGTTCTGTTACTATGCCTGCAGTCTGTCCTCCCCTCTACACTACCCTCATCCTCTTCCCCCTTTCCTCCCCTATATACTACCCTCATCCTCTTCCCCCTTTCCTCCCCTATATACTACCCTCATCCTCTTCCCCCTTTCCTCCCCTATATACTACCCTCATCCTCTTCCCCCTTTCCTCCCCTATATACTACCCTCATCCTCTTCCCCCTGTCCTCCCCTATATACTACCCTCATCCTCTTCCCCCTGTCCTCCCCTATATACTACCCTCATCCTCTTCCCCCTTTCCTCCCCTATATACTACCCTCATCCTCTTCCCCCTGTCCTCCCCTATATACTACCCTCATCCTCTTCCCCCTTTCCTCCCCTATATACTACCCTCATCCTCTTCCCCCTGTCCTCCCCTATATACTACCCTCATCCTCTTCCCCCTTTCCTCCCCTATATACTACCCTCATCCTCTTCCCCCTGGTCTCCCCTCTACACTATCCTCATCCTCTTCCCCCTGTCCTCCCCTATATACTACCCTCATCCTCTTCCCCCTGTCCTCCCCTCTACACTACCCTCGTCCTCTTCCCCCTGGTCTCCCCTATATACTATCCTCGTCCTCTTCCCCCTGGTCTCCCCTATATACTAACTACCCTCATCCTCTTCCCCCTGGTCTCCCCTATATACTACCCTCGTCCTCTTCCCCCTGGTCTCCCCTATATACTACCCTCATCCTCTTCCCCCTGTCCTCCCCTATATACTACCCTCATTCTCTTCCCCCTGGTCTCCCCTATATACTACCCTCGTCCTCTTCCCCCTGGTCTCCCCTATATACTACCCTCGTCCTCTTCCCCCTGGTCTCCCCTATATACTACCCTCGTCCTCTTCCCCCTGGTCTCCCCTATATACTACCCTCGTCCTCTTCCCCCTGGTCTCCCCTATATACTACCCTCGTCCTCTTCCCCCTGGTCTCCCCTATATACTACCCTCGTCCTCTTCCCCCTGGTCTCCCCTATATACTACCCTCGTCCTCTTCCCCCTGGTCTCCCCTATATACTACCCTCGTCCTCTTCCCCCTGGTCTCCCCTATATACTACCCTCGTCCTCTTCCCCCTGGTCTCCCCTATATACTACCCTCGTCCTCTTCCCCCTGGTCTCCCCTATATACTACCCTCGTCCTCTTCCCCCTGGTCTCCCCTATATACTACCCTCGTCCTCTTCCCCCTGGTCTCCCCTATATACTACCCTCGTCCTCTTCCCCCTGGTCTCCCCTATATACTACCCTCGTCCTCTTCCCCCTGGTCTCTCCTATACACTACCCTCGTCCTCTTCCCCCTGGTCTCCCCTATACACTACCCTCGTCCTCTTCCCCCTGGTCTCCCCTATACACTACCCTCGTCCTCTTCCCCCTGTCCTCCCCTATACACTACCCTCGTCCTCTTCCCCCTGTCCTCCCCTATACACTACCCTCGTCCTCTTCCCCCTGTCCTCCCCTATACACTACCCTCGTCCTCTTCCCCCTGGTCTCCCCTATACACTACCCTCGTCCTCTTCCCCCTGGTCTCCCCTATACACTACCCTCGTCCTCTTCCCCCTGGTCTCCCCTATACACTACCCTCGTCCTCTTCCCCCTGGTCTCCCCTATACACTACCCTCGTCCTCTTCCCCCTGGTCTCCCCTATACACTACCCTCGTCCTCTTCCCCCTGGTCTCCCCTATACACTACCCTCGTCCTCTTCCCCCTGGTCTCCCCTATACACTACCCTCGTCCTCTTCCCCCTGGTCTCCCCTATATACTACCCTCGTCCTCTTCCCCCTGGTCTCCCCTATATACTACCCTCGTCCTCTTCCCCCTGGTCTCCCCTATATACTACCCTCGTCCTCTTCCCCCTGGTCTCCCCTATATACTACCCTCGTCCTCTTCCCCCTGGTCTCCCCTATATACTACCCTCGTCCTCTTCCCCCTGGTCTCCCCTATATACTACCCTCGTCCTCTTCCCCCTGGTCTCCCCTATATACTACCCTCATCCTCTTCCCCCTGGTCTCCCCTATATACTACCCTCGTCCTCTTCCCCCTGGTCTCCCCTATATACTACCCTCATCCTCTTCCCCCTGGTCTCCCCTATATACTACCCTTGTCCTCTTCCCCTGTCCTCTCCCTCCTTGCTGCTGCTTTCCCTCCTGTATGTCTCACGCTTCCATTGCCCCGTCCTCAAGATTCCTAGACTATTATTTTCTGCCCAACCCCTCATTCCTGCAGTTCAGTTTTGTCTGCAGATCATCGTCACTGCACACCCTCCGATAATTACCCCTGCAGAGTATCGTCACTGTACAACCTCCCACAATTACCCCTGCAGAGCATTGTTTCTCTACGCGCTCCTATAATTACCCCTGCAGACCATTGACACTCTTATAATTACCCCTGCAGAGCATTATCACTATGCTGCCCCCTGTAATTACCCCTGCAGACTATTGCCAATGCACACCTGCTAAAATTACCCCTGCAGACCATTGCCACTCTTATAATTATCCCTGCAGAGCATTGTTACTATATGCTGTCCTACAATTACCCCTGCAGAATATTGTCCCTTTACACATTCCCATACTTACCCTGCCGAACACCATTACTCCACTCAGTCACATACTCACCCCTGCAGAGCATTGTCACTGCATAACCCCCTATAATTATCCCTGCAGAGCATTGTCGCTATATACTTTTTCATATTTACCCCTGCAGAGCATTGTCACTCTTATCATTACTCCTGCAGAGCATTGTCACTATACACATTGCCATACTTACCCCTGCAGAGCATTGTTACTATATGCTGTCCTATAATTACCCCTGCAGAGTATTGTCACTGTACACATTGCCATACTTACCCCTGCAGAGCATTGTTACTATATGCTGTCCTATAATTACCCCTGCAGAGCATTGTCACTATACACATTCCCATACTTACCCCTGTAGAGCACTATCACACCCTGCCATTTCCTTTGCTCCTTTCCAGTCTGCAGAGCATCCCTCCCTTAGCCCCTGCAGAGCATCCTTCCCACCATTCCTTCATCTTCGCCTCCAGAACTTTCTGTGCGTACCACCTAACATTTGGCATGCACCATTACCCTAGAACAATTCTGTGCTTACCCATGCAGGGCATCGCTCCCTCTCTGCCTCCCATTCACACATCTGCAGAGCTTCTTCCTATGACAGTCTGTGATCTCTTAAAGACCATCGTGGCTTTCACAGAACATTGCTGGTCCGGCCAGGACCTGTGTGACCTCTGCAGACCATCACTCCCTCTAGCACCTGCAGAGCATTGCACCCCCTTTAGCCTCTTGTTGACATTGCTTTACCCTATAGACGCCTTCCCCGCAGCTCATCCAAACCTGAACTGTGATAAGAGCAAAATTGTTTCCTTTGTTCCCTCCTAACCTTGAGCGTCTCACAACCCGGGGCTTCACGCGCCGGCTGCAGAGCATCCGAAACCCGCAGAGCATCGCTCCACTTTTAACCCCCTATTACCACATCGCATTGATTTTTACCCGGTAGCGTTTAAAGGGCCGTATTCGACTTTCAGGGGCAAAAAATTGTAACTATTTGTCGCTTACGTCGTAACGCTGCAGACTATTACTTAACCCCTGGTTAACGGTCCCGGCCCTTGTAATTACGAAGAGCCCGGCCACCATCTTATCCCGCAGATCATCGCCCCATATTCCCGCAGATCATCGCCCCATATTCCCGCAGATCATCGCCCCATATTCCCGCAGATCATCCAGACCCCATTTTCCCGCAGATCATCGCCCCATATTCCCGCAGATCGTCGCCCCATATTCCCGCAGATCATCCAGACCCCATTTTCCCGCAGATCATCGCCCCATATTCCCGCAGATCATCGCCCCATATTCCCGCAGATCATCGCCCCATATTCCCGCAGATCGTCGCCCCATATTCCCGCAGATCATCCAGACCCCATTTTCCCGCAGATCATCGCCCCATATTCCCGCAGATCATCGCCCCATATTCCCGCAGATCATCGCCCCATATTCCCGCAGATCATCCAGACTCCATTTTCCTGCAGATCATCGCCTCCATGACTGTAGTTTATTTTCCCCTCCTAACCTGTGTCTGTACTAACTACTAGGGTGTGGGCTAGTTGTGACTCGCACATACGTATCATAGTTTTGCCGCAATGCGGTAGTAGTGCCGTACTGTGCGTGGGTGTGTTAGCCGCAGTTTGTGTACGTGTGGGAGGTTGTGGTTAATTTTACACGTGTGTCCATACTTACCATGCGCCCTTTTAGTCATAGTACCCCCTCTTCCCCCCACCGGTTCACCTTAGACACCCTATACAGCTGAACTTGTCCTGAAGTCCTGGGCTGTGCCGAGTCACAAACTCAGCTCGGATGCTGAACTGGGACGTTGCGATCCCTCTGTCACGATAGCGCGTCCGCGTCTCTTTGTGTGTGTGCGCGTTGGCAGGACCCAGATGAATGTCATGCAATTAGCATTGTATAATACCGGGGTAACAAGCGTGTAATGAGGAGATAATGTGTGTCACCATTACGCAACCGGTGCACTGCGCTGTGAAATTGTGTTCGGTATCTGCGGGAAACAGACGCTACAACGGCGAATGTTAGGGGAAACTTCACGGCACGCAGCGTACGCGGCGAGGGGACGGCTGACATCACAGGTCTTCTCCGTCCTCCCAAGAAGAGAGGAGTCGAAAGATCTTGTTAAAAAAAACCATTTATGGATGATGATACCGAGGCCCATCCCGCCAAATATGGCAGGACCCCATGCTAATACGTGCGGGGACGTGCGTCATACGTGGACGTAGACCTATCTCGCCGGAACATAACCCGGCTCATCCGCTTCTCTGCATTTGCATGAAAGGAGACGAGAGTTTACTCGGAGTCGATAGAGACTTCAAATGGATCGTAAGGGGAGGGCGGGAGGACGGGGTCTCCGAAATGGTTAACCGACACGTACGATGGACTGGTGTAGCGGATGTAGCAGAGCTGATGTTGCTATTGCTCACTGGTTATCCCAATCTGTCCAATAGCAAAGTCTGCTCTGCTACATCCGGACACGGACGGGGATGTCGAAGGAACTGTTTTCCCGTTCCTGAAATGCTCCGTCGCTGCCAAATTTACTTGTAAGTTTCGAGATAGAGGAGACGACGTTCATTGTAGTGTGACACTACAACTCCCAGCATGCACAGTATACCGGCTCTGCTGTTCTTGGAGCCCCAAATGACTAGTCATTAGATGAAGACGTGGCCATCACTGGTCTATGTGTTGTTCAGCTTGGCTAGTCGGCTCTCGCAGGGTTAATGTTGTTATTGACCCCAATGACGTGACTGGTTATTGCAATGGGATCATTGACAAAGTCGACTCTGCTACATCCGGACGCGACCAGGGTTGTAGGAAGGGAAGGCAGTGGAAGGTTCAGGTTCCTTGTTCCTGAAATGCTTTGCAGCTGCCGAATGTCTTTAGATGGAGGAGACGAGGTTCATCGTAGTGTCTGCCGAGGAGTTACGGAAAGCCGAGATCTTTCATCACTCCAGCTGTGGTGGGACTACAACCCCCAGCATGTATACTCCCATAGAAGGGAATGGGCATGCTGGGAGTTGTAGTGTCGCCGCAGCTGGAGTGATGAAAGTTGGTGACCGCTGCTTTAGAGGCAATCGTTCAGGATCAATGGAAAATCAGAACTGGGCACAGGGGGGCAGAGGAAGGGGGTGCAGGGTAGTATGGGGGTAGGGACAGTAACGGGGCATCGGGACAGAGGAGCACGTGAACCAGGAGAAGGGATATACTATATACTGGTAAAGTGGATGCATGGAGCAGAGACCTGTATACCATGAAATGATTACTGGGAACCTCAATGGGGAGAGGGTCGACAGGATAGGACCCCAAAAAGATCATTCCAGTTGTTGTGACACTACAATTCCCAGCATGTACCCGCTCTGCTGTTCTTGGAGCTCCCATAGGTTCCAAAATGACTAGTCAACATGAAAGCCACATAAGATGAAGAAGTGGCCAGTGTGGTTCAGCTTGGCTAGTCGGCTCTCGCAGGGTTAATGTTGTTATTGACCCCAATGACGTGACTGGTTATTGCAATGGGATCATTGACAAAGTCGACTCTGCTACATCCGGACGCGACTAGGGTTGTAGGAAGGGAAGGCAGTGGAAGGTTCAGGTTCCTTGTTCCTGAAATGCTTTGCAGCTGCCGAATGTCTTTAGATGGAGGAGACGAGGTTCATCGTAGTGTCTGCCGAGGAGTTACGGAAAGCCGAGATCCTTCATCACTCCAGCTGTGGTGGGACTACAACCCCCAGCATGTATACTCCCATAGAAGGGAATGGGCATGCTGGGAGTTGTAGTGTCACCGCAGCTGGATTCTCGGTTCAGATGGAGGTAATTCAGGATCAATGGAAAAGCTGATAGGGGACGGCAAACTGGGCACAGGGGGGCAGATGAAGGGGGTGCAGGGTAGTGTGGGGGTAGGTACAGTAACGGGGCACCGGGGGCAGGTTAAGGGGGTGCAATGGCAGAATGGGGGAATGATAACTGCAAACCCTAAAAAGTAGATGTCGGTGTATAATGACAAAGATGGAGACATTGAGAGCAGAGAGGGAAGCCTTCAGAGTGACAGCCTCAAGGAGCACAATGAGGTTGTCACCAACAGAACAATGGCTTGTAGTAAGACGGACACAAGGAAGAGGAAAATTCTAAGGGGACTTGGTAACAGCGGAGAAAGGAACACTAAAATAGGTACAATGACAGCGTGAGATGCCGGAACAAAGACAGGCACTAAGTGGGCATGACAACCAAAGAGCAGCACGCGCTGGCAGGAGTAAGGTGGGCATAGTAACAGGAGAGCTGAAGAAAGTGACGAGCGATCAGCACATGGCAGGGGAAAGGGACATCCTAACACGGGCACGCTGACAGGCGTACCAACAGGGGCACGCTGGCGCTATAGAGGAATGCACAGCCAGGAGAGCTGCACAAACTAATAGGACAAAGGGACTCGCCAAGGAGAACAGCGGGCGCTGGCACAGTGACAATGGGCAGGACACAGGGACACCACACGAGAGACAGAAGGACGCGCTAAATAGAATAGGATAACAGGAAGGCATCCAAAACCGGAAGGGTAAAGGGAAACGCCAAGGTGGGCACCGGGATTGGAAAGCTGGCAGGATCTAGAGGTTGGCGTAGTGTCAAGAAAGTTGTACAACCTCAGAGGGCAGCGACATACTGAAGGGGCACAAAGCCAATACAGAGGTAGCGTGCCAGGAGAGACACAGGATTTGGAAGGGCAAAGGAATACTGGCTGTAGAGGCGCCTGAAGTGAGGTAGGGGCACCGCCATGAGGGCAGCACATGCCAGCAGAACAATGAGAGTTACTAAGGTGGGCACGTGAGATGAGGAGATGTAGTGGTAGGTAACCTGTACCCGCAGAGGGCAGGGACATGGTATTGGCAGGTCATATATGGCGGGTGCATATATTATATCAGGACAGGTGGGCACGTTACATGGCAGATACACGTATACACAAGACTGGCAGAGGGATACAACCACTGTATACTGTATACCATGGCAGTAGAGTTTGCACAAAAGGGAAAACTATAGCAGAATGGAAAGGGTTCAGCATTGGAATATCAGAGGATTTTGCAAGACAATGTCTGGATTTGGGAAAACCTGATTATAAATATTACAGGAAAATCACAGTAACCCTCAAACCATCGCAGGACAACGCCAAATTGTCCTAGAAAGTCTTTAGTGATCTGCAGTCGCACATTCACCTAGAAAGTTAATCCCAAATGTACAATCCCACAGTGATGGAGGGCTCGGTGTTACCAGTGGGGTACAACAAGGGGTCAGTACTGGAGACAATCACAGTTACCAGTAGGGTACCCGAGGGGTCAGTATTGGGCAGGATTATAGTTGCTGGTGTCTTACCACAGGGGTCATAATTGGAGAGAATCACAACTACCAGTACGGTACCATGGGATTAATATAGGAGAGAGTCACAGGTACCAGTGGGGTACAACAGGGGTCAGTATTGGAGAGAGTCACAGATACCAGTGGGGTACAACAGGGGTCAGTATTGGAGAGAGTCACAGATACCAGTGGGGTACAACAGGGGTCAGTATTGGAGAGAGTCACAGATACCAGTGGGGTACAACAGGGGTCAGTATTGGAGAGAGTCACAGATACCAGTGGGGTACAACAGGGGTCAGTATTGGAGAGAGTCACAGATACCAGTGGGGTACAACAGGGGTCAGTATTGGAGAATACCAGTTACCAGTGCGGTACAACAGGGGTCAGTATTGGAGGGAGTTATAGTTACCAGTGGGGTACTACAGAGGTCAGTATAGGGGAATACCAGTTACCAGTGGGGTACAACAGGGGTCAGTATTGGAGAGAGTCACAGTTACCAGTGGGGTACAACAGGGGTCAGTATTGGAGAATACCAGTTACCAGTGAGGTACAGCCGGGGTCAGTATTGGAGAATACCAGTTACCAGGGGGGTACAACAGGGGTCAGTATTAGAGAGAGTCACAGTTACCAGTGTGGTACAACAGGGGTCAGTATTGGAGAATACCAGTTACCAGTAGGGTACTACAGGGATCAGTATTGAAGGGAGTCATAGTTAACAGTAGGGTACTACAGGGGTCAGTATTGGAGAATACCAGTTACCAGTGGGGTACAACAGGGGTCACTATAGGGGAATATCAGTTACTAGTGGGGTACAGCGGGGGTCAGTATTGGAGAGAGTCACAGTTACCAGTGGGGTACAACAGGGGACAGTATTGGAGAATACCAGTTATCAGTGGGTTACAACAGGGGTCAGTATTGGAGAATACCAGTTACCAGTGGGTTACAACAGGGGTCAGTATTGGAGAATACCAGTTACCAGTGGGGTACAACAGGGGTCAGTATTGGAGAATACCAGTTACCAGTGGAGTACCTCTGGGGTGAGTGTATGAGAGGAACACAGTTATTGGTGGGGTACCACAAGCGTAAGTATAGGAGCAAATCACAGTTACGGGTAAAGCACCATTGGGGTCAGTATTGGGCCCTGTATGTTTGAGAAGACCCCCTTGCTCCCACAGAACCACCATCATACCAACTCTGCCGGTGCTATCACTACAAGCACCACTACCTGCCAACACCATTATAATGCAATCCTCACTTCTTTGGTCATGGCACCTACCTCTTAGTAATGCCAGCGCACAGATAGGATGGAAGGATCTAGAATCGGCAAGTGCTGAGAATCGTACTTACCACTTACCCCGGCTTGTGATCACAGCCTAGGATGGCTTAGTGGTTAAGTGTTTTATTTTTTGAGTTATTTACCACCTTATTCATTAAATTTGGGACTGGTGAGGATAATTGATTACTGTAGTCATCTTTGTTAGTCAGTCCCATAGACTTTGAATGAAGCAAGAGTGGGCATGCTCGAACACCATAGACCACCACTCCATTCCTATGGGGAAAATGGAACCTCCATTGCCGTGAACATGGCTAGCTATTCCGATTGTAGCCTATTCTGGGTTCCCTTGTGGCATTTAGTGTTCATTCCTGGTGTCTTTCGGGCTCCTGGGTGATGTCATTGCTGGTCTACACTCATTGGTCAAGTTGGGCACACCAGTGGACACTGGACAGCCCAGTAGAAGTAAATGTTGAGTATAAGAGTTTATTATTTTTCCGCACCTCTCCTGGCCCCTCCATTATTATATTCTGGGGTCTGAAGAAACTCTAGCGTATAATCATAGCACTTCTGGTTCAGACCTGAAGGCGAACCTTGCAAAAATTTGCAAAACGAATCTCGCGAGGTTAACCCATCTCTAGTATATGGCCACTAGGGTTGAGCGATCAGGATCGGAAAAGATCGTATCCTGATCAGCAATCGAGTAAATTTCACGATTTCGATCGGGTTCCGATCCCCCCTAAAAAAGATTGGGAATGGAATTCCGATCCCAATTGCTCAACCCTAGTTACCTGCACAGAACTGCTGCCACTCTCCAGAGTGTTACTGATGCCGGGAGTAGGCGGTGCTTGTTGTGGCTTAGGAGAGTGTGGGTGGGTACAGGGCAGAGAGATGTGAGTGATTCACTAGGGAGGCGGGGGGGCGCGTATGGCACTCTGCCGGGCGTCTGAATGAGAGAGGAGAGAAACAGAGTACTACGGCCTAGAGCTCCAGGGGTGGCGTACACACCGGGAGGGGAGGCGGCACTGGTTCTGTGCAGGTAAGTGGACGGCAGGGGGGACTAAATAGCCAACGGATTTTTTAATCACTACACAGCGTGGAGTCCAAAAAATTGAAACCTTCAATTTTTGGACTCCATGCTGTATAGTGAATAGGATAGTTTTTAAAATCCGATTTTCGATCATTAAAAAATCCCATTGACTTGCATTAGGATCGGAATGGGGATCGGGATCGTGTTCGGATGGAAAATGATCGGAAATCGGATTTTAAAAACGATCCTGAAATCTCAAGATCGGCTCAACCCTAATGGCCCCCTTCTAGGGCAATGACGTGACGGAATAATACGCTAATAGGGAAGGACACGGAGATATTGAGATCTTAACACCTATCTTCAGGAAACTCCATCCCCTTTGGTGTCGATTCCTTTTCTATTCGACCACCTTCTCGAGGACATGTTAGTATCAGGACACCGGCGTGCCTCTCGTTGCGAAGACACGACCTTGAGTCTCCTGTTACCAGAAGCACATTAACGAAATGAAAACAATTCAGAGACAGACTCCGGAGCGGAGCATGATCTAAATATCAAAACATATCAGGAAACCTCTACAGACTGCTCTACATTCAAGCCCCGTGGAGCAAGAACGCCCTGAAGACAAAACATCCAGATAATGAGCGACTATGAATGTGGAATATTTATTATGTCATCTCGACCTGTTCTGAATGAATCTCTCTTTGGGTTGAGTTTCCTATACATCTGCTTTTAAAGGAAACCTCTCCATTTTTGATAGGGGACCCCAAGCCACCCATGGTCCTTATAGACTGGGGGTGTTGGGTCCTTTATAGACCGGTACCAACACCATCCACCAAAATAGGAACTTTTTTTTTTTTACTAGAGATGACTCAAATTGTATCGGACTCATCTCTGGCGTTCCCGACACCGGGACAGTTCTTTAGTGAAGTCGGGGGACCTGTGGGTGGTTTGGTGTCCGAAATTTCCCCAATAGGTTTCCTTTAAACTTGTGAAGAACCTACAACTCCCAGTACGCTCTATATAAAAAGTTGAACTACATTTTATATACATTGCATTACTTATCTTGGATGGATTCTGAGTTACAGCTTGTAATACCGTATCCTTCAGAGCTGCATTCATAATTCTGCTGGTTTGGAACCTAACATCTGAACATAAAGCTATATTGATCCCTTAAAGGGATTTTCCAGGCTTAATAGTTGATGACCTATCTATCAGACAATCAGGATCCCTGCCAATCAGTTGGGCATTGCACTACTTACCAAGCAAAGTTCATCTGTGAATTGGCTACGCTTGGTATCGCAGTTCAGCCTATTCACTTGAATGGAGTAGACCTGCGAGCCCTTGTGACCGGTGAGCTGCTTCAAACAGCTGATCGGGTTATGGGACCCCCACAAATCTTCCATTGATAACCCATCCTAAGAATAGGTCGTCAATTAAAAATGTAATGGACTGTGCAAGACTAGACAGTCATGACTGTGCTCTTCAAAAACAGCGCCCCACAGGCTATGTGTGGTATTGCAGTTCTTTCCAACTCACTTCTATTTAGCTAAGCTGCAATACCAGGCCCAACCCCTTGACCGATGGAGCATTAGCCTACCTTACCAGAGTAGAGCTAGAACTTAAATTTCCCGGACCCCAATATAAAATTTGTATCGGGACACCCTCCATCATGTGGCAATGAATGTACTGGTGGGTAGAATACCACCAAGTGATCAAATAAAAAAATACAAATAATAAAATTAAAAAAAATGTACCCATTGTTTTGAAAAAATGAAATTTTGATGTAGAGATTTCGGCACTGGTCATGAGGGGGTTAAGATTTTTTTTTTTCTATATGTACAACCTATGTGGTCCTAATATTTACCTCAACGGTTTCTTGGGATTGTACTTGGGAAGGTGACTTTTTGAGGTCTTCATCGTGGATTTCCTTTATGTGGTATTATATGGTGACTTTTTTGAGGTTCTGATCAAGGATTTCTTTTATATGGTGACTTTTTGAGGTCCTCAAGGTGGATTTCCTTAATATATGGTGACTTTTTGAGGTCCTCATGGTGGATTTCTTTTATATGGTGACTTTTTTGAGATCCTCATGGTGGATTTCCTTTATATGGTGACTTTTTGAGGTCCTCATTGTGGAGATCCTTTATATTGTGACTTTTTGAGGTCCTCATGGTGGATTTCCTTAATATATGGTGACTTTTTGAGGTCTTCATGGTGGATTTCTTTTATATGGTTACTTTTTGAGGTCCTCATGGTGGATTTCCTTTATATGGTGACTTTTTTGAGGTTCTCATGGTGGATTTCCTTTAGATGGTGACTTTTTGAGATCCTCATGGTGGATTTCCTTTATATGGTGACTTTTTTGAGTTCCTCATCATGGATTTCCTTTGTATGGTGACTTTTCTTAGGTCATATAATGGTATTTAGGAATTTGTTGTTTTTGAATATTTGTAATTAAAATTTTTTGGAGATTGTACAGTATTGGGTCTTCGTGTCAGGTCCTCATTTGGGTTGACTGGTGGTTTATTAGGGCTCGTGTACAGTAGAATATACCCATGCTATACATGCTCCTTTGTAACTCTGTATCAGGGATTTCTCCATCTACCTAGACCAAAGACTTATGGACATAACCATGCCAAGGCTCCATTTTGGATAAAATCATAGTATGACCCCCATGGATGTGAACGGTGCTCTACTTTAATTCGGTATCCTTCAAAAATGTGTAACACGCCATGTGTGTGAGTCCTGACACCCACGCAGTACAAGCTGAGATCAATAAAAATCCTGTTTAGAAGAAAACATTAGTAGACCACTA
This sequence comes from Leptodactylus fuscus, assembly GCF_031893055.1. NCBI lineage: Eukaryota > Metazoa > Chordata > Amphibia > Anura > Leptodactylidae > Leptodactylus > Leptodactylus fuscus. Next base: position 14,540,520 of record NC_134269.1, on the reverse strand, counting down.
ATTACTGTAAATTGACCAAAGTGCTTTTTCAGGAAGGAATAAAGAAAAATAAAAACAAAAAATTTTTTTGTATTTTAATTTTTATTCCATTTTTATTTCTGTACAACAAAATAATAACTCAAATTTTATTAAGGTAGCACTGTGCAAAAACAAAATCAATAAAAAAAAAATATATTCTACAAAAATACAGTCGTTTATATCGTATCCAAAAAAACCCAGCTGGGGGAAAAAAAGGAAAGGAAAGAAACAAGATCAAATATTAGACCTGTCGATAAAATCAGATCAGGCAATCGGGAAAGGATAGATGACTCAAAATGTAAAGCCTTGGGGCAGAATATAATAGATTACGAGCGCTTACAATATTGGCATTACAATAAAATATTCCATTTCTAGAACAAAAAAACAAAAACATCAAGAAATAGAAAAAAAATCAAATAGAATAAAACAGAATGTTAAGAGAAAGTTACCAAACCCCAAGTCATTGGCGAGGCCTTTGTCGACGACTACTTTGCTTATTTGTGTAATTTGGGAAGCCAGAATAAAAATCAATCCACACTTAAAGATACCAACTCCTTCTTAAAGGGGTTGTCCACTTTTTGCCATTGATGGTGTATCCTTGATGCCATACTATGGATATGACAGGATACTAGCCACAAGAACATCAAAAGCTGCCAATACACGTTAAATAGTTGTCAACCAAACACTAGACAACAGCTATTCTTCCCGGCTATTCTTCCATTTATCTTGGATTTTTCTGCGGTAAATTATTATACTCTATGGTCTCAGAGTATAATAGCTGAAGGCCCAGGGGGAGGGCAATAACAAAAAATTATACTCACCTTCTGATACCTCTTTTGGGTCTGCACGCCCAACGAGACTCCAGAGTATAATAATTTCACTTCCAGTTCTATCCAAACAAATTTGGACCAAAATGAACCAGAAGGTCGCTTCATCAGAATAAGTATAGTGCCTAAGAGGTTAACCCATGACCCCTTTACCCCAAAATCTTCCATAAAAATTTAATCTTGGCTCAGCCCAGTGTAGATGCGGTATCGGTAGAGAAAACCACCGCCAAACAAATTTGGCTCATCTCCCTTGAGAACAGAAAAACTTGTTCATATTAAAATCAAACAATTCTGACCATTATTGATTCAAACATTTGATATTTGAGAGTCGAGACACCACCAGACTACTGACGTAAATATCGTGTCCCCCCAAAATTGGTGGGTTTCCCAACATGCATCTTATGTTTTGAAATCACTTAGTCAAAACGTTCCCTGAGATACCTATGGCAAAATTTTTTAAATTGTGGACAAACATTTAGAAAACATAATGGACAAATAGGGAGTTTTTAGAATATAAATGATATAAATTGTAATATGGAATAAAAAATAAAAATTTTCATGAATAAAAAAATAAAAATTTTCATACATATATCCAAGGAGGAAAATATAGAATGCCTCTCTATATCCTCCACACCAATGGAGGGGACTCCCCATTTATGAGGATTCTTCTGTGGGAGGGGGCCCTGCAGTCATCATAAATTTGGCTGTGCCTCCTGCCTTGGTCTGTTCCTGGGGTGGCACAAAAATGAAAAAAAGTTAAACATTTTTGCATGGAATTTTTCATGACTTGTATACCAGAAAGCTGGTGAACAAGTCTTGATAAATCTCATAAGAATTTTGTTACAACAGGGGCAACACGGTGGCGCAGTGGTTAGCACTGTAGACTTGCAGCGCTGGAGTCCTGGGTTCGAATCCCACCAGGAATAACATCTGCAAGGCATTTGTATGTTCTCCTTGTATTTGTGTGGATTTCCTCCCATTCTGCAAAAGACATACTGATAGGGAAAAAATAATAATTTTGATAAAACGGTAAAAATTTTATATACTTATGGTAAACACCACTACCAAGGTCGTAGGGAAATGACTGTATAATCCATATATGAAAAAATGGTATGAGGAAGATATAAAAAAAAAATAAAAAAATCCCAGACCTAATCCATGTATGGCGGTCCTGCAACAAAATAAATAAATTTGTTGTTTTTTTTGTTTTTTACCTTGGGCAGATCCTACTATGTTTATGCTTCTGATAGGGACCGAAAAAAATTCCTTCTATAAAAAAACAAGCTATAAGCTATTTGTAAAATTGCTATATTTAATTGCCAAAAAATAGAAGCAGATTACTATATCCACAAAAAAGATTAAAACATTTTTTAAAAAATTACCCACAATAAAAATAAATAAATATCTGCAACAAAAGTATCTAAAAGTAAAAAAAAAAAAACACATTGAAACAACAATAAAAAATACCTGTAAAGTTACCGTATATACTCGAGTATAAGCCGACCTGAGTACCGAGGGGGGGATGCAGCAGCTACTGGAAAATTTCAAAAATTAAAATGGTCAGAGTTTTTGGGTGCACTAGTTGCTGGGGAAGGGGAGGGGGTGTTTTGGTTGTCTGTCTGCCCCTTCCCTGAGCTTGAGGACTCGGCTTTTCCCCCCACCTTGGAATTCAGCCTGGCTGTATATAGGGGATCTGCAGTGCTCCTATTAACCCCTTCCCGATGGAACAGGAGCACTGCAGATCCCCTATATTCAGTAGACACAGGGATACCTAATGTGTATGTGTGTCACAGTCATTTTCTACTTGTATATGTATTCTAGGGAAAGGAGGGATTTACAACTTTTATTTATTTTATTTTTTTATTATATTTTTTTAAAGCTTCTTTTTTTTCACTATTTTATGGGAGATTCTATACATTACTATTGCGACTGGTCATAGACCATACACCCCCCCACCCCCCCAAAAAAAATAAAAAAAAATAATTTATGTTTTTTGCTTGACTCGAGTATAAGCCGAGGGGGACTTTTTCAACACAAAAACTGTGCTTAAAAATTTGACTTATACTCGAGTATATACAATATCTAAAATTTGAATTCTTGGGCAATTTATAGTCACTATTTTAGGAACAGTTCAGTATCGGGAATTTTGGGCCTCATAAAGGAAAAAAATAGTCAAGAAGGTTTTTGATACAGAAAACATCAGAATTAGCCGGTGCTTGTAACCCAGTACGCTAAAATAATTCCAACCTAATGCCTCAATATATAACACAAGCACATTGTTATAGAAGACACAAAAATAATCACAAAGACATAAAAATGGGCAACAATATGAACCCTCAAAACTGGTACCATCACTGTGGACAGATCACTCGTCACCAAACCGAAAATGACATTATTTTTTTGTAAACCAAGTGGTACATATTTATTAAAAATTTTTGATGGTTTTGTTGGTAATTTTCCCATGTTATCCTGCAATTTTCACTCTGTCCACTAAACCTAAGAATAGACTGGCCCTTGTCAATTCCGTACAGGTTTTCATTTAAATCACAGATAGGATTACAATAGACGATAACACCTCTATAGATAACACCACCAGGCCATCATTACATCCACTACTAGATGTCACAGCTTACCTACTCCCTGCGCAGAGAATGTCTAGAACATAATAAAGGTGTGATGTATATAAGTGTAATGTTCTCTGTAATATGGTGGGGAAGGTGGTAGAGTCACAATATATCTCCTCCTGACATGTGTATGGTCCAGGGCGGGTCTTGAGTAGGCCTCAGCCCCAGGTGTAGGTCCAGGGCTTGTTACTGGACCATAATAGGCTGCAGATCCTGCACTTCCAGGCAGATCCTGGAAGCAAGAGGAGGCGCCTGACACACTGTGAGTTTGGTGAGACTGTATTGCGCTATTGGTAGTTATTGGTAGTAAGCCATGCGTACAGTTAGTACTTTATTATTTAGTTAGTGCTCGGACGAGCAGGGTCTTGTTTGACGTTCCTTTGCCTGAAGTTAAGGCTGTATTTTATTTTACTTATTTTGTGCCTGATTTGAAGGTTTATTTATTTTGCTATTTTGTGTCCCTGTCTCCGAGTGGTCGGGTCCGCACCGAGCTCCCTTCCCCACCATAGACAACCCATTGGTTCGAATTGGCACTGTGTAATGCTTGATTTCCCCTGTGGTGGCGCTGTAGGAAAATCAAACACTTATTATCAGACTTCCCCACTGATTGCTATGAACCCAGCAAGTGGTCACTTTACGGACATTGTCAAGAGTCCATTCAACCAAGTAGGGATTATCCAGAGCAAAGAACCTTTCTAATGTAATAGCGCCCAGTGGGACGCCGATATTTTTGGTATAGCCGCTTACCTAAGAGCAACAATAACGTAAGAGCTTTCATTATCGCTTTCCTATTCCTGTTTTGACCTAAGATGCGGGAAATTATCTTGAGCGTAAGTGAGCGGCCAGAGCTAAGGACTCTATTACCATCTTAAGCCTTGGAGGAAGTGTCCTCCTATACATCACACAGACCAGACACTAGTTATAATGGGAAATGTGTAATACTCGGTTTTGCCTGTGGAGGTGCTTTAGGGAAATTAAACGCTTGGTATCAGCCTTCCCCGTTGTATGCTGTGATCCCAGCAAGAGGTCACTTTTACGTATAATGTCAAGAGTACGTTTTAACAAGTAGGATTAATCCAAAGCGGAGAATCCTTAAAGGGATCCTATAATTAGAATCCCTTTATTTCTAACTAACATGAAGGAATAGCCTTGAGAAAGCCAATTCTTCTCCTACCTTTAGATATCTTCTCCGCGCCGCCGTTCGGTAGATATTCTGTTTTCTGTCTTTATGCAAATGAGTTCTCTCGCAGCACTGGGGGTGGGCCCAGCGCTCAAACAGCACTGGGGGCGTCCCCAATGCAACGAGAGAACTCTCCAGCACCGTCTCCATCTTCTTCCGACCTGGCTTTTAATCTTCTACGCATGCACAATCGGCTCTGCCAGCGGGCCTCGGGCAGAGCCGACTGCACCTACACGCAGCCATTTTTTTGTGGCAGTTTACTACAAGAGCTTACGTAAGTGACCACAAAAAAATGGCCACACGCAGGTGCAGTCAACTCTATGCGTATGCGTAGAAGATTGAAAGCCAGGCCGGAAGACGACGCATAGAGACCAGTTCCTGAACAAGATGGAGGTGGCACTGGAGAGTTCTCTCTTTGCATTGGGGACGCCCCCAGTGCTGTTTGAGTGCTGGATCCCACTCCCAGTGCTGCGAGAGAACTCATTTGCATAAAGACGGAAACGGACTATGTACCGAACGGCAACGCGGAGAAGACATCTAAAGGTAGGAGAAGCATAGGCTTTCTTAAGGCTATTCCTACGTGTTAGTTAGAAAAAAAGGGATTCTAATGAGAGGATCCCTTTAAAAAAAATGCCCAGTGGGAACCCAATATTTTTTGTAAGTTTATTTAAGATCAACGAGAAAATAAGACATTTTATTATTGCAATTCTGTCCTTGTACAGGAAAACATCTTGAGCGGAAGCGAGGGGCTCAATCACCCAGACTAGACACTAGTTTCTGTTATGTCAGTCCAGGTAGCTGCAACGGGGCTAAGGTATAGCAGTAGGAAATCTCGCCCTGCACTACTCCCACTAGCTATCCCGGTCCCTGCCTCACGGGTGTGGGTCGGCTGTACTCAGGCTAAGCCTGACCCCGACAGCTCCTCTCTCACTGATACCGTAGGCCTAGAGGGAAGTGGGAGAAGGAATGCCCTATAAGACTTCTAGGGACTGGAGACTAAAGGGGGTCACCCCTAACGAACAAGTGAAGCTGCTACTGACAGGGACTGACAAGGGTGTGCGCTGACTAACAACACAAGCAGCACACAGGAAACGTGGGAAAGGATTCCCCCAAACCAATATGGGAAGGAACCTTACACTAGGAAACAAACACAGGGAAACTGAGTAGAAATCAAAGGATAAGGCAATTCACTCACACTCAGTCAATTATACACAGAGGGAGGATTGGTGAACACAGAAGGGAAAACACACAAACCAACTCGTTCACCCAAACCTCCCAAAAACCAACCACGGAACTTCCTCTATCCCAGATAACCACCTACTCCTCCTGCTAAGGCCTAGCTCTGTAAAAGCGACACTCAGCACAGAACCATGGGAGGCATGGGTTTAAATACAGAGTAGAGACCACTCCTCCCAGGTGCAAATGGGAGGACAGACTAATCAACCAGGAAATAAAGCTGCCTACCATCAGTGCGCACGTGCAAGTCAGAAGGTGTGCACCAATACCCACGACAGGACAACCCCGCAGCGCCAGGATGCCACCCCAGACACCGCGCAGCCAAAAACTCCCCAGGTAAGAAAAATAGAAAGTAATGAACCTAAATACTCCTAACAGGATCCTCCCCTCAAGGAGAAGACTCCGGATTCTCTAGGAGCATCCTTCTTCGGTAACTCCTTGTGGAATTTCTCCACAAGTCTGGGGGCTGACATATCCGACTCCAGGACCCAAGAATTATCCTCAGGACCGTATCCCTTCCATGCCACCAGATACCGTAGCTTCCCCCGAACATATTTGCTATCCAGAACTCGGGATATCTCATACTCCCCGGACTCAGAAACTGGTGGAACCTTAACTGGAGACGTTCCCTTCTTGGCCTTCTTTAACAAGGAGACATGGAAGACCCGGTTTATCTTCCACCTTTTAGGTAGTTGCAGCTGCGCCGCCACTTCATTTACCATCTTGATGATCTTAAAAGGACCCACAAACCTGGGACCCAGCTTCTTGCTAGGAACCTTCAACCTGATATTCTTGGTGGACAACCAAACCATCTCACCAGGGAAGAACTGCAACTCTCCTCTCTTCCGATCCGCCTGGACCTTAGCCTGGTGCGACGCCCGCACCAGATTCTCTCGGATACGGGACCATACCCCTTGCAGCTTTTCAGAAAATAGCTCCTCCTCCGGAACTGGGGAAGAAATGGAAGAAAATACTCCGAAAACAGGATGTCTACCACCGGAGCAAAAAAAAGGTGTGGTTCCTGTGGCATTGGAATCATGGTTGTTTAGGGAAAATTCTGCCAGGGGGAGAAAGGCAGCCCAATTATTCTGGTTCTCTCGAACAAAACACCTCAAAAACTGTTCCACATCCTGATTCTTCCTCTCTGTTTGTCCGTTAGACTCTGGGTGAAACCCGGAGGAAAACGACAGTGTAACTCCCAACCTGCTGCAAAAAGCCCGCCAGAATTTAGCCACAAATTGCGGTCCCCTGTCTGAAACGATCTCCTCAGGAAGACCATGCAACCTTACAATTTCTTTAATAAACGCCTCTGATAGTGTCTTGGCACATGGCAGCCTGGAAAACGGGATCAAATGGCACATTTTCGTGAAGCGGTCAACGACTACCCAAATGACCGTGAAACCCTTAGACACCGGAAGGCCCGTGATGAAATCCATAGACAGATGAGTCCAAGGTGCCTTAGGAGGTTCCAATGGATGTAGAAGACCGTGGGGACGGGTATGCGACGCCTTGGCTATTGCACAGACCGAACAATTTTGAACAAACTGCAAGACATCCTTACTCCACCCTGGCCACCAAAAGTTCCTAGACACCAATCTCATGGTCTCTGAAACCCCGGGGTGACCAGCAAGAACCGACTCGTGACACTCCCTCAGGAGACTTTGTCGGAGAGTAGTTGGGACAAAAAGCTTGTTTCTAGGTATCTTGGAAGGTGCAGCGTGTTGCGCTTCGATCAAGGCCTTCTCCAATTTCGCACCCAATACTGCTACCACCACTCCATCCCCAAGAATAGTGGCAGGCGCCTCTCGTTCCTCCTCGGTCGACATATACCGGGATAAAGCATCAGCCTTAACATTCTTTGAACCCGGCACATAAGTCACAGTAAAATGGAACCGCGCAAAAAATAGAGCCCATCTGGCCTGCCGTGCATTTAATCTCTTCGCCGACCCAAGATAAACCAAATCCTTGTGGTCAGTAAATACCTGGACTGGCCTTCTGGCCCCCTCCAGGAAATGACGCCAATGTTCGAACGCTAGTTTTATTGCCAGTAGTTCCCTATCTCCGATGTCATAATTCCGTTCAGAGGCAGAGAATTTCTTAGAAAAGAAGGCACAGGGATGCGTACCCTCCTCGAACTCCTGAGAAAGTACTGCTCCCACCCCCACCGAGGAGGCATCCACCTCCACTCGGAAGGCCAACCTCTCATCCGGCTGTCTCAAAATGGGAGCGGACGAGAATCGCTTCTTCAGTTCTTCAAACGAAGCTAGCGCCTCTGGCGACCACTTAGCACAGTCAGCCCCCTTCTTAGTCAAGTCCGAGATAGGTTTCACAACCTCAGAAAATCCCTTGATAAACTGGCGATAATAGTTGGAGAACCCCAAGAACCGTTGGACCGCCCTTAGGTTCTCAGGTCGCGGCCACTCCAAGACTGCCCTGACCTTCTCAGGGTCCATCTCGAACCCCTTGTCCGATAGGATATAGCCAAGGAAACATAATTTATTGACCGCGAACACACATTTCTCCAGCTTAGCACTTAATTGGTTAACCCTCAGGAGAGCTAAAACCTCTCTCACTCTCTCCCAATGAGTCTCCAAATCCGGGGTGTAAATGAGTATATCGTCCAGATAGACCACAACCCCCCTCCCTATGACGGCACTTAGTACATCATTAATAAAATTCTGAAAAAACGCAGGCGCATTGGTTAGACCGAAAGGCATCACAAGATTCTCAAAGTGTCCTAGGGGTGTGTTAAACGCTGTTTTCCACTCATCCCCCTTCTTGATTCTCAGCAAGTTATACGCCCCACGTAAATCTATTTTACTAAACCAGCGGGCTCCCGTAATCTGGCTGAATAGATCCGAGATCAACGAAATGGGATAGGGATTCCGCACCGTGATTTTGTTAATCTCCCTAAAATCCAAACAAGGGCGCAACCCTCCATCTTTCTTCTTTACAAAGAAAAACCCCACTGCTACTGGGGACTTAGATGGGCGAATATGCCCCACCTCTAGACTCCCCTCAATATACTCTTTGAGCGCCTCCCTCTCCGGAATAGTGAGATTGTACAACCGTGTCTTGGGTAGCACCGCATTTGGTATAAATTTAATCGAGCAATCATAGGTGCGATGTGGTGGTAATGTCTTGGCTGCCCTTTCCTCAAAGACCTCCCTGAACTCACATATTTCTTGAGGCAAATTGTCTATAGACAAAGACATAACGGATATGGGAAGACATCGACCATTACACCCCTGCCCCCAAGAAACTACTGACTCGGTCTCCCAGTTGATAATAGGGTTATGCTGCTTCAGCCAGGGCCACCCCAAAACTACTTGTGCTGGTAACTTAGACAACAAGAACAAGTCAATCTCTTCCCTGTGGCCACCCACAATAAACTCCAGACCCTCCACCTGTTTGGAGATGACAGCTTGCTGTAGAGGGGTCTTACCAATAGCCCACACCGGTATCTGAGACTCCAAGACCAAAGGACTCACCCTTAATTGCTCACAAAACTCTGAGTCAATAAGGTTGACTGCCGAACCACAATCAACCAAAATCCGGCACTTCTGCCCATTTACCCATCCTTCAAGGGTTAACCCGGCAGTCTGAGTACAGGAAATATGCACACCTCCCTCCTTAGTAGGTTTTCTCCCTTTACCCTCAATAGACCTGGGGTTATTACTCTCCTTGGCGAACCATTCTCTGGAGGGGCATACCCTTGCTACATGTCCCATCCCTCCACACACAAAACAGCGTACTGTGCGGGACCCTTCACTCTTGGGTCTAGCACTTCGCACAGTGGCCCCAATCTGCATGGGTTGGTCCCCCGGGTCCTCTCTAAAAACAGAGAATTGAGGAGGGCTAAGCCCCCCAGGACTCTTGTCTCCACGCTCCCGTCCAACTCTAATTGCCAGCTGCATGGCCTCATCTAGATCTCCCGGAACAGGGTGAGAAACTAGATGGTCTTTAACCTGGTCCGAGAGCCCTGTCTCAAACTGACTAAGTAGAGCGGGGTCATTCCAGTGTACTTCTGCTGCCCACCTACGAAACTCTGTGCAATATTTCTCTATAGCGTGATCCCCTTGCACCAAACGTCGTAGGTTATACTCAGCCGTGCGTACCCTGTCTGGGTCGTCATACAGTAACCCCATTGTGGAGAAAAACGCCTCTACAGTTAGTAAGCAAGCTGAGTCGGCGGGTAACGAATGTGCCCAGATGAGGGGATCATCTCTCAATAAAGTAATAATAATCCCAACTCTCTGTACCTCAGAACTGGAGGAAAACGGCCGTAGCCGGAAATACAAAAGACAGTCTTGAAGTTTTGAAATCGGAAAAAATCTGACCTCTTACCTCGGAAGGGTTCAGGTAAGCTGACTTTTGGCTCCAGAGGCCGACCCACAGGGGCGCTACTCACCTGCCTCTGTATGCCCTCCACCTGAGAGGCTGTGTGTTGAGCCAACTGCTGTAACTGAGATACGCCAGAAGCTTGGATGGCATCCATTCGTAGCTTGATCCCCTCCATCTCAGTGGAAATCTGCTGTACCGCCTGGTACAACTGTTTCAGGTCCGTCATAATGCAAACGAACCTTTTTTTTTTTTTTTTTACCGGCTGAGTGTACTGTTATGTCAGTCCAGGTAGCTGCAACGGGGCTAAGGGATAGCAGTAGGGAATCTCGCCCTGCACTACTCCCACTAGCTATCCCGGTCCCTGCCTCACGGGTGTGGGTCGGCTGTTCTCAGGCTAAGCCTGACCCCGACAGCTTCTCTCTCACTGATACCGTAGGCCTAGAGGGAAGTGGGAGAAGGAATGCCCTATAAGACCTCTAGGGACTGGAGACTAAAGGGGGTCACCCCTAACGAACAAGTGAAGCTGCTACTGACAGGGACTGACAAGGGTGTGCGCTGACTAACAACACAAGCAGCACACAGGAAAAATGTGGGAAAGGATTCCCCCAAACCAATATGGGAAGGAACCTTACACTAGGAAACAAACACAGGGAAACTGAGTAGAAATCAAAGGATAAGGCAATTCACTCACACAGTCAATTATACACAGAGGAAGGATTGGTGAACACAGAAGGGAAAACACACAAACCAACTCGTTCACCCAAACCTCCCAAAAACCAACCACGGAACTTCCTCTATCCCAGATAACCACCTACTCCTCCTGCTAAGGCCTAGCTCTGTAAAGCGACACTCAGCACAGAACCATGGGAGGCATGGGTTTAAATACAGAGTAGAGACCACTCCTCCCAGGTGCAAATGGGAGGACAGACTAATCAACCAGGAGATAAAGCTGCCTACCATCAGTGCGCACGTGCAAGTCAGAAGGTGTGCACCAATACCCACGACAGGACAACCCCGCAGCGCCAGGATGCCACCCCAGACACCGCGCAGCCAAAAACTCCCCAGGTAAGAAAAATAGAAAGTAATGAACCTAAATACTCCTAACAGTTTCAATGGGCAACATGTAATACCTGATATGGCCTGCGGAGGTGCTGTAGGGAAATTGAACACTTACTACTAAAGGATTACTGGGCTCCATCTAGTAGTCATTTTATAATCAGCTCATTGTCAAGAGTCCATTGAAAGCGGAGAACCCCTTTAACATGATAATGCCCAGCGGGAAGCCAATTTTTTTTTGGTAAGAGCAGTTTATCTAAGAGCTGTGATAAAATAAGACATTTCATTATTGCTTTTTCCGTTCTTGTTTCGACATAACTTGCAGGAAAGCATCTTGAACGGAAGTAAGGTGCCGGAGCTCGAACCTCAATTACCGTCTTTACGCGAAAGCAAGATTTTAGTTTGAGCGAGATTATTGTAATAAGATAAAAGGGTTTATTCCTCGCTGTATGGTGAGTCACATGTCCATTTATACTCCGCAATTACTCAGGAATCGGCTTCATCTCTCAGATAGCTGCTCCTGACTCTGCTCAAAATGTCTGCCGTATACTGCAGATATATAGAAATATACCGTATATACCACATTATGGAAAGTATATAACATCAAGGGTGTAAGTTCATTGGTTAGCGGAGGTGGGAGCCATGTGCAAAGTTTGGTGCCAGAGAGGGACAAAGGGTCACCATTATTATAATGGGCCCCTGGTAGGGGCCCCGTCACACATATTATATTGGGCTCCAAGAGCTGTAAGATATGTCAATACCAGATGGGCAAAAACTAGATAAAAAACATTCTCATCCTGGTATATATGTTTTTCCTTATCTGTAGAATATTTTCTTGGCTCAGGTCTCAGATTTGTTTTGGGTCGAACAAGTTTGGTTTGAACCACAACTTATATTGTCTTAAAACATAGTGTAGAATACTGTCAGGGCTCCTAGGAACCTATCTATAATACATAGTGTAGAATACTCTTAGGGCTCCTAGGAACCTATCTATAAAACATAGTGTAGAATACTCTTAGGACTCCTAGGAACCTATCTATAAAACATAGTGTAGAATACTGTCAGGGCTCCTAGGAACCTATCTATAATACATAGTGTAGAATACTCTTAGGGCTCCTAGGAACCTATCTATAAAACATAGTGTAGAATACTGTCAGGACTCCTAGGAACCTATCTATAAAACATAGTGTAGAACACTCTTAGGACTCCTAGGAACCTATCTATAAAACATAGTGTAGAATACTGTCAGGACTCCTAGGAACCTATCTATAAAACATAGTGTAGGATACTCTTAGAACTCCTAGGAACCTATCTATAAAACATAGTGTAGAACCCATTTAGAAGTTAAACCTAGTGCAGCACACGTCCACCAATGTGCCTCTGCTAAAGTGCGTGTGATTTCTTGACCTGAGTCTCCATCTTTATGAAGGAGGTGCAAAGATAAAGTGGTCTGGACACCCATTGGGCACTTTCTTGAAGAGACGAAGAGCTTGGAACAGAGACTGTGATAGTTGTGGTTACTGACCTTTCACCAAAAGGTAGACTACCCAAAAGTAGCCTCTGAGAGCCGTTTTATAGGGCAGCAGGGGAAGCACTTTTATGCTCTATTATGGCAAGACCCACGGTCTTAATCAGACCACTTCTGTCTCTCCGTGACAGAGCCCAGGAGAGATGTGTTTGACTATTTGTTAGATTTCTGCACCGCCCCTGGGCTTCTGCTTATTATACTTTGCGGTATAGTCCAGAGTATAATTGTGGTTTGTGGTTAACAAACCCACCAAATTTTGGTTTTGAAGTTGTCTCTTTGCTCATCAGTTTGTTAAACCTTGCTCCTGTTGATTTAGCCACCGTGCGGCACTATTTTTGGTACAATATGGCGGTATTTTTCGTATACGTTATGTTTGCTGAATCTCTAGTTCTTGATAGTCTGGCACATTGGTGCAGAAGTTTAATATGATCATAGTGTACGTGTATGTTCTGTATATGTGAACCGTATATAGGCAAGGTATGTGAGGCACCTCAGCCCCTTCCCCAGTGATGTATACCGTCACCCTCGATACACCAACATACACTATAACAATACAGTATTTTTTCATTTTATCTTTGCATTCGATCTGACTTCATTCACTTGCAGAGATCGCAGGTGTGTAGGTGAGCTCGGAGAGCCGCGGGCACGCACAGGTATGCACACATTCCTCCAATGCTTGCTTACAGACCTGGCACACAAACTCACGTACACTCTCAATGTCTCAGCTGCTCACCATGATTAAACTCTCCTCGGACTTACAATGACTCATTCTGCACTGCAGAGAGCGTCCTGCGTCACCGGGAGGCGAGTGGGGGCTGTGGGGGAAACACAGACAAAGACTGAAGGGAGACACCCATGTATATATGTTTACTGAATGCCAGATACTGCCTATAGCGTTATATATCACATGGACCTATTAGTACTTAGGACTGAGGGGAAGTGTATACAGATGTAGCAGAGCCGGGAATGTCATCAAACGGTTTCATTCACAAGAATTAAAATAACACAGTTGTATTACCTGACACTCAATGGAAAATCACAGCGAACCTTTCAGAATATCGCCATACCTGTGGCCAATGGAGGTCTGCGGCATACATAAACCCAGCTATAATACAGATGTATAGCTACAGTCCTATGAAAAAGTTTGGGCACCCCTATTAATCTTAATCATTTTTTGTTCTAAATATTTTGGTGTTTGCAGCAGCCATTTCAGTTTGATATATCTAATAACTGATGGACACAGTAATATTTCAGGATTGAAATGAGGTTTATTGTACTAACAGAAAATGTGCAATATGCATTAAACCAAAATTTGACCGGTGCAAAAATAAGGGCACCCTTATCATTTTATTGATTTGAATTCCCCTAACTACTTTTTACTGACTTACTGAAGCACAAAATTGGTTTTGTAACCTCAGTGAGCTTTGAACTTCATAGCCAGATGTATCCAATCATAAGAAAAGGTATTTAAGGTGGCCAATTGCAAGTTGATCTCCTATTTGAATCTGCTCTGAAGAGTGGCATCATGGGCTACTCAAAACAACTCTCAAATGATCTGAAAACAAAGATTGTTCAACATAGTTGTTCAGGGGAAGGATACAAAAAGTTGTCTCAGAGATTTAACCTGTCAGTTTCCACTGTGAGGAACATAGTAAGGAAATGGAAGACCACAGGGACAGTTCTTGTTAAGCCCAGAAGTGGCAGGCCAAGAAAAATATCAGAAAGGCAGAGAAGAAGAATGGTGAGAACAGTCAAGGACAATCCACAGACCACCTCCAAAGAGCTGCAGCATCATCTTGCTGCAGATGGTGTCACTGTGCATCGGTCAACTATACAGCACACTTTGCACAAGGAGAAGCTGTATGGGAGAGTGATGAGAAAGAAGCCGTTTCTGCACGTACGCCACAAATAGAGTTGCCTGAGGTATGAAAAAGCACATTTGGACAAGGCAGCTTCATTTTGGAAACAAAAATTGAGTTGTTTGGTTATAAAAAAAGGCGTTATGCATGGCGTCCAAAAAGAAACAGCATTCCAAGAAAAACACATGCTACCCACTGTAAAATTTGGTGGAGGTTCCATCATGCTTTGGGGCTGTGTGGCCAATGCCGGCACCGGGAATCTTGTTAAAGTTGAGAGTCGCATGGATTCCACTCAGTATCAGCAGATTCTTGAGAATAATGTTCAAGAATCAGTGACGAAGTTGAAGTTACGCCGGGGATGGATATTTCAGCAAGACAATGATCCAAAACACCGCTCCAAATCGACTCAGGCATTCATGCAGAGGAACAATTACAATGTTCTGGAATGGCCATCCCAGTCCCCAGACCTGAATATCATTGAACATCTGTGGGATGATTTGAAGCGGGCTGTCCATGCTCGGCCACCATCAAACTGAACTGAACTTGGATTGTTTTGTAAAGAGGAATGGTCCAAAATACTTTCATCCAGGATCCAGGAACTGATTAAAAGCTACAGGAAGCGACTAGAGGCTGTTATCTTTGCAAAAGGAGGATCTACTAAATATTAATGTCACTTTTCTGTTGAGGTGCCCATACTTTTGCACCGGTCAAATTTTGGTTTAATGCATATTGCACATTTTCTGTTAGTACAATAAACCTCATTTCAATCCTGAAATATTACTGTGTCCATCAGTTATTAGATATATCAAACTGAAATGGCTGTTATAAACACCAAAATATTTAGAACTAAAAATGATTAAAATTAATAGGGGTGCCCAAACTTTTTCATAGGACTGTATATGTGCATGTAGTTGTATAGTAGGGGGCAGTGTATGTTCTGTATGTACATAGGAGCAGTATTATAGTAGTTATATTCTTGTATATAGGAGCAGTATTATAGTAGTTATATTCTTGTACATAGGATTAGTATTATAGTAGTTATATTCTTGTATATAGGAGGTAGTATTATAGTAGTTATATTCTTGTACATAGGAGTAGTATTATAGTAGTTATATTCTTGTACATAGGAGGTAGTATTATAGTAGTTATATTCTTGTACATAGGAGTAGTATTATAGTAGTTATATTCTTGTACATAGGAGTAGTATTATAGTAGTTATATTCTTGTACATAGGAGCAGTATTATAGTAGTTACAGTCCTATGAAAAAGTTTGGGCACCCCTATTAATCTTAATCATTTTTAGTTCTAAATATTTTGGTGTTTGCAGCAGCCATTTCAGTTTGATATATCTAATAACTGATGGACACAGTAATATTTCAGGATTGAAATGAGGTTTATTGTACTAACAGAAAATGTGCAACATGCATTAAACCAAAATTTGACCGGTGCAAAAGTATGGGCACCCTTATCATTTTATTGATTTGAATACTCCTAACTACTTTTTACTGACTTACTGAAGCACAAAATTGTTTTTGTAACCTCACTGAGCTTTGAACTTCATAGCCAGATCTATCCAATCATGAGAAAAGGTATTTAAGGTGGCCAATTGCAAGTTGTTCTCCTATTTGAATCTCCTCTGAAGAGTGGCATCATGGGCTACTCAAAACAACTCTCAAATGATCTGAAAACAAAGATTGTTCAACATAGTTATTCAGGGGAAGGATACAAAAAGTTGTCTCAGAGATTTAACCTGTCAGTTTCCACTGTGAGGAACATAGTAAGGAAATGGAAGACCACAGGGACAGTTCTTGTTAAGCCCAGAAGTGGCAGGCCAAGAAAAATATCAGAAAGGCAGAGAAGAAGAATGGTGAGAACAGTCAAGGACAATCCACAGACCACCTCCAAAGAGCTGCAGCATCATCTTGCTGCAGATGGTGTCACTGTGCATCGGTCAACAATACAGCGCACTTTGCACAAGGAGAAGCTGTATGGGAGAGTGATGAGAAAGAAGCCGTTTCTGCACGTACGCCACAAATAGAGTTGCCTGAGGTATGAAAAAGCACATTTGGATAAGCCAGCTTCATTTTGGAAGAAGGTCCTGTGGACTGATGAAAGATTGAGTTGTTTGGTCATACAAAAAGGCGTTATGCATGGAGTAAAAAAAAAAACAGCATTCCAAGAAAAACACTTGCTACCCACTGTAATATTTGGTGGAGGTTCCATCATGCTTTGGGGCTGTGTGATCAATGCCGGCATCGGGAATCTTGTTAAAGTTGAGGGTCGCATGGATTCCACTCAGTATCAGCAGATTCTTGAGAATAATGTTCAAGAATCAGTGACGAAGTTGAAGTTACGCCGGAGATAGATATTTCAGCAAGACAATGATCCAAAACACCGCTCCAAATCCTCAGGCATTCATGCAGAGGAACAATTACAATGTTCTGGAATGGCCATCCCAGTCCCCAGACCTGAATATCATTGAACATCTGTGGGATGATCTGAAGCGGGCTGTCCATGCTCGGCGACCATCAAACTTAACTGAACTTGAATTGTTTTGTAAAGAGGAATGGTCCAAAATACCTTCATCCAGGATCCAGGAACTGATTAAAAGCTACAGGAAGCGACTAGAGGCTGTTATCTTTGCAAAAGGAAGATCTACTAAATATTAATGTCACTTTTCTGTTGAGGTGCCCATACTTTTGCACCGGTCAAATTTTGGTTTATTGCATATTGCACATTTTCTGTTAGTACAATAAACCTCATTTCAATCCTGAAATATTACTGTGTCCATCAGTTATTGGATATATCAAACTGAAATGGCTGTTATAAACACCAAAATATTTAGAACTAAAAATGATTAAGATTAATAGGGGTGCCCAAACTTTTTCATAGGACTGTATATTCTTGTACATAGGAGTAGTATTATAGTAGTTATATTCTTGTACATAGGAGCAGTATTATAGTAGTTATATTCTTGTACATAGGAGCAGTATTATAGTAGTTATATTCTTGTACATAGGAGTAGTATTATAGTAGTTATATTCTTGTACATAGGAGTAGTATTATAGTAGTTATATTCTTGTACATAGGAGGTGGTATTATAGTAGTTATATTCTTGTATATAGGAGTAGTATTATAGTAGTTATATTCTTGTACATAGGAGTAGTATTATAGTAGTTATATTCTTGTACATAGAGCAGTATTATAGTAGTTATATTCTTGTACATAGGAGTAGTATTATAGTAGTTATATTCTTGTACATAGGAGTAGTATTATAGTAGTTATATTCTTGTACATAGGAGTAGTATTATAGTAGTTATATTCTTGTACATAGGAGTAGTATTATAGTAGTTATATTCTTGTACATAGGAGGTGGTATTATAGTAGTTATATTCTTGTATATAGGAGTAGTATTATAGTAGTTATATTCTTGTACATAGGAGTAGTATTATAGTAGTTATATTCTTGTACATAGGAGCAGTATTATAGTAGTTATATTCTTGTACATAGGAGTAGTATTATAGTAGTTATATTCTTGTACATAGGAGTAGTATTATAGTAGTTATATTCTTGTACATAGGAGTAGTATTATAGTAGTTATATTCTTGTACATAGGAGTAGTATTATAGTAGTTATATTCTTGTACATAGGAGTAGTATTATAGTAGTTATATTCTTGTACATAGGAGTAGTATTATAGTAGTTATATTCTTGTACATAGGAGTAGTATTATAGTAGTTATATTCTTGTACATAGGAGGTGGTATTATAGTAGTTATATTCTTGTATATAGGAGTAGTATTATAGTAGTTATATTCTTGTACATAGGAGTAGTATTATAGTAGTTATATTCTTGTACATAGGAGTAGTATTATAGTAGTTATATTCTTGTACATAGGAGGTGGTATTATAGTAGTTATATTCTTGTATATAGGAGTAGTATTATAGTAGTTATATTCTTGTACATAGGAGCAGTATTATAGTAGTTATATTCTTGTACATAGGAGTAGTATTATAGTAGTTATATTCTTGTACATAGGAGTAGTATTATAGTAGTTATATTCTTGCACATAGGAGCAGTATTATAGTAGTTATATTCTTGTACATAGGAGTAGTATTATAGTAGTTATATTCTTGTACATAGGAGCAGTATTATAGTAGTTATATTCTTGTACATAGGAGTAATATTATAGTAGTTATATTCTTGTACATAGGAGTAGTATTATAGTAGTTATATTCTGGTACATAGGAGTAATATTATAGTAGTTATATTCTTGTACATAGGAGTAATATTATAGTAGTTATATTCTTGTACATAGGAGCAGTATTATAGTAGTTATATTCTTGTACATAGGAGGTAGTATTATAGTAGTTATATTCTTGTACATAGGAGTAGTATTATAGTAGTTATATTCTTGTACATAGGAGTAGTATTATAGTAGTTTTATCCTGGTAAATGACATGGCTTCACGACTGTCATGAATTTATATTCATACAAGCTTCTGCCCCCGACTTCATCTGCGGGTTTTTGGAGTGGATGATCCGCCTTTATTTAGTAAATTGCTGCCGTTGATGGTTTGCCTGCTTTGGCGTTTTGGCTGCTCTTAAGCTGTTGTGCTGCTGAATTTGTTTCTTACGCCGTGCCTGTGATTGTTTGAGCATCTCAGCAGCGCGCTGGGAAACCATATGATTAGTGTGTTGTTGGTGTTGATGATCCATCTGCTCCGGCATTTCGACAGCTGTCAAACTGGCCTGTCTCTGAATATGTTCCTTGCACTGTGCCCAGGATTGTTCCGGCATCTCAGCAGCTCGCTGGGAAGGTGTATAATGAGCGTATTGTTGACAGTGATGATCCTCCTGCTCCAGCGTTACGGCAGCTCTCAAGTTGGTCTGGCACCGTACCTGTAATTGTTCTGGCATCTCAGCATCTCGCTGGGACGCCATATAATGAGTTGGAGTTGGAGTTGATGATGTCCCTCAGTTTCACTTGTGGAGAAGTCTGTGACTTCAGGTTATCTTCATAGCTTTCGTTGTTTGAGACAAATTAGATGTTGAAAATTGGCAAACTGCCAATTTGGATTAAACGTGTTTGCCTATGTCAGTTGTCTGCAGTGCCTGGAATGGATCAGATAATATGCAAATGCATGTACACAGAGAGTTAGCGTGTGCTTACACAAAGAGATAACAGACCTTGGACCTGAGATAAGCTGTTGCATGAGCAGTGTAATATAGTATGTGAACATAAATTCATAACAGTCGTGAAGTCATGTCATTTACAAACTATCTATGTGCCAAATGTCATTCAAATCCGTTCTGCCATTTTTGTGTGATTGAGGCACAAACATCTTTTATAATTCACATTTATTATTTACTAAGGGAGGACCCGGCTTCGCACGGGTATATTACATTATATGTTTGTGTAGTGGCCCCATAAGAATTGTCCAATTTTGCACTGGTGTATTTTGTATGTGGTTTGTGTGTGTGTCCATAAGCGTCATGTGATTATGTGTGTCTCATTTTGAATGACAGTGAAAAACCTGTGATCAGTTGTTATAGATGCCTGGAGTAAAGCTGTATCTAATCCTTCCCCGTGTAGTACTGTGTTTAGATGCAAGTATCCAATCCTTGTTGGTGTGGTACTTTGTGCAGATGCACATATCTAATCCTCCCCGTGTGGTATTGTGTGCAGACGCGCGTATCTAATACTCTGGCATGTGGTACTGTGTGTAGATGCACGTATCTAATACTCTGGTGCGTGGTACTGTATGCAGATGCGCGTATCTAATCCTCCCCCATGTGGAACTGTGTGCTGAGATGCATATCTAATTCTCTGGCATGTGGTACTGTGTTCAGAGGCCTGTATCTAATCCTCCCCTGTATAGTATTGTGTGAAGAGGTGCGTATCTAATCCTACGGCATGTGGAACTGTGCGTAGATGCGTGTATCTAATCATACAGCATGTGGTACTGTATGCAGACGTGTGTATCTAATCCTATGGCGTGTACAACTATGTGAAGATGCACGTATTTATTCCTCTGGCGTGTGGATCTGTAAGCAAATGCACATATCTAATCCTACAGCATGTGGTACTGTGTGTAGACGTGCGTATCTAATCCTATGGCATGTGGTACTGTGTGTAGGCGTGCGTATCCAATCCTACGGCATGTGGTACTGTGTGCAGACGTGTGTATCTAATCCTATGGCGTGTACAACTGTGTGAAGACACGTGTATCTAATCCTCCCCTGTGTGGTATTGTGTGAAGAGATGCGTATCTAATCCTACGGCATGTGGAACTGTGTGTAGACGCGCGTATCTAATCCTCCCCATGTGGTACTGTGTGCAGACGCGCGTATTTAATCCTCCCCCGTGTGATACTGTGTGCTGAGACGCGTATCTAATTCTCTGGCTTGTGTTACTGTGTGCAGAGGCATGTATCTAATCCTCCAAAGTGTGATACTGTGTGCACACACACGTATCTAATCCTCCCCTGTGTGGTATTGTGTGAAGAGGTGCGTATCTAATCCTACGGCGTGTGGAACTATGTGTAGACGCACGTATCTAATCCTACTGCATGTGGTACTGTGTGCAGACGCGTGTATCTAATTCTATGGCATGTACAACTGTGTGTAGACGCGCGTATTTAATCCTACGGCATGTGGTACTCTGTGCAGACATGTGTATCTAATCCTACGGCATGTGGTACTGTGTGCAGACGCGTGTATCTAATCCTATGGCTTGTACAACTATGTGAAGACACGTGTATCTAATCCTCTCCTGTGTGGTATTGTGTGAAGAGGCGCGTATCTAATCCTATGGCATGTGGAACTGTGTGTAGACGCGCGTATCCAATCCCCGGGCATGTGGTACTGTGTGCAGACGCGCGTATCTAATCCTATGGCATGTGGTACCATGTGTAGGCACGTGTATCTAATCCTCCCCCTTGTGGTACTGTGTGCAGACGCACATATCTAATCCTCTCCCGTGTGATACTGTGTGCGGAGACGCGTATCTAATTCTCTGGCTTGTGGTACTGTGTGCAGAGGCATGTATCTAATCCTCCAAAGTGTGGTATTGTGTGCACACACACGTATCTAATCCTCCCCTGTGTGGTATTGTGTGAAGAGGCGCGTATCTAATCCTTCGGCGTGTGGAACTATGTGTAGACGCGTGTATCTAATCCTACTGCATGTGGTACAGTGTGCAAACACGTGTATCTAATCCTATGGCGTGTACAACTGTGATCAGACACGCGTATTTAATCCTCTGGATTGTGGAACTGTGTGTAGACGCATGTATCTAATCCTAAGGCATGTGGTACTCTGTGCAGACGCGTGTATCTAATCCTACGGCATGTGGTATTCTGTGCAGACATGTGTATCTAATCCTACGGCATGTGGTACTGTGTGTGGACGCGCGTATCTAATCCTACGGCATGTGGTACTGTGTGCAGACGCGTGTATCTAATCCTATGGCGTGTACAACTGTGTGCAGACATGCGTATCTAATCCTCTGGAGTGTGGAACTGTGTGTAGACGCGTGTATCTAATCCTACGGCATGGGCATTCTGTGCAGACATGTGTATCTAATCCTACGGCATGTGGTACTGCGTGCAGACCCGTGTATCTAATCCTACGGCATTTGACACTGTGTGCAGACGCGTGTATCTAATCCTATGGCATGTACAACTGTATGAAGACACGTGTATCTAATCCTCCCCTGTGTGGTATTGTGTGAAGAGGCGTGTATCTAATCCTACGGCGTGTGGAACTGTGTGTAGACGCGCGTATCCAATCCCCCGGCATGTGGTACTGTGTGCAGACACGTGTATCTAATCCTATGGCATGTGGTACTATGTGTAGACGTGCGTATCTAATCCTCCCCCGTGTGGTACTGTGTGCAGATGCGCGTATCTAATCCTCTCCATGTGATACTGTGTTCTGAGATGCGTATCTAATTCTCTGGCTTGTGGTACTGTGTGCAGAGGCATGTATCTAATCCTCCAAAGTGTGGTACTGTGTGCACACACACGTATCTAATCCTTCCCTGTGTGGTATTGTGTGAAGAGGCTCGTATCTAATCCTCTGGAGTGTGGAACTGTGTGTAGACACCTGTATCTAATCCTATGGCATGTGGTACTCTGTGCAGACGCGTGTATCTAATCCTATGGCATGTTAAACCGTGTGCAGACGCACGTATCAAATCCTTCAGTGTGTGGAACTGTGTGCAGAAATGCGTATTTAATCCTCTGGTGTGTGGGACTGTGTGCAGACCCATGTATCTAATCCTCTGGCGTGTGATACTGTGTGCTGATCTGTGTATCTAATCCTCTGGTGTGTGTATCTCAGTTTGGATATCAGTGTTGTATTGTGCATGTGGAGTGACCGTGTGTATTGCAGTTGGAATATGAGTGAAAGTCTTGCAGGTTTGTATTGGCTAGGGGGGGGGGGGGTCATTGTGTTTGGAATGCTGTATCTCAGCAACGGTACATCCAAGCGAGTTGGAGTCTCGTCTTAAACCTTCCCGGATACCTGAAGTATCTCTGTACCAAATTTGGTGACGATCGGTCCAGTCGTTTGGTTCGCATTAGAGAACAGACAGACAGACAGACAGACAGACAGACAGACAGACAAGAATTCATTTTTATAATATAGAGAGAATATAATAATTACTAGAGGGAGGACCCGGCTTCGCACGGGTATATCACATGTTATGTTTGTGTAGTGGCCCCATAAGAAATGTCCAATTTTGCACTGGTGTATTTTGTATGTTGTTTCTGTGTATGTCCATAAGCGTCATGTGATTATGTGTATCCATTTTGAATGTCAGTGAAAAACCTGTGATCAGTTGTTATGGATACTTGGAGTAAAGCTGTATCTAATCCTTCCCCGTGTAGTACTGTGTTTAGATGCAAGTATTCAATCCTTGTTGGTGTGGTACTTTGTGCAGATGCACATATCTAATCCTCCCCTGTGTGGTATTGTGTGAAGAGGCGCATATCTAATCCTACGGCGTGTGGAACTGTGTGTAGACGCGCGTATCCAATCCCCCGGCATGTGGTACTGTGTGCAGACGTGTGTATCTAATCCTACGGCATGTGGTACTGTTTGTAGACGCGCGTATCTAATCCTCCCCCGTGTGATTCTGTGTGCAGATGTGCGTATCTAATCCTCCTCATGTGATACTGTGTGCTGAGACATGTATCTAATTCTCTGGCTTGTGGTACTGTGTGCAGAGGCATGTATCTAATCCTCCAAAGTGTGATACTGTGTGCACACACACGTATCTAATCCTCCCCTGTGTGGTATTTTGTGTAGACGCGCGTATCTAATCCTACTGCATGTGGTACTGTGTGCAGACGCGTGTATCTAATCCTATGGCATATACAACTGTGTGCAGACGCGCGTATCTAATCCTCTGGAGTGTGGAACTGTGTGTAGACGCGTGTATCTAATCCTAAGGCATGTGGTACTCTGTGCAGACGTGTGTATCTAATCCTATGGTGTGTACAAATGTGTGCAGACGCGCGTGTCTAATCCTCTGGAGTGTGGAACTGTGTGTAGAAGCGCGTATCTAATCCTATGGCATGTGGTACTGTGTGTAGATGCGCGTATCTAATCCTATGGCATGTGGTACTGTGTGCAGACGCGTGTATCTAATCCTATGGCGTGTACAACTGTGTGAAGACACGTGTATCTAATCCTCCCCTGTGTGGTATTGTGTGAAGAGGCGCGTATCTAATCCTACGGCGTGTGGAACTGTGTAGACTTGCGTATCCAATCCCCCGGCATGTGGTACTGTATGCAGACGCGCCTATCCAATCCCCCGGCATGTGGTACTGTGTGTAGACGCGTGTATCTAATCCTCCCCCGTGTGATACTGTGTGCGGAGACGTGTATCTAATTCTCCGGCTTGTGATACTGTATGCAGAGACATGTATCTAATCCTCCAAAGTGTAGTACTGTGTGCACACACACGTATCTAATCCTCCCCTGTGTGGTATTGTGTGAAGAGGCGCGTATCTAATCCTTCGGCGTGTGGAACTATGTGTAGACGCGCGTATCTAATCCTACTGCATGTGGTACTGTGTGCAGACGCGTGTATATAAACCTATGGCGTGTACAACTGTTTGCAGATGCGCGTATCTAATCCTCTGGAGTGTGGAACTATGTGTAGACACGCGTATCTAATCCTACTGCATGTGGTACTGTGTGCAGACGCGTGTATCTAATCCTATGACGTGTACAACTGTGTGCAGACGCGTGTATCTAATCCTCTGGAGTGTGGAACTGTGTGTAGACGCATGTATCTAATCCTGCGGCATGTGGTATTCTGTGCAGACGTGTGTATCTAATCCTATGGCGTGTACAAATGTGTGCAGACGCGCGTATCTAATCCTCTGGAGTGTGGAACTGTGTGTAGACACCTGTATCTAATCCTACGGCATGTGGTACTGTGTGCAGACACGCGTATCTAATCCTACGGCATGTGGTACTGTGTGTAGATGCGTGTATCTAATCCTACGGCATGTGTTACTGTGTGCAGACGCGTGTATCTAATCCTATGGCGAGTACAACTGTGTGAAGACACGTGTATCTAATTCTCCCCTTTGTGGTATTGTGTGAAGAGGTGCGTATCTAATCCTACGGCGTGTGGAACTGTGTGTAGACGCGCGTATCTAATCCTACGGCATGTGGTACTGTGTGTAGACGCACGTATCTAATCCTCCCCGTGTGGTACTGTGTGCAGACACGCGTATCTAATCTTCCCCGTGTGATACTGTGTGCTGAGATGCGTATCTAATTCTCTGGCTTGTGGTACTGTGTGCAGAGGCATGTATCTAATCCTCCAAAGTGTGATAATGTGTGCACACACACGTATCTAATCCTCCCCTGTATGGTATTGTGTGAAGTGGCGCGTATCTAATCCTTCGGCGTGTGGAACTATGTGTAGACGCGCGTATCTAATCCTACGGCATGTGGTACTGTGTGCAGACGCGTGTATCTAATCCTATAGCGTGTACAACTGTGTGCAGACGCACGTATCTAATCCTCTGGAGTGTGGAACTGTGTGTAGACGCGTGTATCTAATCCTAAGGCATGTGGTACTGTGTGCAGACGTGTGTATCTAATCCTATGGCTTGTACAAATGTGTGCAGACGCGCGTATCTAATCCTCTGCAGTGTGGAACTGTGTGTAGACGCCTGTATCTAATCCTACGGCATGTGGTACTGTGTGCAGACACGCGTATCTAATCCTACAGCATGTGGTACTGTGTGCAGAGGCATGTATCTAATCCTCCAAAGTGTGATACTGTGTGCACATACACATATCTAATCCTCCCCTGTGTGGTATTGTGTGAAGAGGCGCGTATCTAATCCTTCAGCGTGTGGAACTATGTGTAGACGCGCGTATCTAATCCTACTGCATGTGGTACTGTGTGCAGACGCGTGTATCTAATCCTATGGTGAGTACAAATGTGTGTAGACGCGTGTATCTAATCCTCTGGAGTGTGGAACTGTGTGTAGATGCGTGTATCTAATCCTTCGGCATGTGGAACTGTGTGCAGACACACGTATCAAATCCTTCAGTGTGTGGAACTGTGTGCAGACACGCGTATCTAATCCTACGGCATGTGGTACTGTGTGCAGACACGCGTATCTAATCCTATGGCATGTGGTACTGTGTGTAGACGAGCGTATCTAATCCTACGGCATGTGGTACTGTGTGCAGACGCGTGTATCTAATCCTATGGCGAGTACAAATGTGTGCAGATGCGCGTATCTAATCCTCTGGAGTGTGGAACTGTGTGTAGATGCCTGTATCTAATCCTTCAGCATGTGGAACTGTGTGCAGAAGTGCGTATTTAATCCTCTGGTGTGTGTTGTCTCGTCTTAAACCTTCGTGGATATCTGAAGTGTCTCTGTACCAAATTTGGTGAAGATCGGTCCAGTCGTTTGGTTTGCATTAGAGAACAGACAGACAGACAGACAGACAGACAGAAATTCATTTTTATAATATAGACTAGAGGGAGGACCAGGCTTCGCACGGGTATATTACATTTTATGTTTGTGTAGTGGCCCCATAAGAATTGTCCAATTTTGCACTGGTGTATTTTGTATGTGGTTTGTGTGTATGTCCATAAGCATCATGTGATTGTGTATCTCATTTTGGATGTCAGTGAAAAACCTGTGATCAGTTGTTATGGATACCTGGAGTAAAGCTGTATCTAATCCTTCCCCATGTAGTACTGTGTTTAGATGCAAGTATCCAATCCTTGTTGGTGTGGTACTGTGTGCAGATGCACATATCTAATCCTCCCCGTGCGGTATTGTGTGAAGAGGCGCGTATCTAATCCTCCAGTAAGTGAAACTGTGTGCAGACGCGCATATCTAATGACTCTGGCGTGCGGTACTGTGTGCAGATGCGCGTATCTAATACTCTGGCATGTGGTACTGTGTGCAGATGCACGTATCTAATCCTCCTCTGTGTGGTATTGTGTGAAGAGGCGCGTATCTAATCCTACGGCATGTGGAACTGTGTGTAGATGTGGGTATCTAATCCTACGGCATGTGGTACTGTGTGCAGACGCGCTTATCTTATCCTCTGGCGTGTGGTACTGTGTGCAGACGCACGTATTTAATCCTCCCCTGTGTGGTATTGTGTGAAGAGGCGCTTGCTTATCTAATCCTACGGCGTCTGGAACTGTGTGTAGACACGTGTATCTAATCCTACGGCATGTGGTATTGTGTGTAGACGCACGTATCTAATCCTACAGCATGTGGTACTGTGTGCAGACGCATGTATCTAATCCTATGGCGTGTACAACTGTGTGTAGACACGTGTATCTAATCCTCCCGTGTGGTATTGTGTGAAGAGGCGCGTATGTAATCCTACGGAGTGTGGAACTGTGTGTAGAGGCGTGTATCCAATCCCCTGGCATGTGGTACTGTGTGCAGATGCGCATATCTAATCCTATGGCATGTGGTACTGTGTGTAGACGCGCGTATCTAATCCTCCCCCGTGTGGTACTGTGTGCTGAGACGCGTATCTAATTCTCTGGCTTGTGGTATTGTGTGAAGAGGCGCGTATCTAATCCTTTGGCGTGTGGAACTATGTGTAGACGCGCGTATCTAATCCTACTGCATGTGGTACTGTCTGCAGACACGTGTATCTAATCCTATGGCGTGTACAACTGTGTGCAGACGCGCGTATCTAATCCTCTGGAATGTGGAACTGTGTGTAGATGCGTGTATCTAATCCTACGGCATGTGGTACTCTGTGCAGACGCGTGTATCTAATCCTATGGCGTGTACAAATGTGTGCAGACGCACGTATCTAATGCTCTGGAGTGTGGAACTGTGTGTAGACGCCTGTATCTAATCCTTCGGCATGTGGAACCGTGTGCAGACGCGTGTATCAAATCCTTCAGTCTGTGGAACTGTGTGCAAAAATGCGTATTTAATCCTCTGGTGTGTGGGACTGTGTGGAGACCCGAGTATCTAATCCTCTGGCGTGTGATACTGTGTGCTGATCTGTGTATCTAATCCTCTGGAGTGTGGATCTGTGTGTAGACGCCTGTATCTAATGCTTCGGCATGTGGAACCGTGTGCAGGCGCACGTATCTAATCCTATGGCATGTGGTACTGTGTGCAGAAGTGCGTATTTAATCCTCTGGTGTGTGGGACTGTGTGCAGACCCGTGTATCTAATCCTATGGCGTGTACAACTGTGTGAAGACACGTGTATCTAATCCTCCCCTGTATGGTATTGTGTGAAGAGGCGCCTATCTAATCCTACGGCATGTGGAACTGTGTGTAGACGCGTGTATCCAATCCCCCGGCATGTGGTACTGTGTGCAGATGCGCGTATCTAATCCTATGGCATGTGGTACTGTGTGTAGATGCGCGTATCTAATCCTCCCCCATGTGGTACTGTGTGCAGACGTGCATATCTAATCCTTTGGCGTGTGGAACTATGTGTAGACGTGCATATCTAATCCTACTGCATGTGGTACTGTGTGCAGACGCGTGTATCTAATCCTATGGCATGTACAACTGTGTGCAGATGCGCGTATCTAATCCTCTGGAATGTGGAACTGTGTGCAGACGCGCATATCTAATCCTCTGGAATGTGGAACTGTGTGCAGACGCGTGTATCTAATCCTATGGCGTGTACAAATGTGTGCAGACGCACGTATCTAATGCTCTGGAGTGTGGAACTGTGTGTAGATGCCTGTATCTAATCCTTCGGCATGTGAAACCGTGTGCAAATGCACGTATCAAATCCTTCAGTGTGTGGAACTGTGTGCAGAAATGTGTATTTAATCCTCTGGTGTGTGGGACTGTGTGCAGACCCGTGTATCTAATCCTCTGGCGTGTGATACTGTGTGCTGATCTGTGTATCTAATCCTCTGATGCGTGTATCTCAGTTTGGATATCAGTGTTGTATTGTGCATGTGGAGTGACCGTGTGTATTGCAGTTGGAATATGAGTGAAAGTCTTGCAGGTTTGTATTGGCTAAGGGGGGGGGGGCACTGTGTTTGGAATGCTGTATCTCAGCAACGGTGCGTCCGAGCGAGTTGGAGTCTTGTCTTAAACCTTCCCGGATACCTGAAGTATCACTGTACTAAATTTGGTGAAGATCGGTCCAGTCGTTTGGTTCGCATTAGAGTACAGACAGACAGACAGACAGACGGACAGACAGACAGACACGCGTCTGCACACAGTACTACATGCCATAGGATTAGATACGCGCATCTACACACAGTACCACATGCCGTAGAATTAGATACACGCGTCTACACACAGTTCCACACTCCAGAAGATTAGATACGTGCGTCTGCACACAGTTGTACACGCCATAGGATTAGATACACGTGTCTGCACACAGTACCACATGCAGTAGGATTAGATACGTACGTCTACACAAAGTTCCTCACGCCGAAGGATTAGATACACGCCTCTTCAACAATACCACACAGGGGAGGATTAAATACGTGTGTGTGCACACAGTACCACACTTTGGAGGATTAGATACATGCCTCTGCACACAGTACCACAAGCCAGAGAATTAGATACGCGTCTCAGCACACAGTATCACACGGGGGAGGATTAGATACGCGCG
Source organism: Leptodactylus fuscus (assembly GCF_031893055.1). Taxonomy (NCBI): domain Eukaryota; kingdom Metazoa; phylum Chordata; class Amphibia; order Anura; family Leptodactylidae; genus Leptodactylus; species Leptodactylus fuscus. Next base: position 14,510,728 of record NC_134269.1, on the reverse strand, counting down.
TCTGCACACAGTACCACTCGGGGGAGGATTAGATACGTGCGTCTACACACAGTACAACATGCCATAGTATTAGATATGCGCATCTGCACACAGTACCACATGCCGGGGGATTGGATACACGCGTCTACACACAGTTCCACACGCCGTAGGATTAGATACGCGCCTCTTCACACAATACCATACAGGGGAGGATTAGATACACGTGTCTTCACACAGTTGTACACGCCATAGGATTAGATACACGCGTCTGCACACAGTACCACATGCCATAGGATTAGAAACGCGCGTCTACACACAGTACCACATGCCGAAGGATTAGATACAGGCGTCTACACACAGTTCCACACTCCAGAGGATTAGATACACAGATCAGCACACAGTCCCACACACCAGAGGATTAAATACGCATTTCTGCACACAGTTCCACACACTGAAGGATTTGATACATGCGTCTGCACACGGTTCCACATGCCGAAGGATTAGATACACGCGTCTACACACAGTTCCACATTCCAGAGGATTAGATACGCGCGTCTGCACACAGTTGTACACGCCATAGGATTAGATACACGCGTCTGCACACAGTACCACATGCAGTAGGATTAGATACGCGCGTCTACACATAGTTCCACACGCCAAAGGATTAGATACACGCCTCTTCACACAATACCACACAGGGGAGGATTAGATACGTGTGTGTGAACACAGTACCACACTTTGGAGGATTAGATACATGCCTCTGCACACAGTACCACAAGCCAGAGAATTAGATACGCGTCTCAGCACACAGTATCACACGGGGGAGGATTAGATACGCATGTTTGAACACAGTACCACACGGGGAGGATTAGCTACGTGCGTCTACACACAGTACCACATGCCATAGGATTAGATACGCGCATCTGCACACAGTACCACATGCCGGGGGATTGGATACATGCGTCTACACACAGTTCCACACGCCGTAGGTTTAGATACGCGCCTCTTCACACAATACCACACAGGGGAGGATTAGATACACGTGTCTTCACACAGTTGTACACGCCATAGGATTAGATACACGCGTCTGCACACAGTACCACATGCCGTAGGATTAGATACGCGCGTCTACACACAGTACCACATGCCGTAGGATTAGATACATGCGTCTGCACACATTACCACATGCTGTAGGATTAGATACGCGCGTCTACACAGTACCACATGCCGTAGAATTAGATACACGTGTCTGCACACCGTACCACATGCCGTAGGATTAGATACGTGCCTCTTCACACAATACCACACAGGGGAGGATTAAATACGTGCGTCTGCACACAGTACCACACGCCAGAGGATTAGATAAGCGTGTCTGCACACAGTACCAAATTCCGTAGGATTAGATACGCACGTCTGCACACAGTACCACATGCCGTAGGATTAGATACGCACCTCTTCACACAATACCGCACAGGGGAGGATTCGATACGTGCATCTGCACACAGTACCGCACGCCAGAGTCATTAGATATGCGCGTCTGCACACAGTTTCACTTACTGGAGGATTAGATACGCGCCTCTTCACACAATACCACACGGGGAGGATTAGATATGTGCATCTGCACAAAGTACCACACCAACAAGGATTGGATACTTGCATCTAAACACAGTACTACACGGGGAAGGATTAGATACAGCTTTACTCCAGGTATCCATAACAACTGATCACAGGTTTTTCACTGACATCCAAAATGAGATAAATGAGATACACATAATCACATGACGCTTATGGACATACACACAAACCACATACAAAATACATCAGTGCAAAACTGGACAATTCTTATGGGGCCACTACACAAACATAAAATGTAATATACCCGTGCGAAGCCGGGTCCTCCCTCTAGTATAATATACAAATAATTAATAGGATAAGATAGGATACTATACGTATACTCTTGCTGCCAGGACTGACAGTTACTTGCACTTTGCTGATAAAGCCAGGTCTGTTATCTCTCTGTGTAAACACACACATAACCCTCAGTCCATTCTGTACACACATTTGCATATTATCTGATCTGCTCCAGGCAGTGCTGACACACTGGATGAGAAAACTCTTTTAATCCAAATTGGCAGTCTGCCAGGAAAAAGTAAATCTAATTTGTCTCAAAATTCTAAAACAACAAGAGCTATGAAGGAAGCCAAAAGTCACAGAGTTCTGCTCAAGTGGAGCTGAGAGGGATCATCAGCACCAAAAAACAAGCTCATGATATGGCTTCCCAGCGAGCTGCTGAGACGCCGGAACAATCACAGGCACAGCGCAAGGAACAAGTTCAGAATCAGGACAGCTTGAGAGCTGCCGAAACACCGGAGCAGGCGAATCATCGACAGCAGCATCAGCGCATCATAGATGCCATAGATGGGGATAATTTCCTTTGTACTTTGTGAATGTCGACTATAAGCAGAAGAGTCTCATGTTCTTCCTATACTGTCTAGGATTTTGTGAGAATTCTTCACCCTATTCACTTCCATGGAACAACACATCCTAAAAATTAAAAAAAATTAGCAGCCCCTTTAAAGGAATGCTCCATTTTTACTCTCAGCTGCTACTTAGCAACAGGAATGAATGTTTGTTAGCATTAGCATAGACTTTTAGTAGTTTGCACCTTGGCTCTATGGAGATCATTGGAAGGCAAGTGTAGATTAGTAACACCGCATGCTTATGATCTGCCAGTTGTCTTTAGTTGCTATGGAGTCTTCCTTTAACAGCACATATATGTATATCCCTAGAGATTATCCATGCGCTCCATTACACATAATGTGTCCTAGATTAGGGAGTTTCGATGAAATGGTGAAAATACGAAATATCTTTATAAAATTGGATTTATGATCACCATTGGCAAGTGTGAAAACCTGGAACTGTCCCACCAGCCATTTGTATGTAGTGAAGAGACTGCTCACCATGAATGGCCATCAAGTAAATTTCACGACCGCGATTAGAATTCCGATCCCAATCTTTTCCAGCGGGATCGAGGTCGGAGGTTATCTCAAGATCGGCTCAACCCTAAAAGTGACTTTTCCCATAGAGAAGCATTGACTAGGGTTGAGCGATCGGGATCAGAAAAGATTGGATTCAGATCGGCAATTGAGCAAATTTCACGATCGGCTGGAAAATAATCAGAAATCGGATTTTAAAATCGAAAAAGATCGGCTTAACCCCACTGAAGAATTAGTTATTTAACAAGTCTTTAAGGTCTTTGTTTCTATGATGTCTCCATATCTTCTGAGGATGAGGTGTCACATCTGAAGAGCTAAAATTTACCACCATCATTGAAAAACTTGAGAATCTGAAGATATCGCAGGTTCTCGAGGGTTTCGAGAACCTGATGGTTTCTTATTGGATTCAAGAACGTGATGCTATCTCAGGTTTCTAGGGGTTTAAGAACCAGATGATATCACACGTTCTCGAGAGATTCAAGAATCTGATGACATCTCAGGTATTCGAGGGATTGAAAAACATGATACTATCTCAAGCTTTCAAGGGACTTAAGAACCTGATGATATCTCATCCTCAAGGTGTTGACGAGACAACTAACCATGTATGCCCGATTTTACTTGCATGATAAAAAATAAGGTCAAGATCAATCACACCTAAAGTCTTTCAACTGTGACTCACCATGGTTGGTGGTGTCATGTCCAAGGACATACTCCCATCCAAGAATACCAAGGAACAAATGTCAAGAATGGACGTCTTGAAAAACTTTCTGTACTATTTTGACGTAGAATCTGAAGCCACTTCGGTTTCTAAGATCCTAGGTGGCACCAACTTATTAAAAAGTCTATAAGTGGTCCACATGTGTTGGTCAATTGGCTTTCGCTTGGTCTTCTATGTTGGATTTCAGTCGTATCCTGTGAACATTCTGGATGACTTATCTCGAGGTAGATAATAGGCAGTTGAGTTGACTTTTTCTTTACCGATTGCTATCGTTTACACCAACATAAGCCAGTGGTAGATCAACTTATCTGGGGGCAGCTCTATATTCTGTGTTCAATATTTGTGCCTGGTTATGGAACGCTCCATGCTTTCCGCTGTACTAAACATATGTATATAATGAATTTCCATGTTACCTATTATAGCGTCATTATATTTTATTCATGGGTCGCTGTTCTGTGCAGAGTTATTATCAGGATTATTATCGCGTTAAGTGCTCTTAGGTGCATGTAGAGTCAAGTACCTCTTGTCATTGCTGGCGTGCACCTACGCAGACATGAACGTTCCGTGTCCTTTTCCATAGATTACGTCACAACATACGGAGTGGAAAGATGCAGAATATTTTATTCATTCCAAGAATCCAGATATCAAACAAGTCATGAATAGAGATGAGCGAACACTAAAATGTCCAAGGTTCGAAATCCGATTCGAACAACCGCACATTGTTCGGCTGTTCGAACGGATTTCGAACCCCATTATGGTCTATGGGGGGAAATGCTCGTTTCAGGGGTACGCAAAATTCGATAACATTATACTTACCAAGTCCACGAGTGATGGTCGGGCTGGATTCCCCTTGAAGTCTTCTCCCGGCGCAGTGCCCCCGCAGTGTCTTCCGGCTGGAATTCACTCTGCCTAGGAATCGGGGCCTAGGCAGAGCCGACTGCGCATGCGAGGGCATGCTGCACGGAGAAGACTTCTAAAGGTAAGAGAAGAACCAGCGTTGATTGGCAGAATGTATAGCATTCTGCCAATCAACGCTGGTTCTGCATCGAACCTTCAACTTCGAACAGCTAGTAGTGTTCGATCGAGTACGAGTATTTCGAATACCGTAGTATTGGATCAAACACCTACTCGATCGAACACTACTCACTCATCTCTAGTCATGAAGCTATTAACTATATGTTCAACTAAATCTTGGGGAGATATAAGTAAACCTGCCCTATAGATATTCATGGTTGAATCTGTCATATAGACAGGTCTTGGTCATGGCCAGTTGAATCTCTAAGCAAGGACGATCAGCCTATCCTGAACTTGACACCTTGAAATCGCAAGAAGTAGAACATGCTTGCTTAACACTGCTTGTCTATGTTCCGAATTAATGCAACGTTTCCAGTTTTTACCCTTCGTCAGGCCTATAGCGAGTTGGGAGACTGAGCCAATAATGGAAGACCTTAGATTATGGGATGTTTTCCCAGTCATTGTTATACAGTGCCAGCTCTGAAGGAGGGGATGGGCTCCAGGAATGGTGGTTGTCCAATTATTGTACTCTTGGGTCTAAAGAACCCCAAAAATCACAAGTTTGGCTAAACCTGAAATTTTTGAAAAATTGGTAAGGAACCAGTTTACTCATCCCTTTTCAGGACTATGATAATGACCTCCACTTGATCTTTTAAGGCTAGTGACATCATGTCCTCTGGTCACATGGTCATGCTACAGCTCGAAACTATTCGAATGATTGGAGCTGCGCTAACAAAGTATGGCCACTAAACAAAGTATGGCACTATGTTTGGTAAGTCATGAAGAGACCACCGTAATTCTTGTCGTCATAGGTGTAACTTGAAGCTCCTGGACCCCAATACCAAATCCGTAATGGAGCCCCTATTTACCATGTTATACAACTACACTTCAGCATATCATAGTCCTAGTCCTGGACAACCCCTTTAACACAGTGGTTTCTATGGAAATATTGAGAGAGAGTTCTTCCATTTATAACTAGAAGCTTCTGGACTCTAAATCTTTAATGGAGTCCCCATCTACTATTTACCATTCAGAATTCTAATATCTTCCTATTGTTTGTGGCTTTTGGGCTCCTTCAGGTGGTTTTTGGGCTCCTTCAGGAACTATGGCCTTGGTGCGTTTTCTATCTTTGCACCCAATATTGCAAATGCCTTGGTCGGAGGACAATTTCACACAAGTCTGCACTGCATTTTTGGAATACTTAGCATACTTAAAGGGATCCTATCATTCAATCACAGTTTTTTCTCATTAACACGTTGGAATAGCCTTAAGAAAGGCTATTCTTCTCCTACCTTTTGTTGTCTTCTCTGCGCTTGAAATTCTGTTTTTTGTCGGTATGTAAATGAGTTCTCTCGCAGCACTGGAGGCGGGCCCCAGTGCTCAAACAGCACTGGGGGCATCCCCAATGCTACGAGAGAACTCTCCAGCACCGTCTTCATCTTCTTCTGGAGCCACGTCTTCTTCCGGCGGTGGCTTCTAACTTCTAGGCTTCGGGCCTAGGGCAAAGAAAAATGGCCACAAGAAAAATGGCCATTTACACATTATTGTAAGCGTACATTTTCTTGTGGCCGGCGGGTATGCGCAGTCGGCTTGCCCTAGGCCTGAGGCTTAAAAGTCTGAAGCCTGTTCTTGAAGAAGACATGTGAAGAGGACATTGCTGAAGAAGATGGAGGTGGCACTGGAGAGTTCTCTGGCAGCATTGGGGATGTCCAGAATTACAAGCGAATGGTGGAGCGGAGAAGACAACGAAACATAGAAGAAAAGGCTTTCTTAAGGCTATTCCGACGTGTTAGGGCCCCTTCACACGGCATAAGCGCTCGGCTCATTCCGAGCCGTACACACGAGCGCTTCTAAACACTTCCCATTCACTTCAATGGGAGCGCGTGTAAAGCCGGCTCGGAATGAGCCAAGCACTTACGCCATGTGAAGGGGCCCTTAATGAGAAAAAAAATGTGATTGAATGATAGAATCCCTTTAACCTCAATCCTAAAGTTCTCTGGGTATCTTAGGTATCCATTGGAGTTTTTCAGTTTTAGGTTGACAGTGTACTTATAGCATACTAAGTTTCCAACATGTTGCAGATCAAAGCTACTTCCGTCTTGGTAGAGACTCGAACATATGTTCCATAGGGTCGTAAAATCAAGACCATAACCTGTAGAAGATGACTGAGCCCAAGCCTCGTGTCCAAATAATGTAAAAACCATCTTACTATTTAAAGGGAATGGAGGATTTCTGATATTTTATGAAAAGCCAGAGGATTGATTTAGGGATGACGAAACAAGAGAATTCATTATGGAATTTGAGATGAATGAACTGAAGTGGAACTTTTTTGAATTAAGCTTCGCGGACGAGAGGAGAATACAAATGACGGGAATGGCATTTGGAGACACAGTAGAAATTTGCCTTGTGGGACAGAAAATGAGGATCAAGGTTCTAGTTAAAGTTTATAAGAATTGCGACAGCAGCTGTGTGAATAGACTGGAGAGGAGCTGGAGGGGACATCGAGAAGGTAAAGCTATGTGCTCTACATCACAAGTAGTTGCCGGTGGACTTCAAAACTGGAGATTCGGAGAATTAACTTTAGACTATTTCGTTACTTGAAGAATAATTTCTAGTAATGGTAATGCACACACACCTTGCCTGGCCAAAAAAAAATATAAAAAATTTACAAAAAATTCTATAATAAAAAATTTATTTCAGGAGGACTCTCAATTTTCTAGTGTCTGTTGGAGTACTGTAGAGACATTGTCAATAGTAGGCTTTATAACAAGTGTCCATGCACTTTTCTGGTCTCAGACCACTGATGACCTTAGATGAGGTTACGTTGGATGGTCCAGTATTTGATAGTATTACGTTGGATGGTCCAGTATTGGTCCAGTATTTGATCCAGTATTGACGTTGGATGTCTGTATTGTGGACAGAAGGGTCATCTCCACATCTGCTTTGCTCTAAGCTATACAGAAACACTCTTAGTCCTAGGCAAGGAAGAAAGGATCACCTTGTCTTAACAGTATCCACAACTAAAGACAAATTTCTAATTCTAAGCGTAGGTGAATTCTGGAGCCACCGAGAACGTCATTGGTTTATCATTGGCAAGACATCTGCATCTTCCTTTGTTACTTCTTCTGCAACCTTTTGGTCTCCAGCACAAAGTTATAACCTGGATCCATTCTTCTCGGTACTGCCGATCTTCTTTTCTGCTTTTGGAAAGGACTTGGTGCTGATAAAAGAAGTTGGTTTCCTAAAAAATATGTTCTTGACCTTCTTATCCTTAAAGCATTCCATGCCAAGCATCTTGTGAAAACTGTGACCAGTTCTTCTAGGTGGAACCCTAAAGCCGGGTTCACACGGAGTTTTCTGGACTGGATTGTGATGCGGAATCCGCGTCAGAATCTGGCTCAAAAAACCACCTCCCATTGAATTCAATAGGTTCCTTTTTCCGCGAGCGGTTTGTTCTCGCTCGCGGAAAGAAGAAGCGGCATGTCCTTTCTTGTCGCAGATTCCGCAGCACGACACTCCATCCCGACCAGACTCATTCATTCGGGCCTAATCCGGAGCGAAATGCTGCAACTGGATGCCGGTACACGGTATGCACTGCATCGACATCTAGCCGCGGCTAGCGGTTTTTTGAACTGGATTCTGAGGTGGCCTCCGCCTCAAAATCCGGTCCAAAAAAACCTGTGTGATCCCAGCTTAAGAAGGAGGCTACTAGGGTTCAGATTTTAAGATCGATTTTAAAATAGATCATTTTCCAGCCGATCCCAATCGTGAAATTTGCTCGATCGCTGATCGGAATCCGGTCTTTTCCAATCCCGATCGCTCAACCCGAGGCAATGCTTCTGTGTGGGAAAAGTCACTTTTAGGGTTGAGCCAATCTTGAGATAACTTCCAACCTGGAAAAGATTGGGATCGGAATTCTGATTGCGATCGTGAAATTTACTCGATCACCGATTGGAATCTGATCTTTTCTGATCCCGATTGATCAACCCTAGAGGCTACTGATACATACCTGTCTTGGCTCCCGTAACATCAGTTGATTGATTTGGACCCTTCTGCTTGCTGTTCCTCTCCCAGCAGGGTCGGGTTGCTATGGTATCTGGCGCCAACTGATGATGTCACTGGCAGACTAAAAGACTGCCTAATTATATATAATTAGTTTCTAGTTAGGTCTCCTGTTGCTTCTATTGAGCCATAGATGTGTTTGTTTTTTTAACCCTTAGATTATTTCTGAACTCTATTTTATGTTGTACATAGAGATGTGTTCCACTTCTGGGACTCAAATGGGCCGATCAGAGGAAAGTCGCTGCCGTTATTGAATTCAATTGACTCTTCTGTGATAGCGGGACCACCCATATGGTGGTGTAACTACTGGGGTAGCGGCTTCCACAGGGCCCGGGACATTCTTTACTTAATAGGCCATTACCAGCTGGAGTTACTCCAGAAGGTAACAGGCCCTATTTACTTACCGATCCTGGCAGGGGCCAGGATTGGTAAGTGATGCCACGGGCCCCACAAACATCATTATTATACTTAGGGTGTTTTCAGACCCCCGAGTATAATGATCGGAGATCCAGGGGAGGTAAGGTAACATGAAAAAACGTGTTACTTACCTCTCCAGGTAGGGTTCGGGCCTACCTCAGTGACTCTCCCTGACGTCACATGACCCGGGCCTGCGTCCCCGGTCATGTGAAGTCCCTACGTCATTGAAGATGGTCAACACCACCAAGGACTGCAGTGGAGCCGGGGCTAGGTAAGTAACATTGTTTTTTATGCTGGTACTCCCCTTTGGTCTCCGATTATTATACTATGTGGTCTGAACTCTGACTCCAGAGTATAATTATTGTTCATTGGTGTCCACAGTGGGCATAATACTGTGTGCAGGGGCCACTAAGGGACATAATATTGTGTGTAAGGGCCACTATGGAACATAATTCTGTGTGCAGGGGCCACTAAGGGACATAATATTGTGTGTAAGGGCCACTATGGAACATAATTCTGTGTGCAGGGGCCACTATGGGACATAATACTGTGTGCAGGGGCCACTATGGGACATAATACTGTATACTGGGGCCACTATGGGACATAATATTGTGTGTAAGGGCCACTATGGGGTATAATACTGTGTGCAGGGGCCACTATGGGGGATAATACTGTGTGCAGGGGCCACTATGGGGGATAATACTGTGTGCAGGGGCCACTATGGGGGATAATACTGTGTGCAGGGGCCACTATGGGGAATAATACTGTGTGTAGGGGCCACTATGGGGCATAATACTGTGTGTAGGGGCCACTATGGGGCATAATATTGTGTACAGGGGCCACTATGGGGCATAATATTGTGTACAGGGGCCACTATGGGGCATAATACTGTGTGCAGGGGCAACTATGGGACATAATACTGTGTGTAGGGGCCACTATGGGACATAATACTGTGTGTAGGGGCCACAATGGGGCATAATACTGTGTAAAGGGGCCACTATGGGGGATAATACTGTGTGTAGAGGCCACTATGGGACATAATACTGTGTGTAGGGGCCACAATGGGGCATAATACTGTGTAAAGGGGCCACTATGGGGGATAATACTGTGTGCAGGGGCCACTATGGGACATAATACTGTGTGCAGGGGCCACTATGGAGCATAATACTGTGTGCAGGGGCCACTATGGGACATAATACTGTATACTGGGGCCACTATGGGGGATAATACTGTGTGCAGGGACCACTATGGGGCATAATACTGTGTGCAGGGGCCACTATGGGGCATAATACTGTGTGCAAGGGCCACTATGGGACATAATACTGTATACTGGGGCCACTATGGGGGATAATACTGTGTGCAGGGGCCACTATGGGACATAATACTGTGTGCAGGGGCCACTATGGGGCATAATACTGTGTGCAGGGGCCACTATGGGGCATAATACTGTGTGCAGGGGCCACTATGGGACATAATACTGTGTGCAGGGGCCACTATGGGACATAATACTGTGTGCAGGGGCCACTATGGGGCATAATACTGTGTGCAGGGGCAACTATGGGACATAATACTGTGTGTAGGGGCCACTATGGGACATAATACTGTGTGTAGGGGCCACAATGGGGCATAATACTGTGTAAAGGGGCCACTATGGGGGATAATACTGTGTGTAGAGGCCACTATGGGACATAATACTGTGTAAAGGGGCCACTATGGGGGATAATACTGTGTGTAGAGGCCACTATGGGACATAATACTGTGTGCAGGGGCCACTATGGGACATAATACTGTGTGCAGGGGCCACTATGGAGCATAATACTGTGTGCAAGGGCCACTATGGGACATAATACTGTATACTGGGGCCACTATGGGGGATAATACTGTGTGCAGGGGCCACTATGGGACATAATACTGTGTGCAGGGGCCACTATGGGGCATAATACTGTGTGCAGGGGCCACTATGGGGCATAATACTGTGTGCAGGGGCCACTATGGGACATAATACTGTGTGCAGGGGCCACTATGGGACATAATACTGTGTGCAGGGGCCACTATGGGACATAATACTGTGTGTAGGGGCCACTATGGGACATAATACTGTGTGTAGAGGCCACTATGGGACATAATACTGTGTAAAGGGGCCACTATGGGGGATAATACTGTGTGTAGAGGCCACTATGGGACATAATACTGTGTGCAGGGGCCACTATGGGACATAATACTGTGTGTAGGGGCCACTATGGGACATAATACTGTGTGTAGGGGCCACAATGGGGCATAATACTGTGTAAAGGGGCCACTATGGGGGATAATACTGTGTGTAGAGGCCACTATGGGACATAATACTGTGTAAAGGGGCCACTATGGGGGATAATACTGTGTGTAGAGGCCACTATGGGACATAATACTGTGTGCAGGGGCCACTATGGGACATAATACTGTGTGCAGGGGCCACTATGGAGCATAATACTGTGTGCAAGGGCCACTATGGGACATAATACTGTATACTGGAGCCACTATGGGGGATAATACTGTGTGCAGGGGCCACTATGGGACATAATACTGTGTGCAGGGGCCACTATGGGGCATAATACTGTGTGCAGGGGCCACTATGGGACATAATACTGTGTGCAGGGGCCACTATGGGACATAATACTGTGTGCAGGGGCCACTATGAGGCATACTATTGTGTACAGGGGCCACTATGGGACATAATAGAGAGCGCAGGAATGCAGGTGGGCGTTCGGGGTCTTCGTTGTGCGTCGGTCGGGGGCGACCCCATGTCAAAAGTTTGCCACGGACCCCACTGATCCTAGTTACGCCACTGTACCTATCCATACCATCTATTGGCGGTGGTAATTTTAGTTTGCGGGAAATGAATCCCAAACTGTTCGGTTTCGGTAAAAAATGAACAATTCGGGTCGAGTCCATTTCGTTACTTACCGATTCTTCCAAATGATGTTACTAGATTTGCTATCCCTGTGACCGTACCGACCCATAGAATAAAGATCACCTCATTTACAGTGCACCATGAATGCTCAAAAAATGGCCGAATTACATATTTTTTCCCCATTCCCTCAATGTCCCCCTGAACTGGCCAACGTGACGGATCTGGCATATTAGGTTCCAGTTTGTGCCGGAGCTCATTACGGTTTACTAGAAATGTCAGCTTTAATAAAAATGACTGTCATTTTAATTTTTACAATTAAGGGAGTCATTAAACGGTTACTCTTTTATGACGCATCCCGGTCTCCTTGTAAAATGCTATTAACGCCTCTTATACGTATGAAAGATTTTATCACGCCGCATCTCCCAACTTGTCTCATCTACGCGCCTTTTACCAAAGAAAAAACAGCTAAAAGGTTAATTGGAATGAAGGTTTATCAGTCCGACACGTAGAATACATACCGAGCCCGCACTATAATTCATCTACCCCCTCCCCCCTAGTGGAAACCAAGGCTTTATTTACAGGTTGTGCTCATACGCTGTGTGTGATGGGACACAAATAAGCCTCAACTCCTATAGATTTATTGAAAATGGAAAATTTTGATGGTAAAACTCATTTTTTTGGTCATGTGACGACCTTTAATCAGTTGTTTTACCATAGAATACCATATACAAGCTGCTGTTGACGGATCTGTTACATCCACATCATCTGTGGGTCTATAATACTTCTGATATTCCCAGCCATGTTATCATGCGTGGTACCATTGGTACCACTCTCCAATCACCGTCTGTCATGGAACCAATAACCAGACTTAGGGAACCCTACAATTCCATGGAGCCTTGAATGGAAGTCGCATCAGATTGAGTTTCAAAGGACCCACCAGACTTAATGATATACTGGGTCCACCTCCTGAGAACCCCTAGGAAATAGACCATTGCACCCCTCAAATTTCAGTGTCTTCTGTTGGACCATTATTGTGTTAGAGCTTTGGCCCACTGGAGGATCCTCTGGTACTCTGGTGAGATGGGCTGACTGTCAGGGAGGGGTTCTTTCTCAACGATCATGCAAGTCAACAGAGCGAGGAAGTATGGAGCAACCCAACAATTTTATTCCATGCCACACCATGCCACGATCTATATAAAGGCCCGGTCTGTATAGGAGGATACACAGGGGATAAATAGCAGCCCAGCAACTCTATAGGCCATGCCCTCAGGGGTGTAGGCCACAACAACTAGTCCCCAGGCATAAACAGTCATAATTCCTCCTCCAGAATTACTCATGACAGGGAATCTTCTGTCTGACTACCTTGAGGTGCTGGCCATAACTCAGCCACCTTTCTGGACAGAGCTAACTCTTTCTGTCGCCTTTTGGGTTCTGGAGTCAACTCAGCCACCCAAGAAAGGCCACTCCAAAAGTATCTGACTCACCAACCCTCTCCTCTACCCCTTCTTATATCCCTGAGTGGAGTGACTAGACAGGCAGGCTCGAGTCTCCTCAGGACCAGAGAAGGAAGTGAGCCCTGCAGGGGACGGCTCGAGCAGACCTGGTACCAAAGGTGGACCTCACAAGGGAACCGGTATCATTCAGCTAAGGCCAAACAATATCCATTCGATATCTCCCTTCTTATGGCTCAGTTCTTTGTGTAGCAGACAGTACATGGGAAAATACACATCAGTACAAATGGACTAAGTTATAGACAGCACACAAAACAAATATCACAAGAAACCGTAGGGATAAAACATAACGCACCTTCCCAACGACACTCAGTGGTACACAATGAAATGGCTGTAAATCATGGTGGAAACTCGTATATGGGTGGACTCTTCCAATTTGTAATGATCAGACATCTTACGACTGTGGTGAGGACTTAAATACCTTGTGAACACGTCAGGGAACAATGGCTGAGATTGAATAATAGTTAGTTAGTGTAAATTTAGTCTGGCAGTCTTATACTACACCAGATTTATCACAGTGACAGATTTATCAGCAATGACTTGCCCCTATGGCCCATCACTGTGGATGTTTTCTTAATGTACTCAGTAAGATAGAATGGGTGAACCTTTATTTATTTTTGGGTTCAATTGGTTTGGCCTGAAGATTCATTTTGGGTCGAATAAGTTTGTCACGAACATAAAGTAAAATTATTATACTCTGAGGTCTCTTCATAACGCATAATGGGTGGAAGCCCAGGGGAGTTGTAGAAGAATACTGACCCGTTATACTCCTTCCTTCACCTCTCTTGGGAATCTTCACAATATCCATTGCTCTCTGTCTCTAAGTCATCTTCTGTAGAGGTTGAGCGAACAGTGAAATATTCGAGATTCAATATTCGTTTCGAGTAGAGCCTCAATATTTGACTACTTGATCGAATATCGAATCCCATTATAGTCTATGGGGGAAAAATGCTCATTTCAGGGGAAACCACTATTCGACTAAAGGAGACTCACCAAGTCCACGAGTAGCAGGAGGAGAGTGTTGAGGAGGAGCGCTGTGCAGTTAAAGCACTATAGCATTATAGTCTATGGCAGTGATGGCGAACCTATGGCACGCGTGCCAGAGAGGGCACGCAGAGCCCCCTCTGCTGGTACGCGTGCTGTCGCCCTGATCGCTCACTAACGGCGAATCCGATGCAGGATTCCCCGTTAGTGAGCGATCGCTGCCTTCAGCTGGTTGTGCAAATGCGCATCCAGCTGAAAGCTGTCAGTGTAGCTCAGTGTAGGCCACGCGTACTACGCGGCCTACACTGACTACAGAGTGTGACCTCTGAACAAGCGCGGGCGTGATGACGTAAGTCATCAGCGCGCGCAGTGAATAGAAGAGAAAACACCCGGCAGCTCTTCAGGTAACTATATTGTGTTTGTTTGCACTGTCAGGGGAGGGGGGCAACGGTAGACATTTCATGTTGAGTAGGAGGGGGCTACTGTAGACTTTCATGCTGTGTGGGTAGGGGGCTACTGTGGACCATTTTATGCTGTATGGGAGGGGGCTACTGTGGACCTTTCATGTTGTGTGGGAGGGGGCTACTGTAGACTTTCATGCTGTGCGGGTAGGGGGCTACTGTGGACCTTTCATGTTGTGTAGGAGGGGGCTACTGTAGACTTTCATGCTGTGCGGGTAGGGGCTACTGTGGACCATTTTATGCTGCTACTGTGGATCTTTCATGCTCTGTGGGAGGGGGCTACTGTGGACCAGTTCATGTTGTGTGGGAGGGGGCTACTCTGGACCATTTCATGCTGTGTGGGAGGGGGCTACTGTGGACCATTTCATGTTGTGTAGGAGGGGGCTACTGTGGATCTTTCATGCTCTGTGGGAGGGGGCTACTGTGGACCATTTCATGTTGTGTGGGAGGGGGCTATTGTGGACCATTTCATGTTGTGTGGGAGGGGGCTACTGTGGACCAGTTCATGTTGTGTGGGAGGGGGCTACTGTGGACCAGTTCATGTTGTGTGGGAGGGGGCTACTGTGGACCAGTTCATGCTGTGTGGGAGGGGGCTACTGTGGAGTATACAGGTATAATCCTGTGTGGGGGCCACTGTGGGCCAGATTGTACTGTGTGGGGGGCCACTGAGGGGCAGATTGTACTGTGTGGGGGGCCACTGAGGGGCAGATTGTACTGTGTGGGGGGCCACTGAGGGGCAGATTGTACTGTGTGGGGGGGCCACTGAGGGGCAGATTGTACTGTGTGGGGTCCCCTCACTATGTATATCACACAGTATTTGTTTTATAGCAGACGTGAAATTAGTACAGGATGTAATAACATTGCACGGTAACTATAAAACAGATCCTGTGCGATGTAAATAGTGAAAATTAATTGTTTAAAAGTACAGAATGCAGAGACCTTTACCCTTCAGTACAAGATCTGTAAAGCCCCAGTCACATGACTGTAATTTGTGGGTCCGCAATTGTGGACCCACAGAGTTTTAAGGTTAAATTGCCGTGTTGGCACTCCGTGATAATTTATTTGGTTTTGGGTTGCAGTTTAGGCACTCGGTCTCAAAAAGGTTCGCCATCACTGGTCTATGGGGTCCGTGCACTTTAACTGCACAACGCTTCCATTTGCGCTGATATAAAGTAAGCTCCCTCGTAACCGCAAGCTGCAAGCTCTCCTGACTAGCAAAGACGAGCCTGCGGCAAATCAACGCTGGTTCTGCAGCAGGCTCGTCCTTGCTATTCGGGAGAGCTGGCAGCTTGCTGTTACGAGGGGGCTTACTTTTTCTCATAGGAACGCATTGACCAGCGTTGATTGGCCAGTGTACAGCATTCAGCCAATCAACGCTGGTTCTGCCAGAGGCTCGTCTGTGAGGAGGCTGAGTCTAAAATCGTACCACAATGGAGACTGCTGTGGTCCGATCTTAGACTCTGCCTCCTCACAGATGAGCCTCCGGCAGAACCAGCGTTGATTTGCCGAATGCTACACACTGTATACACTGTATAGCATTCGGACAATCAACGCTGGTTCTGAATCGAATATTTACTGTGAATAGCGAGTAGTATTCGATCGAGTACGAATATTTTGAATACCGTAGTATTCTATCAAATACCTACTCGCTCATCTCTAATCTTCCGGCCTCCTGGGTGACATCATGTCACTGCTGAGGCTTATTATTGAGTTCCCACAAGGATACCCAGAAGAGATGAGAAAAGGTGAGTATAACCTCCCCTGGTCACCACCTATTATACTTTGAGGGTCTAAAGATACCTTGTGTCCCCTTCATATCGCTTCACCCTTGGCACCTTGTTTGATTATTGACTTTGGCAAGTCTTGATCTTGTTAATCGTTTGTGCTCTCTTATTTTGTGTTGTGGCTTTTGTACTCTTCCCTTCTGTCCCTAACCTGTTACCTGATGGGTCCCAAAGGACACTCTACCACATAAGAAGACAATCCTACTAATAGTAGAAATGTGAACGTTTGTGTGTTTGGTTGTTTGTTCCTCAATCACGAAAAAACGACTGAACAGATTTGAATAAAATTCGGCACATAGATAGATTGTAACCTCGATTAAAACATAGGCTACTTCTTATCTAAATGACATGGCTTCATGACAGTTATGAATTAATGTTCACATACTATATTACACTGCTCTTATCTCAGCTTCTGAGAAAGCCAGGGCTGTTATCTCTCTGTGTAAACACACGCTAACCCTCAGTGTTCACATAGTGTCAGCTGGAAGCAAGTAACGAAAGGATGGGGCACGGCTGGGACACATGACCACATGAACCAATGAACATTCAGGACATTGACTCTGATCTGGTCCAGGCACTGCAGACAAGCTAACCTGACCAAACACCTTCAATCCAAATGGGCAGTTTGCCAATTTACAACATGCCTGTAAAAAATAATTCTAATATGTTGCAAACAACGACAGCTATGAACATAGCCAGAAGTCACAGAGTTCTCCTCAAGCGCAGCTAAGGGAGATCATCGACTACAACAACACAAGGAAAAATATCTTTGTACAGTGTTAGCCAGTGGATATGAAATAAAAATTTTTTTGGGAGAAGTCTTCAGTAGTTGATACCTTTATTAATGGCTAACTTAAAAAAATGATGACATATTGTGAGCTTTCGGGATATTAAAGCTATCCCTTCATCAGTCTGGTATAACACAATATCTGAAGGCAGGCATATATATACAGGAATAGAGTGTTAGAGGCAAAATAGATGGAAAGCAGAACATGCAAATAAACAGTTCAAAATAACGTATATATCAGTTCACAGGAAAGTTCTCGGGGTTTATGGTTCCTTTGACCAGTCACGTGGTGTCTAGTTGTTGTAAAACGTCATAAAACCCTGTGACTGGTTTAACCCCATTTGGAGAGTGTCAAAGGTCATCATGAGTTTAAATTCCCATATCCTCCGATCTTTTTTGTTTTTGAAATTTCCTCTTAGGGTTAGTTCACACGTGAGTATAAGGGGAGGTTTTTGACAGCGGATTTCGCGTCCAAAACCTCCCCTTATAATGGTGGTCTATGGAGACCGCCGGGCTTCTTTTCTCCGCTAGTGGCGGGCTGCTGCTAGCGGAGAAAAGAAGCGACATGCTCTTTCTTCAGGCGGAAGCCGCGTGGGCTGCGCCACACGGCTTCCGCCCGGCTGCAGCACCCTCCATGTTGGCTCATTCATTTGAGCCGACAGCGGAGGTGAAAGCCGCGACCGCGATGGTCGCGGCGGGCGGGTTTTGACAAGAGAGAGACGTGGCTCGCCGCGTCTCTCTCTGTGTCAAAACCCGCGCGGGCAGTTCACGTGTGAACTAGCCCTTAGATCCAGGATCTTCATATCATTGGTGATATTATGATTTTGATTGCAGAAGTGTTTTGGGAGGTCCATTGGGCACAGGGAGGTCCATTCTCTGTTCTCTAATCGTATGTCTGTGTGAGTTCATCCTTATCCTAAGTGACTGTCCTGTCTCACCTACATACAGGCCTCCAGGACACTTAGTACAGATTATTAAATACACCACATTAGGTGGCTACAGGTGAAGTTACCCGGGATCTTTATTTTGTCCGTGGTTAGTATGTGGGGGCAGGTTTTGCACCTTTTCTGTCCGCATGGGAATGTTCCTGTGTTAGTTGGAGGTGACAGTGAGCTGCTAATAATCATATTCCTGAGGTTTGGTGGTTGTCTGTAGCACAGGAGAGGGGGGTCTGGAAATATGGATTTTAGACGGTGGTCTTTTTGCAGTAGTGAATGTAGTTTGCATGTGATTCCTCTAAGCATCTCCAGGTGTGGGTTATATGTGACGACCAGGGACACCCGATTGTTCTCCTGTTTGGTATTATATTTTAATAACTCCGATCTTGGTATTCTTGTGGCCCTGTTAATTTGGTTTTCAACTGTTCTTGGATGGTAACCCTGCCTCAAGAATGTGTTTTGAGGCCCCCAAGGTGTTTGTCTCTATCTGCAGGGTCTGAGCATATGCAATGGTATCTGATAGCCTGGCTGTAGACAACACACTCATTATATGGCGTCCCAGCAAGCTGCTGAAATACTGGAACAATCACGGGCACAGTGCGAGAAAAGAGATCAGCAGCAGGACAGCTTGACAGCTGTTGAAACGCCAGAGCCGGCAGATCATCAACACTAACAACACACTCATTATATGGCGTCCCAGCGAGCTGCTGAGATGCCAGAACAATCACAGGCATGGTGCAAGAAATAAGTTCAGCGGCAGGCCAGCTTGAGAGCTGCCAAAACACTGGAACATGCGGATCATCAACGCCAACAACATGTTCATTATATGGCGTCCCAGTGAACTGCTTAGATACTGCAACAATCACAGGTACAGCATGAGGAACAAGTTCAGCAGCAGGACAGCTTGAAAGCTGGAGCAGGTGGATCATCAACACGAACAACACACTCATTATATGGCGTCCCAGTGAGCTCCTGAGATGCCGGAACAATCACATGCACGATGTGAGGAACAAGGTCAGCAGCAGGACAGCTTGAGAGCTGCCGAAATGCTGGAGCAGGCAAACCATTGACGGCCGCATTTTTCTGAATAAAGGCAGATCATCGACACCAACAACCTGCAGAAAAAGTCGCGGGAAGAGGCTAGTAGTGTTATAAATGGTACATGGTGGTAGGTTTGGTCTCTGTTGCAGATCCTGCATTGGGGCTGAGGAGCATCATGTTACATCTCGGTGACCATGACCATCCATTTTTCATTTTGACCTGCTGGTCCGATACCCCAATTGTTACTGACAACTCTTTCTCTAGGTTGTTCCTACCTTGGTTCCTTCCAGTCACCCAGTGTGTCTACAGTAGATAAGAATAAACTGGGTAATTGCTTAAATAATCTATCAAGTATATTATAGTGACGCATAGTATTGGGTGAGATGTACAATGAGGATCTGTAATAAGTACAATGGATGTTCTGTGCCATGCCAGGGTGAATTTGGGGCCCACGTAGCTCAGGGACCCACCAGGAGATTTATCTGTGGGCCAGTCCATTGATTTTAGTGCACTTGGAATTTTTCTCTAGTCCTTATCATTCCCAAGCTAATATTACTGATAGCTTCAGCACACGATATGATAGTTACTCAAATAAAGAAAGGGAAGAACACCGAGCGGCCCATAGCGTAATTCCGTTGGTATAAATTAAGTGTTATGCACTAGAGATGAGCGAGTAGGGTTCGATCCAATACTACGGTATTCGAAATACTCGTACTCGATCGAACACTACTAGCTGTTCGAAGTTTAAGGTTCGATGCAGAGTCAGCGTTGATTGGCAGAATGCTATACATTCTGCCAATCAACGCTGGTTCTTCTCTTACCTTTAGAAGTCTTCTCCATGTAGCGTCCCCGCGGTGTCTTCCAGCTGGAATTCACTCTGCCTAGGCATCCGGCCTAGGCATAGCTGACTGCGCATGCACGGGCATGCCTTCGCTGCGCTGGAGAAGACTTCAAGGGGAATCCAGCCGACCGTCACTCATGGACTTGGTAAGTATAATTTTATCGAATTTTGCCTACCCCTGAAACGAGCATTTCCCCCCATAGACTATAATTGGGTTCGAAATCCGTTCGAACAGCCGAACAGTGTGCGGCTGTTCGAATCGGATTTCGAACCTCGGACATTTTAGTGTTCTCTCATCTCTATTATGCACACAAAGATAGGAGAGACTCTCAACATAAAGAGTTGTGGGGTGGCCACAACTCCGTAGACAGCGTTAGGACCAATTGTTCAGAGGGACCCTCTCTGAGTGGACTTTAGCAGCAAGGTTCCCGACTAGGATTGAGCGATCGGGAAAGAGCGTATTCCGATCGGCGATCGAGCAAATTTCACGATCCCGATCGGGATCGGCTGGAAAATGATCAGAAATCGGATTTCAAAATCTCAAGATCGGCTCAACCCTACTGTATATATAATATACAATTAGGGATGAGCAATCGGGATCGGGAAAGATCGGATCCCGATCAGCGATCTAGCAAATTTCACGATCAGGTCAGCTGGAAAATGATTGAAAATCGGATTTTGAAATCTCAAGATCGACTCAACCCTATTGTATACTGTATATAACATACAATTAGGGTTGAGCGATCAGGAAAGATCGGATCCCAATCAGCGATCGAGCAAATTTCACGATCAGGTCAGCTGGAAAATGATCGGAAATTGGATTTCTAGGGTGTAACTGAATGAGGACAAGGACCGAGGACAGACTCTCGCTAAGAGCTCCGGACAAGAAGGAACTGCCATGCCACCACGAATTGTAGATAAACGGCTTTATTGGTGAACACACAGGTCCTAGCCAAGGACCACCCACTTGACAGTATAGAGTCTAATTAGCATATTGGGTGCTGAAACTAACAGTAATGGGGGGCTAGAGAAAAACTCCAAATGTAATCAGTGGATGGGACTCCTATTGAAGTATGCAAAGAGTTGGGGTTGGTGGAGGATGTGAAAGGTCCTCTTAAAGGGATGTTCCTACTATATATACTTATTTTTCAGCCATGATATCTCTGAGAGTCCAGTCCTGGGATACTTAGTGATAAGAAAACCAGTGGTCCACATTGTCCTATGAATGGGGCACGTGCTCAGTCAGCAGTCACTGCCATGATGATCTCCACTAGTCCGATGAAGTCAATGAAGTGATGGTTGAAGGTCGAGTTACACGATTCTCATTATCGTCCAGTGTTCAGAACTTAAGTGTTCGGACACGCGTCTCCTTGGCTGTGGATAGTCGATAAATATTATTAGTGAGAAAACCATAATACGTCTTGGGATCGGCAGAGAATTGAGGCCCTCACTGTAGCCAAAGCAACAAAGGGTCCTATAAGAAACTTTTTGACTTAGGGTGGTTCATACATTTGGGGGATGACACAGGTGACCCCTCCCATACCCATTTTCTCCACTATGGTAAACACTCATTGCAGGTCGCACAGTACAAATAATATCCACTCTAATAAGCTGAAGAGCCTTCTTGACTCATTACCCTTGGATCTGTGTCTTTTTGGCTCCGATTTGATGTCAGTTTTATCTGTGGGGGGGGGGGGGGTCAGTGTAAAAAAATAATACATTTGGTTAAAATCATTACGGAGGTTCTGTTAACGCTTAGGTCCGCTTAGTGGGCCGGTAGGTGAAGGGGCCATGGGCACATTGAAAGCAGGAAATGACTTACTGAATGTCATGGCTACCAATTACTGGTGGATTGTTATAGAACTATAATGGGGGGCCTAGAATGAGCTGTGGGGGGTCCATACGGTTCCTGCACATGAGCCAGCTGGGTGTCTCTACCTCTTCCTGCACTTATCTCTTTCCCCTCCTCCATTCACAGACATCGATCCCACCTCTCTATTTGGTCAGTAGCGCTCCCTCCATTCCTTACACATCTCTCTTCTTTCTCTTGGTCTTGTTTCTTTATTATCCGTCTTTATCTCTTCTTGCTTTCTCTCTATTCTTCTTTCTTTTCCTGCCTTTGAATTTTCTTGATCTTTCCTTTACTCTTTCCCCATTTCTTCCTTTTCTCTTCTTTTTCTTGATTCTCTTTACGTTCCCTCACTTTCTTTCTCTAAACTTTTCCTCCTGTTATTTTCACCTTTCCCCCTCTCTCTTGCTGATTCTATTCCTCCTTTCTCTTTTCATCTTACCTCCCTTCCCTTCTTCTTCTTCTCCTCCTTCACCACTTCATTCCTTCCTCCCTTCCTTCCATCCTCCCTCCTATCGCCCTTCATTTTCTCCTCTTTCTTCCTTATTTAACTTTCCTCCATTCCTTCTTCACTTCCTTCTCCCTTCTTCTCTTCTGTTTTAGCTTCCTTCACCCCATCTACCTCCCTCTTCATTCCTTACTCTTTTCCCTTCCTCCTTTCTACAACTTCTTTCTTCATCCCTCTTTTCCTGCCTTATGTTATTCTTCTCTATCTTCTTCACTTCATTTTCCTCTTTCCATATTTTATGTGTCCTCCCTACCTCTCTTTCCTTCCTCCCTTCCTGACTTCCTTATTTTATCCCTTCTTATTTTTTTTGCATCTCCCTCTTTTCCTTCCTTATTTTATATTTACTCCTTTCATTTATTCCTTCCTTCCTTTCCTTATCTTTTCCTTCCTTCCTTCATTTCCTTATCTCTTCCTTCCTTCCTTCCTTCCTTCCTTCCTTCCTTTCTTCCTTCCTTCCTCCATTTCTTTATCTTTTCCTTCCTTCCTTTCCTTATCTTTTCCTTCCTTCCTTCCTTCCTCAATTTCCTTATCTCTTCCTTCCTTCCTTCCTTCCTTCCTTCCTTCCTCCATTTCTTATCCTTCCTTCCTTCCTTCCTTCCTTCCTTCCTTCCTTCCTTCCTTCCTTCCTCCATTTCTTATCCTTCCTTCCTTCCTTCCTTCCTTCCTTCCTTCCTCCATTTCTTATCCTTCCTTCCTTCCTTCCTTCCTCCATTCCTCCATTTCTTATCTTTTCCTTCCTTCCTCCATTTCTTTATCTTTCCCTTCCTTCTTTCCTTCCTTGCTCCCTCGCTCCTTCCTTCGTTGTCTCCCTTTCCTCCAGCTTTCATCACTTTCTTCCCTCTTTCTTTCTTCCACCCTTTCTTTTTCTCCTTATCCCCTTCATTTCCTTACCTGCCTTCCTTACTTTTCCTTTCTTGCTCTTCTTTCCCGCAGTCCCGCTCTTCCTTCCCCCTCCCTCCTTACTTCTCATTCTTTCTTTCTTTTTTCTCTCGCTCACATCTTCCCACACATTTTCTTACTGTACTAGAATTTGCTTTCTATTTTTTTCTTTCTTTTCTTTCTCACCACGTAGATAAGACTTCAGGATAACAATGATTTCATCTAATGACTGCGATGATTTATATCCAGCAAATGTATCAGGAAAATAAGTATCTAAAAGTGTAAGGCGGGAGTCTGCAGATTACAGAGCAATGGGCAGATATACACTGTGCAGATTGTAGGGTGCACACAGGTGATACAGCTCTAGTGTCTGTATATACAGTAGTGAGCACACACTATACATATTTTGGGGTGCACACAGGTGTTACGGCTGTAGTATCTGTATATATAGTAGTGAGCACACACTATACATATTTTGGGGTGCACACAGGTGTTACGGCTGTAGTATCTGTATATACACTAGTGAGCACACACTATACATATTTTGGGGTGCACACAGGTGATACAGCTCTAGTGTCTGTATATACAGTAGAGAGCACAGACTATACATATTTTGGGGTGCACATATGTGTTACGGCTGTAGTATCTGTATATACACTAGTGAGCACACACTATACATATTTTGGGGTGCACACAGGTGATACAGCTCTAGTGTCTGTATATACAGTAGAGAGCACAGACTATACATATTTTGGGGTGCACATATGTGTTACGGCTGTAGTGTCTGTATATATACACTAGTGAGCACAGACTATACATATTTTGGGGTGCACATATGTGTTACGGCTGTAGTATCTGTATATATACACTAGTGAGCACACACTATACATATTTTGGGGTGCACATATGTGTTACGGCTGTAGTGTCTGTATATATACACTAGTGAGCACACACTATACATATTTTGGGGTGCACATATGTGTTACGGCTGTAGTATCTGTATATATACACTAGTGAGCACACACTATACATATTTTGGGGTGCACACACGTTACGGTTACGTCTCGGCACACTCTATAGACAGACACTTGTGAGCGCCGCAGTTGTGAGTCACTGACTCTCCCTCCACCTCCCGGATTATCTTATATTAACACACAGAGAGTGTCTGCCATCAGTAGGAGGGAACCAGTGACAATGAGATGGAGCTGAGACGTCTTCTGTTACACTGAGACAACATCCCGTCTTATGAAGGGAAAATCCTTTGTACTCAGCAGGGACACTGAGGAATGAACAGATCTCTGCCAGTAAATGTAAGAAGTGACTAATGTGGAGTCGGACATCGTTCTTAGCGGCGTAGCCCACCTCAGCCCCATTACATGGCGACCTACTGCTGCTCTCATACTAGCCGGCTGCATGTGTCATGTCAGTGAATAGAACCATTACTATCTGCAGTAATCTCTCCTCTGTCCTATCTGTGCAGGACCACATTGTAACAAAGCCCCAGCTGACACTGCCCCCCTAGTGGGTAAGTTGGGCATTGGTGGGGGAGAGGTCCATCTAATGAGAACCCCACAGTCAGGAGAATGAAGGTCCCTTGTATCCTCATTGGGGGCTAGTAAAGGAGCATGGTGATGATAAAAGGTGACCATTGATATGTTCTGGTTGGGGGTGGTGGGGTGTGAAGTATAATATGGTGTAACTTTGAGGATGCATTCACACAGTGCTGTTTAACTGCATTGGAAAAAGAGTGGATAGCTTTGATGTGGTTTTGGTGAGGTTTTCTAATTTTACAAGTGAAACAAATGTATGACCATTTTTTAGCTACAGATTCAAAGACCGCACTGAAAACTGCTTCAAAACTGAGGAAAATATTTGTTTCCAGAGGTGTCTGAGTCTGGAAAGGTTCGGAAACACTGGTCTGGGGGGGGGGGGGTCACTTGAAATGACCAGACTATCCCTTTAATTCATCCTGGCCCTCTCCTTAGACAGCTGATGGTTTGTTACAGGGGTTCTGTGTAGCCTGTACCTTTCCTGATGTTGCCTGCTCTCACTTTATCTACAGTGACACATTGTAACAAAGCATTGGGTGTTCAGTAGTTGTTTCATGCTATGTATGCTAGTAGTAAGAGCTGATCCTTAAAGGGGTTGTCCAGGATTTTTTTTTTTTATTAGTCTATTAGGGATAGTCTATAGGGATCACCTATTCAAGGGTGTAGATGGTCCCTGTAGTATACAGTGCATGGAACCAAATCCAGGTAGCTCTGTACACTGTATAGTGACTGAACACGATACTTCAGCTCCATAGTACAGGGACCAGACGTACCTCCGAACAGCCAATATACATGCAGACCAGTTTTCGACCCCAACCCTTTAATATAACATATTTATGGATTGGACATGTTACTATTCCTTTGCCACCCATCCACGAAATTCCCATCTTTACCCTTGAAGCATGATCATGTGTTTCCTAGCCATGTAGCGTAGGATCCTGGCTGTCAAACACTGGCCAAAAACTTGTCATGGAGCCCATATTGATGTTACGATGATGATCAGTGTTTGTTATGACATGAAGATCTTGACCATGCAACTCTTACCTGGCACCTGCATCTCTTCCTGTAAACCCTACATACAATATCTACAAACATGAGTTTGGAGATTCATCTGAAGAAACCTGGGAACGAGGTGGAAGACAAAACGAAACAAGTCCCCTTGTTCCTTGGATTGGTGTGGTGGCACCACCAGAAGGCCCTTTCACTTCCATCAATGACCATGTTTATCAAAAACAATAAGGGCTGAAGTTCTCAAGTTCTTCTGGAGAGAACCAAACTGGTCTAAGATGCAAGGCTCCTTGGGAAAACTAACTTCGTAGCCTCGCTTGTAGGTAGCCGACCGGTGTGTCATCTAGGTACACCAGCAAAACCAAAGACACGCATTTGTGGAGAATTGGTTTAGAGACCGTGCCAGAAATTGTTATTGCTGAGTGAGATGCCTTTGATGGTCCTCGTGAAAAGTACTGGTTCTCCTTGTGGAGGTCCAGCTGGTGTAGTCACTAGTCATGTTTCAAAGGCTTAAAAGGTCCTCCTTCTGGAGGAGAATCAAAGCACATGTCTTTTTCTTGGGCACATTGTCCCAAAGATTCTCTACGCCAATGGAATCTCTGAATGAAGAACCAGTATGCATTGACATCTGCATCGAGGGCATCTCTACCAACCAACCAGCACCCAACAAGGAGGAAGAATGGGGCCAATATTCCTAGTCATAGTTCAAGGCTCTCTAATGGGTTGTCCATAGATTTATGGATGAGACAACTATTATGGAGAGACAATTTTTATCTTCTGTTGGAGAGTAGTGTTCTTGGACTGAGGTTTGGGTCCCTCTGCCCACCATCTACAAGCCTCATGATGGTGAAAAACCAATTTGTGAAGCAGATTTTGCTCTTCGATAAAGATCAAATTCCTTTGACTTATACCATAAACACCAAGAGGAAATTAGAAGATGGGACGTGGCTCAGGATGGCTGAAAGTTCTCCAATTGAGGAGCCATTGTATCGAGCAAGGACTTCTTGAAAAATTCTAAATATTTTTCGAACGTTCAGTTTTTGGTTTGAAAAACTTAAATTTAATTTTCCACGTGTCTTATGAGCGACCAATTTGTGAAAAAAAAAAGAAAAATTTGCTCCAAATGGGGATTCGAAGGTGGGAAATTGCTCTAGAAGGCCAAAAGTTTCTCAGTTGAGGAGCTGTTGGATCGTTCAAGGTCCCTCAAAGCTTCTGTCATATTCCAAGTATTTAAAGGGATTCTACCATTAAAGCAACTTTTTTTCTAATTACTACGTTGGAATAGCCTTCAGAAAGGCTATTTGTCTCCTACCTTTAGATGTGGTCTCAGTCGCGCCATTCCTTAGAAATACCGGTACTTACCGGTATGCTAATGAGGTCTCGGCAGCAATGAGGGCATCCTTCTTCTTCATCTGCCTCCTTCCCCTTGTCTGTTGTCTTCTTTCTTCGTCATGTCTGACACCTGCGCAGTCGGCTCTGACAGTGAGACCCTGTTAGAGCCGACTGCGCATGCCGGCCGGCAGCCATATTTCCAAGGCTGCAATTGTGTGCATGCGCAGTATGCTCCTCACATCTTTGCTGAACAGAGTGTACTGCACATGCTCAGTAAGGTCCGTACAGCCCTCCGATGCCTGGATGAGTTCACTCGAACGTCGAAGGGCTGTATGGACTTCACTGAGCATGCGCAGTACACTCTGTTCAGCAAATACTTCGCGGAGCGTACTGCGCATGCGCGCAATTGTGGCCTCGCAAATATGGCCGCCGGTCGGTATGCACAGTCGGCTCTAACAGGGTCTCGATGCCAGAGCCGACTGCGCATGCGTCACCCATGATGACGAAAGAAGAGGACACAGAAGGGGAGGAGGCAGATGAAGAAGAAGGACGCCCTCATTGCTGCCGAGACCTCATTAGCATACCGGTAAGTACCGGTATTTCTAAGAAACGGCGCGACGGAGACCACATCTAAAGGTAGGAGATGAATAGCCTTTCTTAAGGCTATTCTGACGTGGTAATTAGAAAAAAAGTTGCTTTAATGGTAGTTTAATGGTAGTTGCTTTAATGTATTTATCAAATGTTAACTTTCCCTTTTTGTTTGGAATCCTTTACCTTAATTTTTTGCAATTTTGATGATTGTTGTGAATTCCGAATTTCTGAAAACATTCTTTTCCTCAATGAAGTTACAAAAACCAAATTTCTTTCAGTCCCAAAGACCAAGAATTTGGGAAGTGACTCAGGACAGCCAAATTTCCCAATTGGGGAGACCTGATATTGTACAAGTCCTCCGGAAGCTTCTCCGATCGCCCAAGTACTTGAGCCATTTTCCGAACATTGACTTCAGCTTTTTATTTTTTTCGTTTGAAACCCTTGACTTTCATTTTCTGCCATTTCAGAAGGTCGGAGCTATCAGATGAGGTCAATGACTAAGGAAGCTGAGATCACAGACTACAGATTCTGAAGAAAGGACGAGAGGAGAGCCGAGGAGGAACACGTCGTGAGGATGTGAATGGCAGGAGGTCCAGAAGTTCTTTCTGTATTAATTAACATATTAATTACTCTGGTGATTACTAACCACCCTGCAGCTCTCAGACTCATTTTCATGCAATACTCGTTCCTATGGAAACTCAGATGCAGACGACAAGAAACTCCATGGAAATTCTAAAGAAAGTAAATTAAGAATATTGAATCGTCATCATCCATTAATTCTATGTCTATATTACCGGTCACGGAAACTTCAGAACCTTCCATCGTTTCGACTTCCCGTCTTTATCTTCCTCGTCTCAACGATCCAGCCCTGAATCCAGAGCAGAAGCATCCGGCCAATCCCTGCTTGTTCAGTGTCTGTGCAGAACCCGCTCTGCGTTACGTACAACCGTCACCGTACCGTCAGCCGAGGAACCTAACACAAGTCTTACAACGTTATAACAATTCAGCTAAGCAATGAGGAGGATGTGCAGTGAGAGTGCGAGAGCAGATAGGTAACTGACCTCACAGGGGGCACATTGGGCTAAGATGGATTTTTTGGATACTCAAGAGATACTTATGTATCAGTGTGCGGCAGCCAGAGGGAATTGTCACCAGCATAGGACTAACGCTGTATAATCTGTGGTTTATTACGTGGTAAATGCCACATGTAGAATCACCAAGACTCTGATCATTCCAAGCATGTGAACTATGTGCAGCAGATACCCCATTTTATAAACCCTTTGTTACAAATGCAGCTCTGGAGTATAATACAGGATAAGTAATGTAATGTATGTACACAGTGACTGCACCAGCAGAATAGTGAGCGCAGCTCTGGAGTATAATACAGGATAAGTAATGTAATGTATGTACACAGTGACTGCACCAGCAGAATAGTGAGCGCAGCTCTGGAGTATAATACAGGATAAGTAATGTAATGTATGTACACAGTGACTGCACCAGCAGAATAGTAAGAGCAGCTCTGGAGTATAATACAGGATAAGTAATGTAATGTACGTACACAGTGACTGCACCAGCAGAATAGTGAGCGCAGCTCTGGAGTATAATACAGGATAAGTAATGTAATGTATGTACACAGTGACTGCACCAGCAGAATAGTGAGTGCAGCTCTGGAGTATAATACAGGATAAGTAATGTAATGTATGTACACAGTGACTGCACCAGCAGAATAGTGAGCGCAGCTCTGGAGTATAATACAGGATAAGTAATGTAATGTATGTACACAGTGACTGCACCAGCAGAATAGTGAGCGCAGCTGTGGAGTATAATACAGGATAAGTAATGTAATGAATGTACACAGCGACTGCACCAGCAGAATAGTGAGTGCAGCTCTGGAGTATAATACAGGATAAGTAATGTAATGTATGTACACAGTGACTGCACCAGCAGAATAGTGAGCGCAGCTCTGGAGTATAATACAGGATAAGTAATGTAATGTATGTACACAGTGACTGCACCAGCAGAATAGTGAGCGCAGCTCTGGAGTATAATACAGGATAAGTAATGTAATGTATGTACACAGTGACTGTACCAGCAGAATAGTGAGTGCAGCTCTGGAGTATAATACAGGATAAGTAATGTAATGTATGTACACAGTGACTGCACCAGCAGAATAGTGAGCGCAGCTCTGGAGTATAATACAGGATAAGTAATGTAATGTATGTACACAGTGACTGCACCAGCAGAATAGTGAGCGCAGCTCTGGAGTATAATACAGGATAAGTAATGTAATGTATGTACACAGTGACTGGACCAGCAGAATAGTGAGCGCAGCTCTGGAGTATAATACAGGATAAGTAATGTATGTACACAGTGACTGTACCAGCAGAATAGTGAGTGCAGCTCTGGAGTATAATACAGGATAAGTAATGTAATGTATGTACACAGTGACTGCACCAGCAGAATAGTGAGCGCAGCTCTGGAGTATAATACAGGATAAGTAATGTAATGTATGTACACAGTGACTGCACCAGCAGAATAGTGAGCGCAGCTCTGCAGTATAATACAGGATAAGTAATGTAATGTATGTACACAGTGACTGTACCAGCAGAATAGTGAGCGCAGCTCTGGAGTATAATACAGGATAAGTAATGTAATGTATGTACACAGTGACTGCACCAGCAGAATAGTGAGCGCAGCTCTGGAGTATAATACAGGATAAGTAATGTAATGTATGCACACAGTGACTGCACCAGCAGAATAGTGAGCGCAGCTCTGGAGTATAATACAGGATAAGTAATGTAATGTATGTACACAGTGACTGCACCAGCAGAATAGTGAGCGCAGCTCTGGAGTATAATACAGGATAAGTAAGGTAATGTATGTACACAGTGACTGCACCAGCAGAATAGTGAGCGCAGCTCTGGAGTATAATACAGGATAAGTAATGTAATGCATGTACACAGTGACTGCACCAGCAGAATAGTGAGCGCAGCTCTGGAGTATAATACAGGATAAGTAATGTAATGCATGTACACAGTGACTGCACCAGCAGAATAGTGAGCGCAGCTCTGGAGTATAATACAGGATAAGTAATGTAATGTATGTACACAGTGACTGCACCAGCAGAATAGTGAGCGCAGCTCTGGAGTATAATACAGGATAAGTAATGTAATGTATGTACACAGTGACTGCACCAGCAGAATAGTGAGCGCAGCTCTGGAGTATAATACAGGATAAGTAATGTAATGTATGTACACAGTGACTGCACCAGCAGAATAGTGAGCGCAGCTCTGGAGTATAATACAGGATAAGTAATGTAATGTATGTACACAGCGACTGTACCAGCAGAATAGTGAGAGCAGCTCTGGAGTATAATACAGGATAAGTAATGTAATGTATGTACACAGCGACTGCACCAGCAGAATAGTGAGCGCAGCTCTGGAGTATAATACAGGATAAGTAATGTAATGTATGTACACAGCGACTGTACCAGCAGAATAGTGAGAGCAGCTCTGGAGTATAATACAGGATAAGTAATGTAATGTATGTACACAGTGACTGTACCAGCAGAATAGTGAGCGCAGCTCTGGAGTATAATACAGGATAAGTAATGTATGTACACAGTGACTGCACCACCAGAATAGTGAGCGCAGCTCTGGAGTATAATACAGGATAAGTAATGTAATGTATGTACACAGTGACTGCACCAGCAGAATAGTGAGCGCAGCTCTGGAGTATAATACAGGATAAGTAATGTAATGTATGTACACAGTGACTGCACCAGCAGAATAGTGAGAGCAGCTCTGGAGTATAATACAGGATAAGTAATGTAATGCATGTACACAGTGACTGTACCAGCAGAATACTGAGCGCAGCTCTGCAGTATAATACAGGATAAGTAATGTAATGTATGTACACAGTGACTGCACCAGCAGAATAGTGAGCGCAGCTCTGGAGTATAATACAGGATAAGTAATGTAATGTATGTACACAGCGACTGTACCAGCAGAATAGTGAGAGCAGCTCTGGAGTATAATACAGGATAAGTAATGTAATGCATGTACACAGTGACTGTACCAGCAGAATACTGAGCGCAGCTCTGGAGTATAATACAGGATAAGTAATGTAATGTATGTACACAGTGACTGCACCAGCAGAATAGTGAGCGCAGCTCTGGAGTATAATACAGGATAAGTAATGTAATGTATGTACACAGCGACTGCACCAGCAGAATAGTGAGCGCAGCTCTGGAGTATAATACAGGATAAGTAATGTAATGTATGTACACAGTGACTGCACCAGCAGAATAGTGAGAGCAGCTCTGGAGTATAATACAGGATAAGTAATGTAATGCATGTACACAGTGACTGTACCAGCAGAATACTGAGCGCAGCTCTGCAGTATAATACAGGATAAGTAATGTAATGTATGTACACAGTGACTGCACCAGCAGAATAGTGAGTGCAGCTCTGGAGTATAATACAGGATAAGTAATGTAATGTATGTACACAGAGACTGCACCAGCAGAATAGTGAGCGCAGCTCTGGAGTATAATACAGGATAAGTAATGTAATGTATGTACACAGCGACTGTACCAGCAGAATAGTGAGAGCAGCTCTGGAGTATAATACAGGATGAGTAATGTAATGTATGTACACAGTGACTGTACCAGCAGAATAGTGAGCGCAGCTCTGGAGTATAATACAGGATAACTAATGTAATGTTTGTACACAGTGATTGTACCAGCAGAATAGTGAGCGCAGCTCTGGAGTATAATACAGGATAAGTATTTTAATGTATGTACACAGTGACTGTACCAGCAGAATAGTGAGCGCAGCTCTGGAGTATAATACAGGATAAGTAATGTAATGTATGTACACAGTGACTGCACCAGCAGAATAGTGAGCGCAGCTCTGGAGTATAATACAGGATAAGTAATGTAATGTATGTACACAGTGACTGTACCAGCAGAATAGTGAGCGCAGCTCTGGAGTATAATACAGGATAAGTAATGTAATGTATGTACACAGTGACTGCACCAGCAGAATAGTGAGCGCAGCTCTGGAGTATAATACAGGATAAGTAATGTAATGTATGTACACAGTGACTGCACCAGCAGAATAGTGAGCGCAGCTCTGGAGTATAATACAGGATAAGTAATGTAATGTATGTACACAGTGACTGCACCAGCAGAATAGTGAGCGCAGCTCTGGAGTATAATACAGGATAAGTAATGTAATGTATGTACACAGCGACTGCACCAGCAGAATAGTGAGCGCAGCTCTGGAGTATAATACAGGATAAGTAATGTAATGTATGTACACAGCGACTGCACCAGCAGAATAGTGAGCGCAGCTCTGGAGTATAATACAGGATAAGTAATGTAATGTATGTACACAGTGACTGCACCAGCAGAATAGTGAGCGCAGCTCTGGAGTATAATACAGGATAAGTAATGTAATGTATGTACACAGTGACTGTACCAGCAGAATAGTGAGCGCAGCTCTGGAGTATAATACAGGATAAGTGATGTAATGTATGTACACAGTGACTGCACCAGCAGAATAGTGAGCGCAGCTCTGGAGTATAATACAGGATAAGTAATGTATGTACACAGTGACTGCATCTGCAGAATAGTGAGCGCAGCTCTGGAGTATAATACAGGATAAGTAATGTAATGTATGTACACAGCGACTGTACCAGCACAATAGTGAGAGCAGCTCTGGAGTATAATACAGGATAAGTAATGTAATGCATGTACACAGTGACTGTACCAGCAGAATAGTGAGAGCAGCTCTGGAGTATAATACAGGATGAGTAATGTAATGTATGTACACAGTGACTGTACCAGCAGAATAGTGAGCGCAGCTCTGGAGTATAATACAGGATAACTAATGTAATGTATGTACACAGTGATTGTACCAGCAGAATAGTGAGCGCAGCTCTGGAGTATAATACAGGATAAGTATTGTAATGTATGTACACAGTGACTGTACCAACAGAATAGTGAGCGCAGCTCTGGAGTATAATACAGGATAAGTAATGTAATGTATGTACACAGTGACTGCACCAGCAGAATAGTGAGCGCAGCTCTGGAGTATAATACAGGATAAGTAATGTAATGTATGTACACAGTGACTGCACCAGCAGAATAGTGAGCGCAGCTCTGGAGTATAATACAGGATAAGTAATGTAATGTATGTACACAGTGACTGCACCAGCAGAATAGTGAGCGCAGCTCTGGAGTATAATACAGGATAAGTAATGTAATGTATGTACACAGTGACTGCACCAGCAGAATAGTGAGCGCAGCTCTGGAGTATAATACAGGATAAGTAATGTAATGTATGTACACAGTGACTGCACCAGCAGAATAGTGAGCGCAGCTCTGGAGTATAATACAGGATAAGTAATGTAATGTATGTACACAGTGACTGCACCAGCAGAATAGTGAGCGCAGCTCTGCAGTATAATACAGGATAAGTAATGTAATGTATGTACACAGTGACTGCACCAGCAGAATAGTGAGCGCAGCTCTGGAGTATAATACAGGATAAGTAATGTATGTACACAGTGACTGTACCAGCATAATAGTGAGCGCAGCTCTGGAGTATAATACACGATAAGTAATGTAATCTATGTACACAGTGACTGTATCAGCAGAATAGTGAGCCCAGCTCTGGAGTATAATACAGGATAAGTAATGTAATGTACGTACACAGTGACTGCACCAGCAGAATAGTGAGCGCGCGCAGCTCTGGAGTATAATACAGGATAAGTAATGTAATGTATGTACACAGTGACTGCACCAGCAGAATAGTGAGCTCAGCTCTGGAGTATAATACAGAATAAGTAATGTAATGTATGTACACAGCGACTGCACCAGCAGAATAGTGAGCGCAGCTCTGGAGTATAATAAAGGATAAGTAATGTAATGTATGTACACAGTGACTGTACCAGCAGAATAGTGAGCGCAGCTCTGGAGTATAATACAGGATAAGTAATGTAATGTATGTACACAGTGACTGCACCAGCAGAATAGTGAGCGCAGCTCTGGAGTATAATACAGGATAAGTAATGTAATGTATGTACACAGTGACTGCACCAGCAGAATAGTGAGCGCAGCTCTGGAGTATAATACAGGATAAGTAATGTAATGTATGTACACAGTGACTGCACCAGCAGAATAGTGAGCGCAGCTCTGGAGTATAATACAGGATAAGTAATGTAATGTATGTACACAGTGACTGCACCAGCAGAATAGTGAGCGCAGCTCTGGAGTATAATACAGGATAAGTAATGTAATGAATGTACACAGTGACTGCACCAGCAGAATAGTGAGCGCAGCTCTGGAGTATAATACAGGATAAGTAATGTAATGTATGTACACAGTGACTGCACCAGCAGAATAGTGAGCGCAGCTCTGCAGTATAACACAGGATAAGTAATGTAATGTATGTACACAGTGACTGCACCAGCAGAATAGTAAGCGCAGCTCTGGAGTATAATACACGATAAGTAATGTAATTTATGTACACAGTGACTGCACCAGCAGAATAGTGAGCGCAGTTCTGGAGTATAATACAGGATAAGTAATGTAATGAATGTACACAGTGACTGCACCAGCAGAATAGTGAGCGCAGCTCTGGAGTATAATACAGGATAAGTAATGTAATGTATGTACACAGTGACTGCACCAGCAGAATAGTGAGCGCAGCTCTGCAGTATAACACAGGATAAGTAATGTAATGTATGTACACAGTGACTGCACCAGCAGAATAGTAAGCGCAGCTCTGGAGTATAATACACGATAAGTAATGTAATTTATGTACACAGTGACTGCACCAGCAGAATAGTGAGCGCAGTTTTGGAGTATAATACAGGATAAGTAATGTAATGTATGTACACAGTGACTGCACCAGCAGAATAGTGAGCGCAGCTCTGGAGTATAATACAGGATAAGTAATGTAATGTATGTACACAGTGACTGCACCAGCAGAATAGTGAGCGCAGCTCTGGAGTATAATACAGGATAAGTAATGTAATGTATGTACACAGTGACTGCACCAGCAGAATAGTGAGCGCAGCTCTGGAGTATAATACAGGATAAGTAATGTAATGAATGTACACAGTGACTGCACCAGCAGAATAGTGAGCGCAGCTCTGGAGTATAATACAGGATAAGTAATGTAATGTATGTACACAGTGACTGCACCAGCAGAATAGTGAGCGCAGCTCTGCAGTATAACACAGGATAAGTAATGTAATGTATGTACACAGTGACTGCACCAGCAGAATAGTGAGCGCAGTTCTGGAGTATAATACAGGATAAGTAATGTAATGTATGTACACAGTGACTGCACCAGCAGAATAGTGAGCGCGCGCAGCTCTGGAGTATAATACAGGATAAGTAATGTAATGTATGTACACAGTGACTGCACCAGCAGAATAGTGAGCGCAGCTCTGGAGTATAATACAGGATAAGTAATGCAATGTATGTACACAGCAACTGCACCAGCAGAATAGTGAGCGCAGCTCTGAAGTATAATACAGGATAAGTAATGTAATGTATGTACACAGTGACTGCACCAGCAGAATAGTGAGCGCAGCTCTGGAGTATAATACAGGATAAGTAATGTAATGTATGTACACAGTGACTGCACCAGCAGAATAGTGAGCGCAGCTCTGGAGTATAATACAGGATAAGTAATGTAATGTATGTAAACAGTGACTGTACCAGCAGAATAGTGAGCGCAGCTTTGGAGTATAATACAGGATAAGTAATGTAATGTATGTACACAGTGACTGTACCAGCAGAATAGTGAGCGCAGCTCTGGAGTATAATACAGGATAAGTAATGTAATGTATGTACACAGTGACTGTACCAGCAGAATAGTGAGCGCAGCTCTGGAGTATAATACAGGATAAGTAATGTAATGTATGTACACAGTGACTGTACCAGCAGAATAGTGAGCGCAGCTCTGGAATATAATACAGGATGAGTAATGTAATCTATGTACACAGCGACTGTACCAGCAGATTAGTGAGAGCAGCTCTGGAGTATAATACAGGATAAGTAATGTAATGTATGTACACAGTGACTGCACCAGCAGAATAGTGAGCGCAGCTCTGGAGTATAATACAGGATAAGTAATGTAATGTATGTACACAGTGACTGTACCAGCAGAATAGTGAGTGCAGCTCTGGAGAATAATACAGGATAAGTAATGTAATGTATGTACACAGTGACTGCACCAGCAGAATAGTGAGCGCAGCTCTGGAGTATAATACAGGATAAGTAATGTATGTACACAGTGACTGCACCAGCAGAATAGTGAGCGCATCTCTGGAGTATAATACAGGATAAGTAATGTAATGTATGTACACAGCGACTGTACCAGCAGAATAGTGAGAGCAGCTCTGGAGTATAATACAGGATAAGTAATGTAATGCATGTACACAGTGACTGTACCAGCAGAATAGTGAGCGCAGCTCTGGAGTATAATACAGGATAAGTAATGTAATGCATGTACACAGTGACTGCACCAGCAGAATAGTGAGCGCAGCTCTGGAGTATAATACAGGATAAGTAATGTAATGTATGTACACAGTGACTGCACCAGCAGAATAGTGAGCGCAGCTCTGGAGTATAATACAGGATAAGTAATGTAATGTATGTACACAGTGACTGCACCAGCAGAATAGTGAGCGCAGCTCTGGAGTATAATACAGGATAAGTAATGTATGTACACAGTGACTGTACCAGCAGAATAGTGAGCGCAGCTCTGGAGTATAATACAGGATAAGTAATGTAATGTATGTACACAGTGACTGCACCAGCAGAATAGTGAGCGCAGTATGGAGAATAATACAGGATAAGTAATGTAATGTATGTACACAGTGACTGCACCAGCAGAATAGTGAGCGCAGTATGGAGAATAATACAGGATAAGTCATGTAATGTATGTACACAGTGACTGCACCAGCAGAATAGTGAGCGCAGCTCTGGAGTATAATACGGGATAAGTAATGTTATGTACGTACACAGTGACTGCACCAGCAGAATAGTGAGCGCAGCTCTGGAGTATAATACAGGATAAGTAATGTAATGTATGTACACAGTGACTGCACCAGCAGAATAGTGAGCGCAGCTCTTGAGTAAATTACAGGATAAGTAATGTAATGTATGTACACAGTGACTGCACCAGCAGAATAGTGAGCGCAGCTCTGGAGTATAATACAGGATAAGTAATGTAATGTATGTACACAGTGACTGCACCAGCAGAATAGTGAGCGCAGCTCTGGAGTAAATTACAGGATAAGTAATGTAATGTATGTACACAGTGACTGTACCAGCAGAATAGTGAGCGCAGCTCTGGAGTATGATACAGGATAAGTAATGTAATGTATGTACACAGTGACTGTACCAGCAGAATAGTGAGCGCAGCTCTGGAGTATAATACAGGATAAGTAATGTAATGTATGTACACAGTGACTGCACCAGCAGAATAGTGAGCGCAGCTCTGGAGTATAATACAGGATAAGTAATGTAATGTATGTACACAGTGACTGTACCAGCAGAATAGTGAGCGCAGCTCTGGAGTATAATACAGGATAAGTAATATAATGTATGTACACAGCGACTGCACCAGCAGAATAGTGAGTGCAGCTCTGGAGTATAATACAGGATAAGTAATGTAATGTATGTACACAGTGACTGCACCAGCAGAATAGTGAGCGCAGCTCTGGAGTATAATACAGGATAAGTAATGTAATGTATGTACGCAGTGACTGCACCAGCAGAATAGTGAGCGCAGCTCTGGAGTATAATACAGGATAAGTAATGTAATGTATGTACACAGTGACTGCACCAGCAGAATAGTGAGCGCAGCTCTGGAGTATAATACAGGATAAGTAATGTAATGTATGTACACAGTGACTGTACCAGCAGAATAGTGAGCGCAGCTCTGGAGTATAATACAGGATAAGTAATGTAATGTATGTACACAGTGACTGCACCAGCAGAATAGTGAGCGCAGCTCTGGAGTATAATACAGGATAAGTAATGTATGTACACAGTGACTGCATCTGCAGAATAGTGAGCGCAGCTCTGGAGTATAATACAGGATAAGTAATGTAATGTATGTACACAGCGACTGTACCAGCACAATAGTGAGAGCAGCTCTGGAGTATAATACAGGATAAGTAATGTAATGCATGTACACAGTGACTGTACCAGCAGAATAGTGAGCGCAGCTCTGGAGTATAATACAGGATAAGTAATGTAATGTATGTACACAGCGACTGTGCCAGCAGAATAGTGAGAGCAGCTCTGGAGTATAATACAGGATGAGTAATTTAATGTATGTACACAGTGACTGTACCAGCAGAATAGTGAGCGCAGCTCTGGAGTATAATACAGGATAACTAATGTAATGTATGTACACAGTGATTGTACCAGCAGAATAGTGAGCGCAGCTCTGGAGTATAATACAGGATAAGTATTGTAATGTATGTACACAGTGACTGTACCAGCAGAATAGTGAGCGCAGCTCTGGAGTAGAATACAGGATAAGTAATGTAATGTATGTACACAGTGACTGCACCAGCAGAATAGTGAGCGCAGCTCTGGAGTATAATACAGGATAAGTAATGTAATGTATGTACACAGTGACTGCACCAGCAGAATAGTGAGCGCAGCTCTGGAGTATAATACAGGATAAGTAATGTAATGTATGTACACAGTGACTGCACCAGCAGAATAGTGAGCGCAGCTCTGGAGTATAATACAGGATAAGTAATGTAATGTATGTACACAGTGACTGCACCAGCAGAATAGTGAGCGCAGCTCTGGAGTATAATACAGGATAAGTAATGTAATGTATGTACACAGTGACTGCACCAGCAGAATAGTGAGCGCAGCTCTGGAGTATAATACAGGATAAGTAATGTAATGTATGTACACAGTGACTGCACCAGCAGAATAGTGAGCGCAGCTCTGCAGTATAATACAGGATAAGTAATGTAATGTATGTACACAGTGACTGCACCAGCAGAATAGTGAGCGCAGCTCTGGAGTATAATACAGGATAAGTAATGTATGTACACAGTGACTGTACCAGCATAATAGTGAGCGCAGCTCTGGAGTATAATACACGATAAGTAATGTAATCTATGTACACAGTGACTGTATCAGCAGAATAGTGAGCCCAGCTCTGGAGTATAATACAGGATAAGTAATGTAATGTACGTACACAGTGACTGCACCAGCAGAATAGTGAGCGCGCGCAGCTCTGGAGTATAATACAGGATAAGTAATGTAATGTATGTACACAGTGACTGCACCAGCAGAATAGTGAGCTCAGCTCTGGAGTATAATACAGAATAAGTAATGTAATGTATGTACACAGCGACTGCACCAGCAGAATAGTGAGCGCAGCTCTGGAGTATAATAAAGGATAAGTAATGTAATGTATGTACACAGTGACTGTACCAGCAGAATAGTGAGCGCAGCTCTGGAGTATAATACAGGATAAGTAATGTAATGTATGTACACAGTGACTGCACCAGCAGAATAGTGAGCGCAGCTCTGGAGTATAATACAGGATAAGTAATGTAATGTATGTACACAGTGACTGCACCAGCAGAATAGTGAGCGCAGCTCTGGAGTATAATACAGGATAAGTAATGTAATGTATGTACACAGTGACTGCACCAGCAGAATAGTGAGCGCAGCTCTGGAGTATAATACAGGATAAGTAATGTAATGTATGTACACAGTGACTGCACCAGCAGAATAGTGAGCGCAGCTCTGGAGTATAATACAGGATAAGTAATGTAATGAATGTACACAGTGACTGCACCAGCAGAATAGTGAGCGCAGCTCTGGAGTATAATACAGGATAAGTAATGTAATGTATGTACACAGTGACTGCACCAGCAGAATAGTGAGCGCAGCTCTGCAGTATAACACAGGATAAGTAATGTAATGTATGTACACAGTGACTGCACCAGCAGAATAGTAAGCGCAGCTCTGGAGTATAATACACGATAAGTAATGTAATTTATGTACACAGTGACTGCACCAGCAGAATAGTGAGCGCAGTTCTGGAGTATAATACAGGATAAGTAATGTAATGAATGTACACAGTGACTGCACCAGCAGAATAGTGAGCGCAGCTCTGGAGTATAATACAGGATAAGTAATGTAATGTATGTACACAGTGACTGCACCAGCAGAATAGTGAGCGCAGCTCTGCAGTATAACACAGGATAAGTAATGTAATGTATGTACACAGTGACTGCACCAGCAGAATAGTAAGCGCAGCTCTGGAGTATAATACACGATAAGTAATGTAATTTATGTACACAGTGACTGCACCAGCAGAATAGTGAGCGCAGTTTTGGAGTATAATACAGGATAAGTAATGTAATGTATGTACACAGTGACTGCACCAGCAGAATAGTGAGCGCAGCTCTGGAGTATAATACAGGATAAGTAATGTAATGTATGTACACAGTGACTGCACCAGCAGAATAGTGAGCGCAGCTCTGGAGTATAATACAGGATAAGTAATGTAATGTATGTACACAGTGACTGCACCAGCAGAATAGTGAGCGCAGCTCTGGAGTATAATACAGGATAAGTAATGTAATGAATGTACACAGTGACTGCACCAGCAGAATAGTGAGCGCAGCTCTGGAGTATAATACAGGATAAGTAATGTAATGTATGTACACAGTGACTGCACCAGCAGAATAGTGAGCGCAGCTCTGCAGTATAACACAGGATAAGTAATGTAATGTATGTACACAGTGACTGCACCAGCAGAATAGTGAGCGCAGTTCTGGAGTATAATACAGGATAAGTAATGTAATGTATGTACACAGTGACTGCACCAGCAGAATAGTGAGCGCGCGCAGCTCTGGAGTATAATACAGGATAAGTAATGTAATGTATGTACACAGTGACTGCACCAGCAGAATAGTGAGCGCAGCTCTGGAGTATAATACAGGATAAGTAATGCAATGTATGTACACAGCAACTGCACCAGCAGAATAGTGAGCGCAGCTCTGAAGTATAATACAGGATAAGTAATGTAATGTATGTACACAGTGACTGCACCAGCAGAATAGTGAGCGCAGCTCTGGAGTATAATACAGGATAAGTAATGTAATGTATGTACACAGTGACTGCACCAGCAGAATAGTGAGCGCAGCTCTGGAGTATAATACAGGATAAGTAATGTAATGTATGTAAACAGTGACTGTACCAGCAGAATAGTGAGCGCAGCTTTGGAGTATAATACAGGATAAGTAATGTAATGTATGTACACAGTGACTGTACCAGCAGAATAGTGAGCGCAGCTCTGGAGTATAATACAGGATAAGTAATGTAATGTATGTACACAGTGACTGTACCAGCAGAATAGTGAGCGCAGCTCTGGAGTATAATACAGGATAAGTAATGTAATGTATGTACACAGTGACTGTACCAGCAGAATAGTGAGCGCAGCTCTGGAATATAATACAGGATGAGTAATGTAATCTATGTACACAGCGACTGTACCAGCAGATTAGTGAGAGCAGCTCTGGAGTATAATACAGGATAAGTAATGTAATGTATGTACACAGTGACTGCACCAGCAGAATAGTGAGCGCAGCTCTGGAGTATAATACAGGATAAGTAATGTAATGTATGTACACAGTGACTGTACCAGCAGAATAGTGAGTGCAGCTCTGGAGAATAATACAGGATAAGTAATGTAATGTATGTA
Organism: Leptodactylus fuscus; assembly: GCF_031893055.1. Taxonomy (NCBI): domain Eukaryota; kingdom Metazoa; phylum Chordata; class Amphibia; order Anura; family Leptodactylidae; genus Leptodactylus; species Leptodactylus fuscus. Next base: position 14,467,811 of record NC_134269.1, on the reverse strand, counting down.
CACAGTGACTGCACCAGCAGAATAGTGAGCGCAGCTCTGGAGTATAATACAGGATAAGTAATGTATGTACACAGTGACTGCACCAGCAGAATAGTGAGCGCATCTCTGGAGTATAATACAGGATAAGTAATGTAATGTATGTACACAGCGACTGTACCAGCAGAATAGTGAGAGCAGCTCTGGAGTATAATACAGGATAAGTAATGTAATGCATGTACACAGTGACTGTACCAGCAGAATAGTGAGCGCAGCTCTGGAGTATAATACAGGATAAGTAATGTAATGCATGTACACAGTGACTGCACCAGCAGAATAGTGAGCGCAGCTCTGGAGTATAATACAGGATAAGTAATGTAATGTATGTACACAGTGACTGCACCAGCAGAATAGTGAGCGCAGCTCTGGAGTATAATACAGGATAAGTAATGTAATGTATGTACACAGTGACTGCACCAGCAGAATAGTGAGCGCAGCTCTGGAGTATAATACAGGATAAGTAATGTATGTACACAGTGACTGTACCAGCAGAATAGTGAGCGCAGCTCTGGAGTATAATACAGGATAAGTAATGTAATGTATGTACACAGTGACTGCACCAGCAGAATAGTGAGCGCAGTATGGAGAATAATACAGGATAAGTAATGTAATGTATGTACACAGTGACTGCACCAGCAGAATAGTGAGCGCAGTATGGAGAATAATACAGGATAAGTCATGTAATGTATGTACACAGTGACTGCACCAGCAGAATAGTGAGCGCAGCTCTGGAGTATAATACGGGATAAGTAATGTTATGTACGTACACAGTGACTGCACCAGCAGAATAGTGAGCGCAGCTCTGGAGTATAATACAGGATAAGTAATGTAATGTATGTACACAGTGACTGCACCAGCAGAATAGTGAGCGCAGCTCTTGAGTAAATTACAGGATAAGTAATGTAATGTATGTACACAGTGACTGCACCAGCAGAATAGTGAGCGCAGCTCTGGAGTATAATACAGGATAAGTAATGTAATGTATGTACACAGTGACTGCACCAGCAGAATAGTGAGCGCAGCTCTGGAGTAAATTACAGGATAAGTAATGTAATGTATGTACACAGTGACTGTACCAGCAGAATAGTGAGCGCAGCTCTGGAGTATGATACAGGATAAGTAATGTAATGTATGTACACAGTGACTGTACCAGCAGAATAGTGAGCGCAGCTCTGGAGTATAATACAGGATAAGTAATGTAATGTATGTACACAGTGACTGCACCAGCAGAATAGTGAGCGCAGCTCTGGAGTATAATACAGGATAAGTAATGTAATGTATGTACACAGTGACTGTACCAGCAGAATAGTGAGCGCAGCTCTGGAGTATAATACAGGATAAGTAATATAATGTATGTACACAGCGACTGCACCAGCAGAATAGTGAGTGCAGCTCTGGAGTATAATACAGGATAAGTAATGTAATGTATGTACACAGTGACTGCACCAGCAGAATAGTGAGCGCAGCTCTGGAGTATAATACAGGATAAGTAATGTAATGTATGTACGCAGTGACTGCACCAGCAGAATAGTGAGCGCAGCTCTGGAGTATAATACAGGATAAGTAATGTAATGTATGTACACAGTGACTGCACCAGCAGAATAGTGAGCGCAGCTCTGGAGTATAATACAGGATAAGTAATGTAATGTATGTACACAGTGACTGTACCAGCAGAATAGTGAGCGCAGCTCTGGAGTATAATACAGGATAAGTAATGTAATGTATGTACACAGTGACTGCACCAGCAGAATAGTGAGCGCAGCTCTGGAGTATAATACAGGATAAGTAATGTATGTACACAGTGACTGCATCTGCAGAATAGTGAGCGCAGCTCTGGAGTATAATACAGGATAAGTAATGTAATGTATGTACACAGCGACTGTACCAGCACAATAGTGAGAGCAGCTCTGGAGTATAATACAGGATAAGTAATGTAATGCATGTACACAGTGACTGTACCAGCAGAATAGTGAGCGCAGCTCTGGAGTATAATACAGGATAAGTAATGTAATGTATGTACACAGCGACTGTGCCAGCAGAATAGTGAGAGCAGCTCTGGAGTATAATACAGGATGAGTAATTTAATGTATGTACACAGTGACTGTACCAGCAGAATAGTGAGCGCAGCTCTGGAGTATAATACAGGATAACTAATGTAATGTATGTACACAGTGATTGTACCAGCAGAATAGTGAGCGCAGCTCTGGAGTATAATACAGGATAAGTATTGTAATGTATGTACACAGTGACTGTACCAGCAGAATAGTGAGCGCAGCTCTGGAGTAGAATACAGGATAAGTAATGTAATGTATGTACACAGTGACTGCACCAGCAGAATAGTGAGCGCAGCTCTGGAGTATAATACAGGATAAGTAATGTAATGTATGTACACAGTGACTGCACCAGCAGAATAGTGAGCGCAGCTCTGGAGTATAATACAGGATAAGTAATGTAATTTATGTACACAGTGACTGCACCAGCAGAATAGTGAGCGCAGCTCTGGAGTATAATACAGGATAAGTAATGTAATGTATGTACACAGTGACTGTACCAGCAGAATAGTGAGCGCAGCTCTGGAGTATAATACAGGATAAGTAATGTAATGTATGTACACAGTGACTGTACCAGCAGAATAGTGAGCGCAGCTCTGGAGTATAATACAGGATAAGTAATGTAATGTATGTACACAGTGACTGTACCAGCAGAATAGTGAGCGCAGCTCTGGAATATAATACAGGATGAGTAATGTAATCTATGTACACAGCAACTGTGCCAGCAAATTAGTGAGAGCAGCTCTGGAGTATAATACAGGATAAGTAATGTAATGTATGTACACAGTGACTGCACCAGCAGAATAGTGAGCGCAGCTCTGGAGTATAATACAGGATATGTAATGTAATGTATGTACACAGCGACTGTACCAGCAGAATAGTGAGCGCAGCTCTGGAGTATAATACAGGATAAGTAATATAATGTATGTACACAGTGACTGTACCAGCAGAATAGTGAGTGCAGCTCTGGAGTATAATACAGGATAAGTAATATAATGTATGTACACAGTGACTGTACCAGCAGAATAGTGAGCGCAGCTCTGGAGAATAATACAGGATAAGTAATGTAATGTATGTACGCAGTGACTGCACCAGCAGAATAGTGAGCGCAGCTCTGGAGTATAATACAGGATAAGTAATGTATGTACACAGTGACTGTACCAGCAGAATAGTGAGCGCAGCTCTGGAGTATAATACAGGATAAGTAATGTAATGTATGTACACAGTGACTGCACCAGCAGAATAGTGATCGCAGCTCTGGAGTATAATACAGGATAAGTAATGTAATGTATGTACACAGTGACTGCACCAGCAGAATAGTGAGCGCAGCTCTGGAGTATAATACAGGATAAGTAATGTATGTACACAGTGACTGTACCAGCAGAATAGTGATCGCAGCTCTGGAGTATAATACAGGATAAGTAATGTAATGTATGTACACATTGACTGCACCAGCAGAATAGTGAGCGCAGTATGGAGAATAATACAGGATAAGTAATGTAATGTATGTACACAGTGACTGCACCAGCAGAATAGTGAGCGTAGCTCTGGAGTATAATACGGGATAAGTAATGTAATGTATGTACACAGTGACTGCACCAGCAGAATAGTGAGCGCAGCTCTGGAGTAAATTACAGGATAAGTAATGTAATGTATGTACACAGTGACTGTACCAGCAGAATAGTGAGCGCAGCTCTGGAGTATAATACAGGATAAGTAATGTAATGTATGTACACAGTGACTGCACCAGCAGAATAGTGAGCGTAGCTCTGGAGTATAATACGGGATAAGTAATGTAATGTATGTACACAGTGACTGCACCAGCAGAATAGTGAGCGCAGCTCTGGAGTAAATTACAGGATAAGTAATGTTATGTACGTACACAGTGACTGCACCAGCAGAATAGTGAGCGCAGCTCTGGAGTATAATACAGGATAAGTAATGTAATGTATGTACACAGTGACTGCACCAGCAGAATAGTGAGCGCAGCTCTGGAGTAAATTACAGGATAAGTAATGTAATGTATGTACACAGTGACTGTACCAGCAGAATAGTGAGCGCAGCTCTGGAGTATAATACAGGATAAGTAATGTAATGTATGTACACAGTGACTGTACCAGCAGAATAGTGAGCGCAGCTCTGGAGTATAATACAGGATAAGTAATGTAATGTATGTACACAGTGACTGCACCAGCAGAATAGTGAGCGCAGCTCTGGAGTATAATACATTATAAGTAATGTAATGTATGTACACAGTGACTGTACCAGCAGAATAGTGAGCGCAGCTCTGGAGTATAATACAGGATAAGTAATATAATGTATGTACACAGCGACTGCACCAGCAGAATAGTGAGTGCAGCTCTGGAGTATAATACAGGATAAGTAATGTAATGTATGTACACAGTGACTGCACCAGCAGAATAGTGAGCGCAGCTCTGGAGTATAATACAGGATAAGTAATGTAATGTATGTACACAGTGACTGTACCAGAAGGATAGTGAGTGCAGCTCTGGAGTATAATACAGGATAAGTAATGTAATGTATGTACACAGTGACTGCACCAGCAGAATAGTGAGCGCAGCTCTGGAGTATAATACAGGATAAGTAATGTAATGTATGTACACAGTGACTGCACCAGCAGAATAGTGAGCGCAGCTCTGGAGTATAATACAGGATAAGTAATGTAATGTATGTACACAGCGACTGTACCAGCACAATAGTGAGAGCAGCTCTGGAGTATAATACAGGATAAGTAATGTAATGTATGTACACAGTGACTGTACCAGCAGAATAGTGAGCGCAGCTCTGGAGTATAATACAGGATCAGTAATGTAATGTATGTACACAGTGACTGTACCAGCAGAATAGTGAGCGCAGCTCTGGAGTATAATACAGGATAAGTAATGTAATGTATGTACACAGCGACTGTACCAGCAGAATAGTGAGCGCAGCTCTGGAGTATAATACAGGATAAGTAAGGTAATGTATGTACACAGCGACTGCACCAGCAGAATAGTGAGTGCAGCTCTGGAGTATAATACAGGATAAGTAATATAATGTATGTACACAGCGACTGCACCAGCAGAATAGTGAGTGCAGCTCTGGAGTATAATACAGGATAAGTAATGTAATGTATGTACACAGTGACTTCACCAGCAGAATAGTGAGAGCAGCTCTGGAGTATAATACAGGATAAGTAATGTAATGTATGTACACAGTGACTGTACCAGCAGGATAGTGAGCGCAGCTCTGGAGTATAATACAGGATAAGTAATGTAATGTATGTACACAGTGACTGCACCAGCAGAATAGTGAGTGCAGCTCTGGAGTATAATACAGGATAAGCAATGTAATATATGTACACAGTGACTGCACCAGCAGAATAGTGAGCATTTGTCAGTTGTTAAATAAAGATTTGACAAAAAAAAAGATTACAAGTGCCCTTAGAAGTTTATGGGGAAGGGGAGAAGAAGTTGAGTGCGAGAACCAAATACAAACAGAAACATAGTGCTGCAGCTTTTAGTGGATCTTTTATCTCACCCCATTATACTCGTTCAGCTCAGTACTGTTAGTACTTCATTGTATGGACCTATGATGCTGCTTCTGAGTGGGATGGAGCAGAATCTCTCTTTTCTCCATGCCTTGCCTATAGTTGACCGTATGTCATCTAGGCTCCAACCAGCAGCTCAGAGACAACTGAGAATAAAAGACAGAGCCAGTAGATGGGAAAACTGCTAAAAAGTGGCGACTACAGCTCATGGAACGGCCATAAAAATTGTGATTCATCCTGTACTCCCACGTGATTCTGCAAAAATTAGGTAGACTTTATGCTAAATTCAATATTCCTATGCAAAATACTTAGGCATGTAATTATTAACAGGAACAATTATATAAGTGGAATATGTGTGGATGAACTGTGTCGGTATTGGTGAGGTTTTTTTTTTAGACCCGTTTTTTCCAGAGGGGCATTTACCCCACACCACTACCTGATTATATCATTATTACACGGCTCAAAAGCCTTTTCAGATCCTGCTCTGCAGGGAGCACAGCCTATGGTACAAGTTGATTGCTCCCTTTATTCGGCCGATCAGAGTGTTTTAGACTGCGGAATGAGAAACCTGACTGAAAATGCGTCATGACTTGGGCTCGCTTCCAATAATTTCTTCTTTTTTTTTCTGGAGGGCCTGGAAAGCTTCCTATGTAGGTGATCACATGAAAGGCGCCAGTTGTAGGATGTCGCTATTAACCTCTTATAGACCCAGACCACTATGGATTTCTGAATGCAATTTTTTTGGGGGGTTGTGACTCCGTCGACCTTGTTGTAGATGTCATTTTAATCTCCGAGGGGGGGATTCTGGTACAAAGCGTCCCTCAATGTGAAAGTTGTAAAATAGAGAATATTTACCACCAGGTTGTGCAATTTTTTGACACCTGAGACAAGAGGGTGTAAGAATGAGAAGATGAGAAGATAGTTCACGAGTCTCTCCACTTTTGACGCAGCTTTTGCCTATCCGGTCTAGTTTCATCCTACCTTTAGGACAATATTGAGAACTCCTTTCTATAGGTCCTATTGGCACATATGGACATCATGGCCCAGGGTCTCTTGTTTCAGAACCATTCAGTAGGAGTAGATGTCTCTGGCAAATTGGACATCCAATGACCTGAAAGGCCACCATCTGTGTGCCATGAGTTTGGTGAGGCAATCAAGCGTCTCCAATTCCAAGCTGCCTCCACCAGTCCTCAGTGCGCTCCATGCTGGGTGGACCTTGCGCCCCCCACCCATGCTGGGTGGACCTTGCACCCCCACTCCCAGCTGCACTCCCCATGGACCTGTCAGGACCCCCAGACTAATGCCTGGAGTGGTCCCCCGGCCCCAGAACTTGGTTTCTGTGGTTTACCCCTGGCCCGGGCAGTGATGCTGTGCTGTAAGAATTTTTGCACTTGAAAAAATTGTCAAATACCCCGATTTGTCGACACACCTATTTATTGGTTACCAGTGAGCATGGAGTCCCTATCCAAGTCCACTTGTTTATTCTCTGTTGCCTTCTCCCTTTGGGTGCAACAGGTTGACCAGCTGCTGCCTCCACCTTGTTTTTTACATGTGGTTTAGGTTGTTGTGACTCACACAACCATAACAGGTGAGAGGCCATCTAGTACCCCTTCCCATCCTTTTAATTTATCAATTCCCAATTTACTAAAATACTACACCTGGTGCGCTCGGTGTCTCTCTAACTCCAATCCCAAGGACAGACTTAAGTATCTTGGAAGACAGTCCTAGTGCTTTTCCATGTACCACCTTATTTTGGTGAATTTTCGAATGGCGACGTTTGACTGTAGTAAATGTCACAATGTTCCCAAGGTTCTATATTCAGATTGGAAAAGTTACGACATTCTGCTGCATGAAAAACACAAAAAGTCAATATTCCGCATTGGTTTAACCCATCTCTATAAAGCTTTTCCATCGATGAGTACAGACCTCGCCTCCCAACAGAGAGGCGAACATCTAACGTCTAGCTACCAACTTTCTAATTACCTCCTCCGATTCTTATCAGAACGAAAACTTTCACCATCTCCTGTCTTAGTCGTGTATTGCCACCTGGTGGAAATGTGTAGCCAGCAGGGAAACGAAAATGCAAAGATGGTGTATAAAAACGATGTACAATTAGCTCCGTAAGAACCTACTGTGACCTACCACAATCAGAGAGGATCTATTGGGTCATCTATTGGGTCAAAACTAAGACCCCCCATTAGTCTCTCGTACTCACCTCATCCTGCCTTAGTGCTAGTTTTTAGGTTACTTTCTTAGCTAGGGTTGTTCCAACACATTACTATTTTAATTTGACTCCCTATTTGACCTCTGAACTACCTTCCACGACTACCTTTGTCCCCTCTGTACTACACGTGGCTCTGCTAAGTCTTTGTTACTTAACATCGGCTTGTCTAACTTTCTTCTGTACGATTGGCTGTTACCACCTACTTGGCTCTGTTCCCGAACCTTCGCTCATCTTACTTCTGCTCTGAAGTCTAAGAAAGGGGGCGCTATAGTTTACATAGGGGCTTAAACCATTGTATGAAAATAAGGGAACCTTCCCATGGCCACCAGATGATGGACACATACTGTATGTATGACCATAAAGTTAGGGAGAACCAGTCAAAGGAGTCTGAACCTCATTGAGCACCATATGGTGGACCATATAGTTGCATATGGATGCTGTAATTTCCTATTTCCTTCTACAAGAACTGGTATAAGAAAAATAATGCAGCACATTTGGATGATAAAGGGGTTCATAGTTGAATAGGTTAGCATTGGATCTGAATTCTGACTCCATACGCACAGGATAGTGAGAAAAAGTTGCAGATGTGAACAGAGACATCATTTGAAGCCCCTGAACCAGGGCCTGCACTTGCCATAGGCTATCAATAAGGCCTTTGGGGCCCCTTATACTTCAGGGCCCATCAATACATCTCTGCCAGGTACAGAAGGGTAATATTGTGGTACACACTTAGTACAAGGCTCTTTCTATGCCAGTTCCTACATCCTGGAGAATAGATTTGCATGTTTTTTACCCAGAATCCCTAGCGGAGCAGGAATGACTTGTAAGTCTCCGTACTGCCTATGTAGGCACACACTCTCCCTGATGTGTACGATTATCCCCTGACCCTGATCTATAGTCTCTCACTCTATCACGTCAGTATCCCTACGCTATGCTGATGATGCCCTATAGGCCGAAACAGCGCTGTCCATAGCTGGGAATCTGTTCCTTTTGGAATAGAAATACTAATTTGGCAATTAAATCCGCATCATGATTAAATAGACTTTTTAACGGAGTCATGCATGTTATTAAGGATGCTGCCCTCTAGAGGGCGGCATACAGAGTGCACTGCTCTCCTAATTACATCCTGGAGAATAGATTTGCATATTTTTTACCCAGTTCCTACTTGGTGTAGATTTCCATTCTGGCGCAGGGTTGTCCAACTGATTTATGAAGAGGCAGAAGACCCTTTATTAAGACTGGTGTACAATACGCCTCGTATTGCCCCGTATTGTCTGCACAGCTCATGTCTATTATACATCCTAAAAAAAAGAACAATAGGTGCAGAAAAAAATTCTAAAATGCCCTTATTGGGCATATAGTTCAGTCTAACAATTCCAAAATACGAGGGTAGTCTGAAAAGTTTCCGACCTCCATATGTTAGATGGCAACACTCGTCAACCAAAGTTGGGGAATGTGTTCGCGCATGCGCTGGAATGTATTCACTAAAATTTCAGCCATTTTGCACCAGCAGTTTTTTCACTGACAGGCGTTGTAGTGAGTCGATGCGAGTGATTTTGTAAAAATGGATAAAATGGAATATAGAGCTGTCATTAGATATTTGTTTTTGACAGCCAATTAAAGAGTTGTACGCTGTGTACGGGGACTCTGCACCATCATGTACCACTGTCAAATTTTGGGCAGCTGAATTTAAACATGGCTGTACCAGCTTGGTTGATGATGAACATTCGGGACGGGCCAAAAACTTCAACCACGAATGAAAACATTGCTCAAGTTCACCAAATGGTTCTGGAGAACCATCGAATGAAGGTTAGAGAGATAGCAGAGGCTATGAGCGTATTGAAAGAACGTGTTTGCTACGTATTGGTTGAACATTTAGGGATGAGAACGCTGACCGCGCACTGGGTGCCGCAGTTGCTCACTCTGGACCAAAAACGTGTTCGGATGAACATTTGCAAAGCTCTGTTGGCTCAGTTTAGTCCACTGTTTTGACTGTTTTTGTTTCTGGGGTGTAATGGTGTATCCAAGTTTCGTCCACAGTAATTCATCAGCGCCAAAACTCTGATTTATTGCACCTAAACTGCGCCAACAGAGCTTTGAAGGTGGTACACTACCAAAGAAAAACTGCTGGTGCAAAATGGCTGAAGTACATTCCAACGCATGCGCGAACACATTCCCCAACTTTGGTTGACGAGTGTTGCCATCTACATGTGGAGGTCGGAAACTTTTCAGACTACCCTCGTAATGACGTCATACAGTATCTATCTACAGTGTTCGTTTGCTATCTTACTGCACCTCCATTAGATCTCCACTTATTGTATCCTGGGGTCTCAAGACACCCCAAAGAATACCAGAAGAACGTTCAGTTCTGAACAAGCTAAGGATAGGATAACATCTAGTTTGAGTCAGTCTCAGATTCGGCAGAGAGAAAAGTCTTGGAAACCCAGCTGACCTATTATGGTTTCTGGGGTCCGTGGGTGCCTGCAGGTAACCACTTTTTAAGAAGATAGGTTCTCCGTCTTTCGGGTACTCATGCGGACCCGAACGACGGAAACCCGAGCGCTAGTGTGAACCTAGAGTCGGTCCGAAACAAAACTGGTGGATTTTGGAAAAAGGATCTTGCAAGGTTTGTCATCTCTAGCCTCTGACCAACATTAGGACCGTTCTTGGTGAGGGAAAGTCCAGATCCCCATACAGGGGTTAAACGGTAGACACCAGGGAGGCCATTTAGACAAGTTCCTAAACCAATTTGGGTCCGGTGATTGTGACACTTACATTTTTCCTGCTTTTTCGAAAGCTGGATATTAAAGAGGGGGCAGGCTCCGGAGAAGACTCCTGGCCCCATCCTCATCCTGTCTTAGATCAGGATAATTGAGATGGTCAAAAGGTGCGATAGACATTACCACCTCCAGAGCTTGCCGGAAGGATTGTCGTGTATGACACACGGAATACATTAGTCTTAATGACTAAGCCGAGCACATAATATAGACACAGCATTTTCACATGAAAGCCTGTGATTATGGAACTTTTAATAAATCATGAATCATAACTCACCAGTTAGAGGTTCACTAATCTTCAGCAGACATTATCTGGAAGGAAAAACAGGACTCTCGGCAGCATTTCTGATGAAGTGCATACATTATTTTTGGGTATATCGTCTGCGCTTTGAAGTTCGTGAGGATAATAATTGCCATCAGGCTATGTCACATACTCTCTAGGAAGGGCAAGTTGCTTCGAAACACTGATAAGGAGCAAGGAACTGAATTTTTTTTCCTCCTTGGAAGAATTGAATCAGTCAACTTCGTGATGGTTGATATAAGCGATAGATGAAAGGTGGACGTTTCCATATTCAGATGAATCGATGATTCATGTTCTCATTTGAAAGGCAGAAGAGGACTCTGTTACTCCGCAGATATGGAGGTAGAAAGTGACACATCTGCCTCGTGCCTACTGGTGAATGAGTCAAGGCAAGTAGTAGAAGAGGAGGAAAGAGCGGTAGCCAAGTGGTGGGGATGTCCTATGGACCAATGTGATCAAATATACTAGAGATGGGGAAACTAGTTTGTAACAAGTTGGGTTCTTTAGGATCCCGATCGGCGATCTAGCAAATTTCATGATCAGGATCGGCTGGAAAATGATCGGAAATAGGATTTTGAAATCTCAAGATAGTCTCAACCCCACTGTATATATAATATATAATTGGGGTTGAGCGAACGGGAGCGGGAAAGATCGGATCCCGATCGGAGATCAAGCAAATTTCACGATCGGGATCGGCTGGAAAACTATCAGAAATCGGATTTTAAAGCCGATCCTTAAATCTCAAGATCGGCTCAACCCTAGTTCTGTATGATTTTTCCAAAATTTTGGGTTCGTCCCAGTCCATAGAGTATAACAATCGGGGCCCCAAATATTAATAGACACTGAAATTAACCTTCTTCACCTCTCCATCCTAAGTTATTTCCTTTACATTTTTTGTTCTCCCGAGTGACTTAAAGGGGTTGTCTGGGATGAAATGATATTTCCACCCAAAGCTAAACACCTTCCCCCCACCTACTTTCTAACTTAGTTTACAAAAAATGTATATTTACCCAGGGGTAAACCTGCCCCTTTCGCCACCTGAGGCGAACAACAGAAAGCCACGCCCCCGGGAGGAGGGGCAGAGTGTAGGGGGCGTGGTGGAGTGGAAGGGGTGGGGCTTAGCGAAGGGGCGGGGCGTAGTGGCGTTCGCAGGCAGAGAGCAGGTCCGGAGAGGACCTGCTCTCTGCCTGAGCGTGAGGGGAGGCTGCTGGAGCAGCGCTGCTCCAGTGGCCTTCCCAATCCACCGCTCAGTGCTAAGCCAGTCCAGGACAGCTTGTCCTGGACTGGCTTAGGTAAGCAAAAATGCCACCCTCCCTGGGGCCCTGGCATAGCGCCGCCTGAAGCGGTCGCTTCAGGTCGCCTCATGGGAGGTGCGGCGCTGTATTTACCCAGATCACTGGGGAGGTCATTTGACCATTTTTAGATTTTCCAGTGATGCTCCGTTTCCCTTTTTTCCGGAAACAGATTATCACCTATACTAACCACCTCCCCCCACCCGCAGGTAACTGTGATGAGTAAGTTAGTTGGGAAGGGCTAGTAGTGGGAAGGCTAGTTAGGGAAACAAGGAGGGGGTGTGAGGGAGTGAAAAAGGGAGGTAGCTGAGTGAAGCGCAATGCATCATGGTAGCTGTAGGAAAACAAATCAGTATGCTACCCATGTAAACAAATGCAGAGGATGCCAGGAGCTCCCAGAAATCACTCAAAAAGGTATTTGGCTGCACTTCTTAACCTATTGATAGCACTAACAGACCTTTTTTGAATTTTTTTTTTCCCAGACAACCCCTTTAGGCATCCCCAGGTCATTGCTAGGTCTGATTTGATGATTGGGCCTCATTGATCACATGGGGTGTGTTGTTTTCATGTTGCTTTTGTCACAGTGTCATGGCATTCTTAATATCACTGTTAACTATCTTTCCGAATCTCCCCTGGGCCTCCGATTATTATATCACAAATTGCAGTGGCGTAACTAAAGTCTTGTGGGCCCTGGTGTAATCTTTTGTCCGGGACCTCCTACATCCCTTGATTGTGATGGTTACGGGTGCTAAAGAGTTTAATCCACCTTAGTGTGGTTAGGGTAATCTGTGGATCTCCTTGGTTTATGGACCAGTTGGAAGGTTCAATCTCAACACTGATGCCAGGGCTCATGGGCCACCTAAGGCACCTCGGCCCCTCTACACCCCCAAGTTACACCCCTGACAAATAGTCTGTGGACAGGTTTGGAATTGTTTTTAGAAGACCTTTTACAGAAGAACATAGACATGGTGCCGGATAGGCTGAAAACCAAGCAGAAAATACATTGGAATTAACCATATGATGAACAAAAGTCTGGGGGGAATGGAAGAAGGATAAAGAGGAGATCACTGAGAGCAGCACAGTCGAATTTGAGGCCGCTACTTCCCTCATCTACGACTTGTCACTGCTCTGGTTTTTGCCATAGCATCATGGGTAAAATCGAATGAGACATTTCTGGGACAAGCTTCTGCGGAGTAGGATGCGGTCTAATGTGTGTGAAATTTTAATTTAGGAACATTGGCCTATATTTTTGTGTGAGCTGCTCGGCCATAGTCCTAAATGTCTTTTGACTATTTATGGGGCACTGGACCATACGGTATACAACTAAATATAACAATATAGGGTAGGAGCACATGTTAACATGGATTTAAAGGAAAGTGCAGGACAATACCATAACCAATGGGTAAAGAACCAATAAGACGGTTCAATTCACCATAGTACCGTCCTGGCCCATTATTTCGATTAGGGTCAAAGTTCTCAGCTGGTTCACCGAGATGGTGAGTGATTCCTTGGGTAACATCCAGCAGGACTGGTAGCAAATTGCTGTAGACAATGATAGAAGGTTACAAAAACATCGGGAAGTGCAGCAAAAAAAAATTGGGATACCGGTGTCTTCTTCAACATCCCATCCCTTGGGGTCATCCTTGGAAGCCTGCGAGAAGGCCTCATCCATAACGTTGGACATATTAGCATCAGGACAGTTCAACCTGATGATGACATCAGAGAAGACGCTGGAAGAAGCCACAAGAGCTTGTTGGTGTAGACTTGACACCGGAAGAGACCAGATGCCCAGGCAAGGTATCTGTGTTTTTTAATTTTGGCTGCACCTCCCCTGGGCCTCTAATAATTATACTTTAGGGCCTGAAGAGACCCCAGAGTATAATAACCGTTCCTAACTGATGAATTCCCCAAATTTTGGCTTTGACCAAACCCAACGTTTTTGGAAAATTCATAACAAACCCAGATCATTGCAAACTTGTTCTTTCATGTCTATAGAGTATGATCAGGAAAGTCGAGTCACAAGTGAAATATCCTGCTCTTTGCCTAGATTTGGGGGGGGGGGGGGGTTTGACGTTAAGAGGGGCAGGGTAAAGTTGGTTATTAAACTCTGGGGTGTCTTTAGCCCTTCTGAGAATAATCATAGGCTAGGGTGTCTAACAATAAAAAAAGTAAAAAATAATAACTTTTCCTGGGTTTCACCACGGCATCCTCCGACATTTTGGTCTTTTTCTTGGGCTGTCTACCATCTTCACTGTTGAGGCCTGTGTTTGAGCCTCATGGGGGGAGCCAAGGTCAATATGCTTCGAAACAGCAACATCATTGCTGAGGTCCAATCACAGGCCTCAGAGGTGACTTCGATGCCAGAGAATATGGCAAACAGCTGGACAAAAGGCCAGAACGCCAAAGGATGCCACGTTGGAACCTAGAAGACATGAGTAAATTTTTTAAATTTTTATATATGTTCCTGGGCCCTGAATTTAATAGCCAACTTTGCTAAATTTGTGAGGGAACCCCAAAAATTAAAGATGAGCTTGTTACAAACAAAGTTTGCCAACAAAGTGCCTATCCTTCAAAGGAAAGAATCCAAACAGACCCATAGAAATTAATTTTAAAAAAAAAATTCAGATTTTAATGATCAGAACTCAACGAATAAATGGGATCTGTCGACAGATTTATTAGATCAAACTGTAGAACAATACTGAAATAAGTTTTTACTGATACAGCAAAGTGGAAGCCAAAAAAAAAAACTTAGACCTCCGTTTCCAATATCAATTGTTCCCTGACAATATGAAATGGAGTCAGACCTTCACACAGTTGGCCCAATTCAGTTCGTAGATTCTCATCTACATATAGGACAAAAATGACTCCACTCCCTGCAGGCAATGCTTGTACTCCAATCTTCAACTGCTCGAGGACATGGACCTTGGCATAAAATGGATCATTTCCAAACAAGTCAATTTCTAGAAGATGCATTCCCTCCGCAAAGGGCACTGGATATGGAGGAGCACCGAGACTAAAGAATTCATCTAGATAAGCATGGGTGCCACCACAAGTGGTTGTTGCCTTGGAAGAAGCAGTTAAGTCACTTGAATCTCCAAGATGTGAATAAATCCAGACAATCTTCCGTTTCAGTAGAAGATTTAGGTTGGACTTATGAGTGGTAAGAGGTAGCCAGCCTTGAACTATCAGTCCTCCGGGAAGTAGATCTTCTCTTGACTTAGACTCCTCAAAGAATCTGAGAATTTCTTCTGTCCCCAGGACAGATAAGTTCTTGGATGTGTCCAAATTGTTCACTCGAGACTCCAGTAACTTGATTGTTGTGACCAACTGGTCAGCGGGAAGAAGAACCGCCATCACCGCCTAATGGGGAACACGATGGACAAGGGAGATCAGCTTGAATTCAGAAGAAGTGAAATAATATAGGAGAGATAGATAGATAGATAGATAGATAGATAGATAGATAGACAGGAGATAGATAAATAGATAGATAGATAGATAGATAGGAGATAGATAGATAGATAGATAGATAGATAGATAGATAGATAGATAGATAGATAGATAATGAGTAGGGTTGAACGATCGTATTCGGAAAAGATCGGATTCCGATCAGCAATTGAGAAAATTTCACGATCGCGATCGGAATTCCGAACACGATCTTTTTAGGTGGGATCGAGATCGGTGATTATTTCCACAATGCTTTCCTACTAGCCAAGCATTGTGGGAAAAGCTAACAATGTTAGCCTTCACACTGAGTATACGCTCCACTCATTCTGAGCGAAGTGTATACTCAGTGTGAAGGCTCCGCTGCGGTTCCATAGGAATGAATGGAAGCAGCCGGCACACAGCCTTAACCCCCTGCGCGCCGGCTGCATCCATTCATTCTAATGGGAGACTAGCTAACATCTCTAGTAGCTGCTTACCTGCAGAGATGGCTGGTCCAGTGCCCGGTGTTCTCGTTATTCTTCGCCTCGCTGCCCCCGCCTAACAGGTTAGTGTTAAAGAGCTAGGAAGAAGGCGGGGCTTGTGACTTAGGAGAGTGTGGGCGGGTACTGGGAGGGGAGACGTGACATCTCCCCTCCCAGTACCCGCCCACACTCTCCTAACCTGGGAGGCGGGGGCAGCGAGGCGAATAAGAATGAGAACACCGGGCACCGGACCAGCCATCTCTGCAGGTAAGTGAACACCAGGGGGGACTAAGTAGCCAGAGGACTAAAAAAAAAATCCTCTGGCTACTTAGTGATTAAAAAAAAAATCACTACACAGCATGGATTCTAACAATTAAAGCGTTCAATTGTTAGATTCCATGCTGTATAGTGAATAGGATTGTTTTTAAAATCCGATCTCCGATTAGTAAAAAAATCCCATTGACTTGCATTGGGATAGGAATTGGGATCGAGATCGGGTTGAATGAAAAATGATCGGAAATCGGATTTCAAAATCGATCCTGAAAAGTCAAGATCAGCTCAACCCTAATGATGAGACAATGACAATGAGATTACTTATTAAATTTGGGAGTCTGAAGATAACTGAGACACTTTATAAATAAGACACCTTATTGCCGATCAATTTATATTTCTTCAATACAGAAGCTGGTGGATTCTCTGCCCGGGTCATTCGGACTCTTTCCACTTCTGGATGGTAAGATTGTAGAGTATTAAAGCGAAACTTTTCAGTCATTCCGGCCACCCCACGTCCTCTCATCCAGGGGGCTACACGAAGAGCTTCTGCCACTGCCGTAGTTCCATCATCAACCAATATGAATGACTCAAAGCCGACCTGACAGTGGATGATGAGAAGAACAGGATGAACAGTATCTTAAAGATTCTAGTATATTGTAATGTCTAGACCTAGAGAGACAAAACATAAAACTCTCTCAAAGCTTGAGGACCAAGGAGGTCTATGACTAAAGATGGGCCAACCCAAGAAGATTATTTTCTTCTTGGGTTAAGATGAAATGAACACCCGGTTCCATCTGAACTTATTCAGATAGAACCAAAGGGAAAATTATTATACTTTGGGGTCTCATCATGACACTTGATGTGCTCTTGAACCCGGGCGTATGATGTCATAGAAGAGCGGCAGATATCATGAGGAGGAAGACACAGAACATCAGATGCAGAGAGGAGGCTAAGAACTCCGGGGTCTGAAGAGAAGCCAGAATACAATAATGCAACAGCAATGGTCATTTTAGTCAATCTGAGACAAATTCCAAATTGTTTGTTAAAAACCGAACAATTTGGAATTATTCAGGTCAATCTGGTCCAATATGAACTGATTCGCCCATCTCTATCTGCAACACTCAACATATTTTTTTTGCAGCTAGTTACGAGAACCAGGTAATGGCCAGCACTCGCTTACACATCCTGCCCATGGCCTCCTCCCTAACCCTGACCTTGGCATAGCATTAAACATCTGGCTCCTTGACCATGCCAGTGACCATGTAAAGCTGCATGCATTGTTGCTTACACAAGCGTATCATTAATATCAAGCAAAGTGGTGACTATTGGATCTCTGTACCAAAACGGAAGAACTTTTCCTGCTTTACAAAGGTAGGCAACATAGATGGATTCCTAGGATTTACTGTGTACCTGGTTTGCAGTCACATGCCGCCTCTCTATGTAACCAGGAGGCCCTCTCTGCTCCCTCTGAACCACCGCTTGACCCATTTGCCAAGTGTTACCACTACAAGTAGCAGAAGTACCAGCAGCCACTACGTTTGGTCACCATGATGGTAGCTTTTTCATTTACTGCACCAACCTGATGCACATCAGTAGATAGATATGTACCGCCTGAATGACCAGGTTCAGTTGTCCTTGGTCTTGTGCTCTGTTTCTCACAGATACCCTGAGCCCTGACTTCATGGACTTCTTGCTCAGTAGACTGGAACAATAGCAGAAACTTGTCCAGTTTGCCAAGGGTGTCCTGTCCATCCTCCAGTGTATGAATCGGTCCATAGATGGTTTTCACACACCTTCAAGTAATGTCAGTGACTAGATCTCCCATGGCGGTCAGGCTGGGGACAATAGCTATTTATTACCAGCTCAATGGTGCCACAACTGCTTGTCTATCGCATGCCATACTGTGCCTCTACTACTGCTGCTACTACACAATGGACATCATCTCCACCACCACCACCATCCAACCATACATCAGTTTTTGCTTTGTCTGCTATGTTCTGTACCGTACCACCACTTTTGTTGGTACTGTTACCACGTGTTACGCCAGTGTTCTGTGCTTGTTGACGTACTACCGTTCTCAGAAGACATAGCAGCCTGGTTACCTTCCTGTATTTTCCTGTTTCTTTAAGGATTAGTTTGCTTATCTTCAAGCTTTCTTCTGCCCTTCACTGTCTGTATGTATAAAGGTCCGCTTCCCTTGCCACGCCCTGCTTGAGCAATGCTTAACCATCTGTTTATATTCCTGTGTACCATGACCTGCTCTTTGGACCCATGTTGTCACTCAAGTTTTATGTCTAACCAGTGCCCTAGTTTGTTTACTTCTTGTTTGTCCTGTCCGTATGGCCAGAGCTGTGTTGTTTTTCTGCCCGTATGTCTGGAATATGCTCCAAACTCTGTCTGCCATGTGCGGACACATACTGTATCTTCTGCCAAGTACTCCAGGGTGGACTCGTATGTTCTAAGTTGGATAGAGTCCTAGGAGTCCTGATTTGGAGCAAATTCATTCAATGTAAAACAAATCTTCAACCGAATCCATCTTGAAAGTAATTTAGAAAATTTTGCAATTCTTGAAATTGAATTGATACTAGGGTTGAGCGATCAGAATCAGAAAATCAGGATCGGATCCCGATCGGCGACGAGCAAATTTCACGATTGCGCTGGAAAATGATTGGAAATCGGATTTTGAAATCTCAAGATCGGCTCAACCCTAAATGTGACTTTTCCTATAGAGAAGCATTGACTAGGGTTGAATGATCGGGATCGGGAAAGATCGGATCCTGATCGGTGATCGAACAAATTTCACGATCGTGATTGACTGGAAAATGATCGGAAATCGGATTTTGAAATCTCAAGATCGGCTCAACCCTAAAAGTGACTTTTCCTATAGAGAAGCATTGACTAGGGTTGAGCGATCGGGATCGGGAAAGATCGGATCCCGATCCGTGATCGACCAAATTTTACGATCGGGTTTGGCTGGAAAATGATCGGAAATCGGATTTTCAAATCTCAAGATCTGCTCAACCCTAAAAGTGACTTTTCCCATAGAGAAGCATTGACTAGGGTTGAGAGATCGGGATTGGGAAAGATTGGATCCCGATCGGTGATCGAGCAAATTTTACAATCGGGTTGGCTGGAAAATGATCGGAAAACGGATTTTAAAATCGATCCTGAAATCTCTCGGTTGAGATCGGCTCAACCCCAATTGATACATATCCTTTAAAAGAACCCTAATCCTGTTGCTACTCCCCAAGAAGGGGTCATTCTTGGACCACTTGCTCTTGCTTCTTCTTACACCACTGTGTGTATAAACCCAACATGCATCAAAAATTTATAATTTTTGGATAATTTTTACACTTTAAAATGCACAAAAACAGGCTGCTACAGGCTTGTTAGCATTGGCTGCCATCCATTTACCGATAGCCGTCTCTGTTGCTGTCACTAATGCTGTCTTGGCAGTAGAGAGCTCGAAAGGGGTTGGATGGAGTCCTCGGAGCCCACGGAGTGTCAGACACAATATTTCAGGCTATCAGGTCACTTTCAATTTGGGCTGAATTTATTTGGACCAATTTGATTAAATCCAACCCAAAACGAATTTTGGAAATTTTGCTCTAACAATGGTAAGATCTGAAAAGATTTCTAAGGGCTCCAAACTAATTTTAATACATTTGAATGAATTTTTTTAATGAAATTTGTATGTGAATCCATTTCTGTAGGTATATAGATATATATATATATATGTATATATCCCCATGTTTGGTAGTTGGCAGAGCGAAATAAAGTCCATATGTCACCTCCATTGTGTTTCTGACAGATGAATAAAGGAGAGATGAAAGCTCACGCGGAAATCATTTATCTCTATGGAGACATTGGAAGAAGTTCACCTCCTTTCTAAAAGGTTGATGGATATGGACAAAGAAAGTAGATTACTTTTCACGTTATTTTTCACCATGTTCCTTCGTCAGTCGTTGTACTAAAATTGTCCGTGATGTATGTCTAACAAAAGAGACGAAAAGATGAGTGTTCTCCACTTTACAGTAAGTGGCCCAAAGGACTAAGACCCAAAGTAGGAGAAATTGGAGTAGTTGATGCCTAGGGTTATACTTGTAAGCACTGAACGAGCCCGATGTGTCATCTTGGGGTGCTAAATACCATGTCAATTGGGTGGAGTATTTTGAAGGAGACAACTATGAGGCTGATTGGTCAAAATCATATCGAGCTTCCCTTCTATTGCGCCACCCAAAAAGTCCATCACCAGAACTCCATTGTTATGGCAATGCCCGGCCACCAGGGGTGATCACCACTCTAAGTTCTATCTGCATCCTTAGGACATTTGGCATTGCACCTTGTGGCTTGCATCAAGACATTGTCTCTGCCAAGGGGGCATTGTGGCAAAGGCACATAGATGGAGTTTAGGGCATTTTGGTTGGAATGGGGGAATTATGGCTGGTATAAAGCCATTGTATTTGTCATTGGGTGACTTGTGGCTGTTATATGGATGGAATGGGGGCACTAGGTCATTTTTTTTGGCATAGAGTACTGTGGCATATGGAAAAGAGGATGGCATTGTGGGACATTGTGGTTGGTGTGAGGGTATTGTGGCTGGTATGGCAGTATTGTGGCTGGTATGGCAGTATTGTGACTTATATAAGGAAAATGTGGTTGTCTTGGGCTGTATTTGGTTATGGAAGACAATGTGGATATCATGGGGATATCATAGGGAAAAGTGGTTGGTATAGGGGGCATATTTAGCACTTTGATTGGCATCGGGTGTATGTTGACTGTTATTAGAGACATTACATCCTTACTAATATTATAAATGTGAATGTTTGTGTGTTTGGATGTTTGTCTGTTTGGATGTTTCTTCCCACAATCATGCCGAAACAGCCGAACAGATTACACTGAAATTTGACACATACCTAGAATGGCACCCGGAATGAAACATAGGCACCTTACCATCC
This sequence comes from Leptodactylus fuscus, assembly GCF_031893055.1. NCBI lineage: Eukaryota > Metazoa > Chordata > Amphibia > Anura > Leptodactylidae > Leptodactylus > Leptodactylus fuscus. The sequence goes on along the minus strand of NC_134269.1, from coordinate 14,446,444 downwards.
CTGTAGAATGCCGGGTTTGCCGACCACGAGCACCGAATTCATGGTTGGTGTAGGCTGAAGGACCTGAGATGACATCATCTCAGGCCCTTGCACTGTTCTCGGATTGGATCAAGTGATAGAGGGGGCAGAGCTATAGAGACTCAAGGCGGCCACAGAGCGAGAGGAAGAAAATGGCGTCACATATGTGGGACGCCAAGTGCCGAACATGCCACCATCGGTGGAGGCCGGCGTGCTGTGTGGATTAGTGAGTCCGCCAGGGACCCGGGAAGGGGTAGGAGAAACAGGGACAAAGTTCTGCAAACCGCTGGTTACCAGCGGCGCACCGTGCATGGCCACAACTGCTGCGCAGCACAGTCTGCCAACCGTACAGTATGCACACCTGTACACTAGGCGCACGGTGGGCCCGGGGGGAGGGGGGGAGGGGGGGAGGGGGCCTGGAGTCGCGGGTTGTGGGGGGAGGGGGCCCGGGGTCACAGTTTAGGGGGGAAGGTGCCCCAGGGTTGCGGGTGAGGGGGGAAGGGGGGAACAGGGGCGCGAGTGCGGAGATGGGGGGGTTCCAAGGGGGAAGGAGGGCGGGGGACAAGGGGGGGATGGGGGTCCATGGGCGTAATGGTGTGGGAGAAACCCCCTATGTCCAGCGGGCAAGGGGGAGCCCAGGGCCGCTCTGTAGGTGGGTCGCGCAGGAGGTGAGGGGTCCACGGACGAAGTGGCAGGTAATGCTAGTGTTATATGAAAATAATTGTTTGCTATTATTATGTGAGGATTTTAATACCGTGGTAGATCACAAAACAGCCGTTCAAGGTAAAGGGCTAAGCTTTATAGAATTCATAGAATAAATAATCCGCAACCTCTAGTGTAAGGATTTGAGTGGGAAGATTTATGACGGGTGAGGAATGTAATGCTTCATGTTTCTTCTAGAACAAACTCCGCTATTATTAATAGAGTTACATCCTTCAGGGGTACATGGGTGAATCTCACATTAAAGGGGGTTTCCTATCACTCACTTTTTCAATATAGTTTTAGATAGAAGCTACTTTGGAAAGAATCGGTCAGAAAACAGGAAGAGATTTAGGGTTTTTTTCCGACAAACCTGCAATCCACAGCAAAATCTGCGGTGTGGGATGGCGGAGAAGCTTATCGGAGAGGAGTCCTGAGATCATTTGTAAGAAGAGACAGTCAAGGGCATTGTTATCAGATTTAGAGAATAAACTTTTGCTTAAAGAGAGTAAATCTATCGCTAATCCTTGGGATTTCAATAAAATGGAATGGATGAATGTACAAAAATGTCTTTCGGATATTACATCTGCCAGTGTTAAAAAGGAAATGCTGGCAAGGACTCAAAGGCTATTTTTGGAAGCCGACCTGCCAGGAAAATTATTAGTCTCCGCTTTAACAAACCTAAGGAAAGCTGCCCAAATTAATGCGATTGTGTCTAAGGATTGTAGATTATTATCGCATAGACATGAGCCAACGGGACGTAAGGAGCCGGTTCTATTTGAGAATTATGGGGTTCACCAACGATGGATCCCTTTAGAAGAGTTGGGGTCAAATAATAAACAGTTATACTCACCTTTCCTTACTCGTCCTTGGCTCCTTCCCAGGTGTCGTTGGTCCTCTTTGGTCCTTCCAGCCACCTGGATGACATCAGTGGTCATGAGGGATGGCTAAAGTCAAGATTGCATCAAAGTATCAAGATGTTGAAGATCTCCATGTGATTGGTCCTGTGACTAATAGAGATGAGCGAACAGTAAAATGTTCGAGGTTAGATATTCGTTTCGAGTAGCCCCTCAATATTCGACTACTTGAATCGAATATCGAACCCTATTATAGTGTATGGGGGGAAAATGCTCGTTTCAGGGGTAGGCAATGTTCAATCAAATTATACTTACCAAGTCCACGAGTGAGGGTCGGGCTGGATCCTCCAAGAAGTCTTCTCCGTGCAGCGTCCCCGCGGCGTCTTCTGGCTCTGAATTCACTCTGCCAGGCATCGGGCCTGGGCAGAGCCGACTGCGCATGCCCGCTTGTAGTGCCCGATGCCTGGCAGAGTGAATTCAGAGCCGGAAGACGCCGCGGGGAAGCTGCACGGAGAAGACTTCTAAAGGTAGGCTGACTGTATAGCATTCGGCCAATCAATGCTGGTTCTGCATCGAACTTTTCTATTGAAATAGAGAGTGGTGCTCGATTGAGTATGAGTATTTCGAATACCGTAGTATTCAATCCAATACCTACTCGAACGAGTACTACTACTACATCTCTAGTGACTAAGCCTCAGCAGTCCCTTGGGGCCACTGATGTCACCCAAGAAGCCATAAGAAGACTATATTATTTCACTGCATCTCCCCTGAGTCTCTGATTTTTCTACTCTGGGTTCTGAAGATTTGGTTTAGACTAAACTGGTAAATCCCATGAATATTTGAGAGATGAATCTTTGTAGTGTCCTACGATCTGTGTCTTCCTCCTCCAGGCACTATGGTGTTCTTCAGAAACGTCATGTGAATCGGATCATTACCAGGAGCATGACGTCACAGGAAGACACAGATTGTTGGACATCACAAGGAGGCCCGAAAGAGTTAAGTGAAGGTCAATGCCTATTATACTCTGGGGTCATGTCCGGCTCGATCCGAACAATTTTGGTCCGATCTGAACTGGAGGATGGCTTTATCCCAAAATCTTCAAAGGTTCTCCCATCTTTATGAGATAAATCCCCAGGCTAGACGTCTTACCTTTTGAAATGTATTGGCTATATATAGAACGTAATTGGTCCTTGGTTTATGGAACTTCTCCATGGGAGCTTAACAAAATCTATGTGTGAGGTGTTAAAGGGATCCTATCATTCAAACGCAATTTTTTCTCCCTAACACGTCGGAATAGCCTTAAGAAAGGCTATTCTTCTCCTACCTTTCATTGTCTTCTCTGCGCCGCCATTCACCTGAAATCCCGGATTTTGTCAGTATGCAAATGAGTTCTAAATACTGCACCTGCTGGCACAAAAAAATGGCTGCCTGCATGTGAAGTTGGCTCTGCCCGAGGCCCACTGGCAGAGCTGACTCGCACATGTGTTGAATTTTGACCCAGAAGAGGGATGAAGAGGCCATTGCCGAAGAAGATGAATGCGGCACTGGAGAGAGTTCTCTCGCAGCATTGGGGACGCCCCCAGTGCTGTTTGAGCGCTGGGGCCCGCCCCCAGTACTGCGAGAGAACTCATTTGCATACCGACAAAAACAGAATTTCAGGCAAACAGCGGCGCGGAGAAGACAACAAAAGGTTTGAATGATAGGATCCCTTTAAGTACATCTGTTCTCAAATCTGATAAGAATCCAATGCTAATTGATTCGTAATGACCAATTTTCCTCATTAATATGGATATAAAACTTTTACCGAGAATCTCTACAACTAGTAATAATTCATAGATCTATGGTCCATAATGACCAAATGGATCAATGTCTAACAAATCTACTTCTGGTAACATTAGAAGAATTTTCTTGAATTTGCAGATTGGCTGCTCCATTTGGAGGAGAGATATATTGTAGCTTTAGTTATACAGTATGTGTGAATCTTTAGCTTGGATCAGGATTGGACCTGTCTTCATTGAATGGATCACATTGCCATATGAATACCCAGAAGCAAGGCTTTCACGCAAGCAAATTTCACGATCATTGAAAATTGGCCATGGGTGTAGACAGGATTGCCTGCTATCGCCTCTGATTTCTCTTTCCATAATCGGATACAACATAAACCTCCCGGTATGATATTTGTGAAATCCTAGAAATGAGGACATTTAGTAGCAAATCATATTTGTCAGTGGTATAAGGTCAAAATAGCTCTTAATATTTCGAGGGCAAAGGATAACACAATTGGCAGGAGTACTGAGAATTTCTATCTTCACATTGTCATTTTGAGATTGTGGCTCACATAAGATGGACTGGAGCTCTCATATAGGATTTGTAGGTATCATAGGCAAGGTTTTAAAAGCTGGGACCCAAAATGTCATCAGTATCTTGTGATGGGATCTCAAACAATGGATCTGGAGATAGTTGAGCTTAGGACTTTGGTTATCTCCAGCGCTCCCATGGTCATGTTATGTGACTGTTAGAGATGAGCAAACACTAAAATGTCCGAGGTTCAAAATCCGATTCGAACAGCCACACACTGTTCGAATGTTCGAACAGATTTCGAACCCCATTATAGTCTATGGGGGGTAAATGCTCGTTCCAGGGGTACGCAATATTCGATAAAATTATACTTACCATGTCCACGGTTGAGGGCCAGGCTGGATTCTCCTTGAAGTCTTCTCCCGGCACAGCGCCCCCACGGCGTCTTCCAGCTGGAATTCACTCTGCCTAGGCATCGGGGCCTAGGCAGAGCCGACTGCGCATGCGCGGTCGGCTCTGCCCGGCCTGACGTCTGAGCAGAGCCGACTGTGCATGCAAGGGCATGCCCGCGCATGCGCAGTCGGCTCTGCCTAGGCCCCAATGCCTAGGCAGAGTGAATTCCAGCCGGAAGACGCCATGGGGACACTGCACGGAGAAGACCTCTAAAGGTAAGAGAAGAACCAGCGTTGATTGGCAGAATGTATAGCATTCTGCCAATCAACGCTGGTTCTGCATCGAACCTTAAACTTCGAACAGCTAGTAGTGTTCGATCGAGTACGAGTATTTCAAATACCGTAATATTCGATCGAACACCTACTCGATCAAACACTACTCGCTCATCTCTAGTGACCGTCACTCCATTCAGAAGACAAAAGTCCCCCTTTCTCCTGGTCCATGGGATCTGAGTGATCGGAACCCCATTGATCTGTGACCTTATCCCCTATCCTATGAATAGAGGATAACTTATTGAACGGGAAAACCCCTTTAAAGCAGGAGACAATCCACCAAAAATATCCTTCATTGTACTCACCACTTTGCCTTCACACTTGGCCAGATACATCCTTCTCTGTGGGTCCTTCAGCCATGAATGGTACTTGAAAGGCAGATAGTCTGTTCCGTTGTATATCCCAACAGAGATGGACATCACATCTTCATAGTCCTCTGGTGTTGCAGGTCCAAAATCAATTTGTGGAAATGAAGTCTCCTTAGACATGATGTCACCACAAGATCCAGATGAATGCTCCAGCCGGAGTGAGGAGAAGAGAAGAAGTTTTATATAACCAAGCAAAGTTCATTACATCTAACACACCCTTCTGAAACATATCATGGAATTTCAAGGCTCCGACTCGTCTGGAACAGATAATATACCGGAATCCGAATAGTTTGTTTATTGCAAGTTGTGGGGGTTGTATCAACAGAAACGGTTCCTAAGCAGATCAATAAAGTATTATTATTTCGATAGTGGGTCCAAAAGCTCAAAACCTTGGTTGGCAAGAATTTATTACAGGTTGGATAGTAAACATTTATGAGATACTATTAGAAAAACAAGGATGGAGGAGCGTGCCAGCAGCATATTAGCACTATGGTTATTCACTATTATCTCCAACAACCTATATCGGCCAGGGTTCTGCTTTTCCCTCATCCTGCTCTTCCTTCCCTCTCTGTAGACTCCCATGGACACATGGTGTTTGATACCAGTGTAAGCTGACAGTCTCCCAAGACAGACTTAGCAAAGATTTGAGAGTGAAAGTCAGTTTAGAAAGATGTGTGTGTGTGGATGGGAGGGGGCTCAAAAAAACCTGGTTAAGTGGAGAAAAGAGCATTTTGACCAGACATATATAGGATACATAAACCATTTAATGCCTTCCTACAAATGAAACAAAGCACAATAAAATGCAGTGGTCGATCCTGGTGACCATGTGATCACCGCAGGAATGGTGGTGGATGCTGGGCTCCAACTATCCTGGGACAGATCAGAGAAACCTCTGATTCCTTCCATTAAAGATGATCTATCACGATCTCCACCAACTGCTACTGAGCGCCATTGGATTTCCCTTCTCTAGTACCTACCGTTCCTGAGAAATCAGTGCTGTCAGTTTCAGCATCCAATATGAAGGCTGTCTACTGTCACGTGGGTGGTTCTTGGTCAGAGTACAAAGATTGGGACTGCCCACGAATTAGTATATTGTGTGTCAAAGCTAACACAACCTATTGACTGACATAAAGAGTTGGAGTTGATGGAAGTAGGGAAAGGTCCTTTAAAAATCCCAAAGATGATGAAAGCTGCAGCAACCATGTCTTCTGAAAACTTTGAGACAGGAAGGGGACTCCATTGTCAACCCATCACCCTTACAATAGTTTACCATAAGATAAGACAAGATAATTCTTTAATAGTCCCACCTTGGGGAAATTCAGTAGGTTACAACAGCTTGGATAATACAGTAATATATTACAAGAAAAAAGACCCACACAAGCTCAGAATAGCAGATAGAAAATATACTAGGAGTCATAGAAACTAAAAGAACAAAGAAGACTTCAGGATCATTTAGTTCTCTGTGCGGAGTGATCTTCACTTAGCCTGATGTTGATTATGCAGCCTGACCGCAGTTGGGGGGAAGGAACTGCAATAGCTCCTTCTCACACTTGGGGTGAAGCAGTTGGTCACTGACAGTACTGCCCGGTGCTATCATGGTCTCATACATGGGGTGGGATTTATTCTCCAGCATGGAGGTCACCACGGACAGTATCCTTCTGTCACCCACCACCTGTACTGGGTTCAGGGGACTCTCCAGGACAGAGCTGGCCCTTTAAACTAGTCTGTCAAGTCTTTTTCTGTCCCTGGTTGATATACTGCTCCCCCAGCAGGCCACTCTGAAGAAGATGGCTGATGCTACTATTGAGTTGGAAAAAGCCCTAAGAAGTGACCCCTGGACTCCAAAGGCCCTGAGCCTCCTGAGCAGGTAGAGTCTGCTGTGGCCCTTTCTGTGCAGCGCCTCCAGGTGATCGGCCCAGTCCAGCTTACCATTGAGGAGCACACCCAGGTACTTATAGGTCTTGACTATCTCAATGCCTGTCCCCTGGATGTCCACCGGAATCAGGGCACTCCTCCACTTACTAAAGTCCACCACCATCTCCTTGGTCTTCCCAGCATTAATCCTGAGCTGGTTCTGCTGGCACCATTCAACAAAGTCCCGGTTTAATTCTCTGTATTCCCTATCGTCGCCATCAGTGATGAGGCCTTCTACTGCAGAGTCATCGGAGGACTTCTGTAAGGATGTAGCATGGTCTCACATAGCCTTACATTTCATAGGCCTTGTCAATGATAAAAAAAAAATCTAAGAAATCCAAAGCATTATGTATGTGGTCGAGTTATTTAAGTTGCTCAGTTAAGCTCAGATAAAATATGTAGTGATATCACCAATATCACCGATAGTAGTACCAGATGACTAATCCACCACTTCTACACTGATACAACCCTGCTGAGTTTATTTATTGGAATTTCTGCAAAAATATCTTTTTTTCCTCAAATAATATCTCACTCTTGGTACTTTTTCCCATTAAGACGATCCTATGAATGGAATAAGGTGACTCATGGATTTTTCTCTCCTCCATTGAGATATAATGTTGGGGGTAGGCATAGATCGCCAGCACAATGGAATTGAATGGGATTATCCTGGTACCTATGACGTCTTCAGACCACATGATGCGGGTAAGCCTATTTCAGCTCCATGGAACCAGAGATAAAAAGACTCTTTAGAAGCCTTCAGATGTAAATATAAACACAAACCGCTCATTAGAGAGAATGACGGCGTATTCTTATCAATGATGGGGCTGATTGCTCCCAGACTGATCTCAAGAGCACACAGATGGCTTCCGAAAAAAGCAAACACGTAAAACTGACTTATTTCCTCCGAGCATTGCTTCTGGACACATGACAGCAGAATTATAATAGATTTCATGTCTTCCGCAGCTCAGTGTGGGCAGTCGGGATGGAGGGATTCCAAATGAAAGTTTTTTGGTGCCTTGGATGGTGCCCGACCCATAGGAACCCATTCTGCCACCCTGATCCATCACACTTATTTTATGTTCTGGGCTGTGTCCATCTGCACATTACAGACATCTTTTCCACAGAGATGCGCAAGCAGTTTATATTTCTGATAGGCTTTGGTTTTTTTTGTCTATTTTTTGGCTTTGTCTGTTGTTGTTTTTGTGAAATGTACGGGTTAGTTAAAAAGACCTGGTAAAGAACAGACTCCTAAATACAATGAGACCCCAAAATGAATTAATGACCTCAGAATACAGCCATAAATGCATTAAGACTACAAAATAGTTTTAGACCCCTTATCAATTTAGAGCCACATTAGACCTCACAATTAATGCTCAGCCCAGACCAGACCTTTAAATACAGTACATTCAGACCCTAAAAGTAAGTAAACTCCAGACAAGTGAATGAATTTAGACCTGGCTAAACTCAAACCAGACTCTTAGTTAAAGAAGAGAGAATACATTACATAACAATAAGAACGGGCATGGCAACAGCAACACTACTTCTGGTTTTGTTGGCACTGCTAGAAGCTGCAGGATTGCTGTGCTTCCTGAGAATGAAGATGAAGTTTATAAAGGGATCCTATCTTTCATACACATTTTTTTTCTGAGTAACACATCAGAATAGCCTTAAGAAAGGCTATTCTTCTCCTACCTTTCGTGGTATGCAAATTAGTTCTCTCGCAACACTGGGGGTGGGCCCCACCGCTCAAACAGCACTGGGGGCATCCCCAATGCTGCGAGAGAACTCTCTCCAGTTTCGTCTCCATCTTCGTCAGCAACGTCCTCTTCATCCTCTTCTTCCGGTGCAGGTTTCAGACTTCTAGGCCTTGGGCAGAGCAGACTGCGTATGCCCACAGGCCACAAGAAATACAGTATTGTAAGCGGCCATTTTCTCGTGGCCTGTGGGCATGCGCAGTCTGCACTGCCAGAGGCCTAGAAGTCTGAAACCTGCACCAGAAGAAGAGGTTGAAGAGGACGTTGCTGACGAAGATGTAGGCGGCACTGGAGAGAGTTCTCTCGCAGCATTGGCAGTGCTGTTTGAGTACTGGGGCCCGCCCCCAGTGTTGCGAGAGAACTCATTTGCATACCATTAAAAACCGGGATTCCTATGGAATGGCGGCACGGAGAAGACAACGAAAGGTAGGAGAAGAATAGCCTTTCTTAAGGCTATTCCGACATGTTACTCAGAAAAACTTTTGTATGATAGGATCCCTTTAATTACTTATCTTTCTCATTTCAATCACAGGAAGCTATTGCATCTGAGAGTGATGTGACCTTCAGTCAGGCTTCTGTGTGTTCTTCCGCCTCTAATTCTGTAACACTTATTTTACCGCAGGGTTTTTCTGGACTGTTAACCATGTCTCTTTCATATTCTTCACTGACACAGATCCCTAGTAGTGATGTGGCACCTGCTGAGAAAGCTAATTCTCCTTAGTCGGAGCCGTCTTCCTCCTCTTTTTGATGTGCTGGATGAGAACAGTTAGCATCGCTTCCAAATAGAGGAGGAAAACTTGGCTTTGTTTTATAGATAGGTTCCTAGGAGTCCTAAGAGTATTCTACACTATGTTTTACAGATAGGTTCCTAGGAGTCCTAAGAGTATTCTACACTATGTATTATAGATAGGTTCCTAGGAGTCCTAAGAGTATTCTACACTATGTATTATAGATAGGTTCCTAGGAGACCCACAAACAATTTTTTTTATAAATTCTTTATTTTTGCATAATACAAAACATACAACACAAATAAGAAAACCAGAAATTCAAAACCGAAATAAGGCAAAATAAACAATAGATAATAACAGAGGGCTCAGGGAACCGAGACCTTGAAAACGCGAGACAAAACAATCCCAATAAATTCAGGAGGGAACTATAAGGCTATAGGAAAAAAGAGAAGAGGGAGGAGGGGGAGAGAGGAAGAGAGAGGGAAAGGAGATAACAGAAGAAGAAAAGAGAGAGAGAGAAGGAAAGAAAAAAAAAAAGGGGGGGGGGAGGAGAGGAACAAGTCGACTTCCGCAACCAGGAGAGGACGTCACGTTAGCAGTTCAGCTCAACAAGTCTCGGTAAGCCTGTGAGATCTGAGGGGGTGTCCCAAGAGCCCCGAAGGGAGGCCGTGAGATCCTCCATACTCTGAATCTCCTCCACTTTACGAATCCAATGGAGAAGAGAAGGAGGACGCAGTGCCGGTACGCAGGCTCTGCTGCATTGACAAAATGCCTCAGAGAGGACCTACGATAGGAGCGACTGGAGGAATCGGAAAGATGGAGCAGATAGAAGGATGGTTTGAAAGGGAGGGAGATTTGGACAATCTGGCCAAGAGTCTTATGAACACTGTTCCAAAAGTCTTGCAGCACTGGGCAGCTCCAAAAAACATGCAGGAGCATCCCTCCTCCAGACCACAGTGCCAGCAGGTAGGGGAGGAAGCCGGAAAAAGCCTATGTAGCTTAGACGGAACCAGGTACCACCTAGTCAAAAGTTTATAACCGGCTTCTTGGTATTTACTGGCTATAGAGCTCTTGTGAGAAAACTCCAAGATTTTAGAACACTGAGCATCTGTGAAGGACACCGCTAGGTCCTTTTCCCATTGAGCCAAAAAAGGGGGTCGGAGGAGGAGAGACCAGCAAGAGATAGAATTCAGACAGGGAATGACGGAGGAGACCAGAACCGGTGCAAGCCTTCTCAAAAGGCGTAAGAGGTCTGTCATAATCAGTGGAACTAGGGAGTGATGAGAGAAAGTGGGAGAGTTGAAGGGCACACCACGGATCCAGGGGAGGATGGTCGCGGTCAGAAAGAAGCTCAGCATGAGAGTGCCATCGACCCTCAGTTCTAAAATGCATGACCCTCAGTTGACCTGCAGAGTACCAGTGACGAAACGGGCCGGGAGAAAGACCAGGCGGGAAGGCAGGATTATCCAACACTGGGAGCAAAGGGGATGGGAAGGAGGAGACCCTCCCCCTACAGAAAAGTCACCTACAGGTTGCAGGAGTCGGGCCAATGGTAGGATGTGATTTCAAGGCAGCCGGGGAAACCGAGTCCAACCAGGGGAGCAGATGGAGAGGGGAGCCAGAAAAGACCTGTTCCAGAGAGATCCACTGCTTAAAAGGAGAATGGCAACACCAGTCCTGGACCCTTTGGAGAAGAGAGGCCTCATGATACTTACGGGGGGTCGGGAAGGCCCAGACCCCCCCCACTGCTTGAGCAGAGTGAGTACGGAGCGTGACAACCTGGGGCGTTTAACCCACAAACAATTTATACCCCAGACCAGACTCCAGAATTAATTTAGACTTCAGACCAGACCTATATATAAAGAAGACACATTTGAAGGTATACTGTATATGGTGCTTTAGGCCTTCTGATAACTCGTGAGAAATAAATTGACACCCCAGTGAAGACACAAAAGTTAATTCAGGTCCTGAAATGTATTCATGTTCCAAAATAATTAAGATCTCAGGTTAGACCCCTAAAATCATTTGGACTGACTCAAAAATAAATACAGACCAGACCACAAGACAAATTAAGATCTGAAACCAAATCCATAATTCATTTACTGACTATTCGACCCTTTCTCAGGTGCCATGGCCCAGAACGTTCATAGACCAGAGTGTTTAGCATAGTGCGGGTGTTCCTAAGGGAAAAGATCTAAGGCCTAAGCCCCAATTTTTGCCTAGTGTACTAAATGTCCCTGTCCTGATTATGAACTGTGATACATGAGATTAGGGTGGCGGGCACAGGGGTCTATAATTCTTGACACTTTGGAGAAAAGTGCTGCTTGAAGGACTTTTCTCTCCACGTATTTCATGTGGAGGTGGAGACGGAATGGAATGGCCTGAATGTAGATGTGAGCCTAAGACTCAAGGACACATGACGGCTATGAGGACTTTGCAAAATTATTATATGGAAAGTGTGAGGGACTGTCTTGAGCCGATTCTAATTATTTCAAATGGGTCAAATGTATTGTTGAGCGATCAGGATCGGGAAAGATCGGATCCCGATCGGCGATCGAGCAAATTTCACGATCGCTATCGCAATCGGGATCGACTGGAAAATGATCGAAAATCGGATTTTAAAAATGATCCAGAAATCTCAAGATCGGCTCAACCCCATTGCATACCTCCCAACCGTCCCGATTTCCGCGGGACAGTCACGATTCCGGTGACATGTCCCGCGGTCCTGGTTGGAGGGAGGTATGTCCCGATTTCAACTCAGATCTGCGTCATGACGACGCTGATCTGAGTTGAACACATACGCGGCTGAAGCAAGGAGCTGACACAGGTCAGCTCCTTGCTTTGCCGCTAAACGCCGCCTACTGGCTTGTAGATGTGATGTGATGACGTCACATCGCGTCTACAATTGTGCGCCAGAAAGAGAGAGGCGCGGCGAGGGAGCAAAGGAGAAGGTAAGTGTAATGCGGAGGTGGAACGTGAAACTGGGGACAGATGAAGGAGAGGACGGCATGACACTGGGGGCAGAGATGGAGGGGACATGAATCTGGGGGCAGAGATGGGGGGGGACATGAATCTGGGGGCAGAGATGGAGAGGACATGAATCTGGGGGCAGAGATGGGGGGGGACATGAATCTGGGGGCAGAGATGGAGAGGACATGAATCTGGGGGCAGAGATGGGGGGGGACATGAATCTGGGGGCAGAGATGGAGAGGACATGAATCTGGGGGCAGAGATGGAGGGGGGACATGAATCTGAGGGCAGAGATGGAGGGGACATGAATCTGGGGGCAGAGATGGAGAGGACATGAATCTGGGGGCAGAGATGGAGGGGACATGAATCTGGGGGCAGAGATGGAGGGGACATGACTGGGGGCAGAGATGGAGGGGACATGAATCTGGGGGCAGGGATGGAGGGGACATGAAACTGGGGGCAGGGATGAAGGGGGACATGAAACTGGGGGCAGATGAAGGGTGTATATGAAACTGGGGGAGAGATAAAGGGGGGACATATAATTTACGGGTGATTGTAGGAGGATTATACTGTGTGCGGGCACATGAAAAATTAATGAGAATGGGCGGAGTCAACACAAAGTGGGCGGGGCTAAATTTGCCGTGGTGCACTACGCACGCCGCATATTTTGTCCCTCTTTCAGTTCTTCAAAAGTTGGGAGGTATGCTATTCACATGTAAGTTATCCCTGTTTTATGAAGGTATAGAACATGCACTATTGGTCAGTAATTATGGGGATCAGATACCTATATCATAGTAGTCAGGTGTCCTTAAGGTGAGGTCCCATGGGCCCATCTTCCGTTATGGCTTGTAGCTGCGGGTTATTAGAGCTAACATTAATAGACCTGCCATCAGAGGCTCCTGAGCCCAATATGAAATCTCTTACAAGTTTCCGAGGTCTTTTCAACCTGTGCAAAATGTATGTGGTTATTTTATGGGTCTCCCGTGCTCTTCAGAGAGGACATATGAGAAAATAAATTTCGTAAGGTCGAAATTTGAGGCCAACACCAAACTGATTTTCTATGTTGGGAAATGATGATAAATGATAGAATTTGGAAGACTTGTGATGTTGTACAATACTGACACCTCCAGGTCACTGATAGAATAGACGTGGAAGAATGGACTTCAGTATATACTAGTAGATACCCGGGTTATACCGGCATGCTCCATATCACTATATACAAGATGTATAACTTATACCAGCTGTACATATATAATTATATACAGTATATACCCAGGTTATACCGGCTGTACATATATAATTATATACAGTATATACCCAGGTTATACCAGCTGTACATATATAATTATATACAGTATATACCCAGGTTATACCAGCTGTACGTATATAATTATATACAGTATACACCCAGGTTAAACCGGCTGTACATATATAATTATATACAGTATATACCCAGGTTATACCGGCTGTACATATATAATTATATACAGTATATACCCAGGTTATTCCGGCTGTACATATATATTTATATACAGTATATACCCAGGTTATACCAGCTGTACATATATAATTATATACAGTATACACCCAGGTTAAACCGGCTGTACATATATAATTATATACGGTATATACCCAGGTTATACCAGCTGTACATATATAATTATATACAGTATATACCCAGGATATACCGGCTGTACATATATAATTATATACAGTATATACCCAGGTTATACCGGCTGTACATATATAATTATATACAGTATATACCCAGGTTATACCAGCTGTACATATATAATTATATACAGTATATACCCAGGTTATACCAGCTGTACATATATAATTATATACAGTATACACCCAGGTTAAACCGGCTGTACATATATAATTATATACAGTATATACCCAGGTTATACCGGCTGTACATATATAATTATATACAGTATATACCCAGGTTATACCAGCTGTACATATATAATTATATACAGTATATACCCAGGTTATACCAGCTGTACATATATAATTATATACAGTATACACCCAGGTTAAACCGGCTGTACATATATAATTATATACAGTATATACCCAGGTTATACCGGCTGTACATATATAATTATATACAGTATATACCCAGGTTATACCGGCTGTACATATATAATTATATACAGTATATACCCAGGTTATACCGGCTGTACATATATAATTATATACAGTATATACCCAGGTTATACCGGCTGTACATATATAATTATATACAGGAGGTATCCAGGTTATACCAGCTGTATATATATAATTATATACAGTATATACCCAGGTTATACCGGCTGTACATATATAATTATATACAGTATATACCTAGGTTATACCAGCTGTACATATATAATTATATACAGTATATACCCAGGTTATACCAGCTGTACATATATAATTATATACAGTATATACCCAGGTTATACCGGCTGTACATATATAATTATATACAGGATATACCCAGGTTATACCAGCTGTACATATGTAATTATATACAGTATATACCCAGGTTATACCGGCTGTACATATATAATTATATACAGGATATACCCAGGTTATACCAGCTGTACATATATAATTATATACAGTATACACCCAGGTTATACCGGCATGCTCCATATCACTATATACAATGTATAACTTATACCAGTTGTACATACGGTATAGCACTATTTTGTAGATATCTCAGTATCAGTAGGTGGCAGCACATCGCCATCAGTATTTTTCCGTTTTCTAATGACATTATGCATTAGAAAGATAAAAATCAGTCTCCCTCCTATAGATCCTTGTAATTCAATATCTGGACATTAAAACCTGTCTAAGGTGGGGTTTTTTTCTACCTACCATATATACTCGAGTATAAGCCGAGTTTTTCAGCACAGTTTTTGTGCTGAAAAAGTGCGCCTTGGCTTATACTCGCGTCAATACGGTAATTGAAAATGTCACATGACTGGTCCACAGTGAAAGACATCTGTGGAAGGCCGCTAGAGCAGCGATAGGTGAGTGGTGGGGCAGTGCTGCCTCCAGGACCGCCCCAAGATGTTTCCAGAGCATCTTCTCTGCCTTGGAAACATCTTAAGGCGGCCCTGGAGACAGCGCTGCCTCACTGACCACCTATCGGCAGCAGTGCTGTTCCAGTGGCCTCCCACAGATGTCTTTTACTGCGGACCAGTAAAATTACCACTCATGTCAATACAGTAATTGATGTGAAATGTAGAAAACAGGGCACTCACCCGCCACGGGATACATAAAACATTCGTTGGCTTGGAAGCCTGACGAAGTGCGCTAAGCACGAAATGATCGTCGCTGTTTGTTTCTTTGCATCATTCCGTCTTCTGTACCCCGATGGTCAAGGTTTGACCTTTTTTAAAGAGGATGAAATAAAAACGAATGTTTTATGTATCCCGTGGCGGGTGAGTGCCCTGTTTTCTACATTTCACATCGATATGTCACTGCCTGTCTAGGTTTTTTCACAGTGAGCACCACCCTGGGATTTAATTTATTCCATGGTTTTTTGGCTGTTACAGCCAAAGATTTGCCAATACTGACACAAGATTGTGAATACGAGCGTTGTCGCAGTAGTGCCGCTGACTACTTTGTTCTTTGCAATACAGTATTTGACTCGACCGTATTGACTCGCTGCAGCGGGCCTCCGCTCCAGTCCCGGCCCCCTCCCCCGGCTACAACACATGCTGGGTGACGTGGCCATGTTAGCTCAGGCCCGCACCCGGCGTGTGTCAATGACGTCACTGCGTCTCAGCACAGATGGTGTCATCACGTTCCCTACGCTGAGACACAGGAGCAGCCGCGGCAGAAGACGAGCAGAAGACGAGCAGTGGCGGCAGTGGGAGCAGCAGCGCGAGGTCGGTAAGTATGAGAACTCAATGTTTGTTTACCCCGGGCTTGCTCACTGCCGACCCCCGCGTCACCTTACACTATAGGCCTCAGAGGCCAGCAGTGAGTAAGCCTGAGCCCGAGCCGAGATCTCACTGCCGCTATTATTATACTCGGGGGGGTTTTTCAGTATAATAATTTCAGATTATAATCGGAGCCCCAGGGGAGGTGAGAGAAAATAATAAACAGTTTTACTCACCTCTCCGGGATCCGATGTTAATCCTAGGAGGCTTCAGGCCTATATGGTAATATCCCAGATGTCACATGGTCTAGGATATTACCATATAGGCCCAAAGTCTTATGGTAGCAGTGGCAGCCTGTTGCCATACAGGCCCAAAGCCTGTGCTAGCAGTAACAGGCTATTACTACTACCACAGACTTTGGGCCTATATGGTAATATACCAGACCACGTGACATCTGGGATATTACCATATAGGCCTGAAGCCGGCTAGGATTAACATGAGCACAAACAGAATGTCTTGCATTCCCCCCCCCCCCCCTCTCGGCTTATACTCGAGTCAATATGTTTTCCCCGTTTTTGTGGTAAAATTAGGGGGGGTCGGCTTATATTCCGGTCGACTTATACTCGAGTATATACGGTAATTTCTGCTATGAGTAGGACATTTTAAGGGGAAAAAAGCATTGTGTGAACTCTGTCTTGGCACATAAGTCAAACTGCAGTAGTTTACTCCTCACCAGTAGAGGGCAGGATATTGGTTGTCTTGATAAGACACCTTTGATGCAGTACAGGGGTAGAGGGAGTGCCGTTCCCACTACTGCCCCTACATAACCACACACCTCCTGACTTGGCCATAATATTCCACACAGTACTATGCGTTCAGTATACAGTTAATAACACTGCCATACTGCAGGAGCGGCTGTGCCTATGTCATGTCTTACTTCTTGCAACTATGTTACACAGAATGTAAGTGTTAGGAGTTGGGCCAAAGCCTCCGCAGTGGCATGCGGAGGTTGCCGACCCTCTCCTCTCTTGGTCCACGACCCTCTTCTTCCGTGTGGGCCAGAACATACATAGTGGCCTGTGGGGGTTGCCTGCCCCCTCCTGAATGGGACCACGGACTTCCAGTCCTTTTTGCCTCCCTTTTTGTTCTGTGCTCTCTCCTGTTGATGACTCTGACTTGTCCTTAGACCTCTTCTCCTTGAACCTGATTTTGTACCGCTCTGCTCTCCTCTTATCGACCCGGGCTGCTTGACCTCCCTTTCTGCATTACTCCTCTATACTCCACTGACCTCAGGTTGAAGACTCGGATTGGATGACTACTCTTTGGTGTACTGCTGACATCTACTGGCCTTCTGGTTCTTCAGACCTTCATCTCAACTCTGAAGACCTCCTGGTAAGAGATTCCAGTTTCTGGTTCTGCTGTGACTAGTGGTGCGCTGTGAGTCTGGCTCTCCCTGACCTGTACCACCCTGCCCCATAGTAGCCTCCAAGTCGATCTCCATCATCAGGGGCTCTGGTGAACATCTCTGGAGGGTTGGGGTTGGTGCAGCCCGGGGGTTTGCAGAATGCTCAGTGTAGTATTTTTCCATTTTGATCAGTGTGTCTGGTATTAGTACTCACTATTTGCTCAGTGCTGAGTTTTAACAATAAGTCTACAAAATCCACAAAGGATGGTTTTTATGCCATAAAAATGCTGCAATGTCCATATAAATATGTTTTTTTCACCTTACCACCGCAAAAATACTGTAAAATGGTAGCAATGAAAACTACAACTTGCCCCACAAAAAAGAGACCTCATTTAACTCTGTCAACAAAGCAGTAATCTCTCCTGGGCTTTTGGCAGTCCCCCATCATCCTCTTCAGGCCTCTTCCTGCCTCTGGCTGACATCATATGCTATGAGGCCACAAGGCCAGATGTGAGAGAACTGCCAGGACACCTCTCCGGGCCCTCCATTTATATAGTATGAGAAGATTTAGGGCAATGTCGTTGTCATTGGCATTGCAACTGTGGAGGTATTGTGACTGGTAGAAGGACTTGATATTTGTCATGGGTTGTGCTGTGGCTGTTTTGTAAGTCTTTGTGGTTGTGATGGGGCCACTGTGGTATAGGGCAAAATGGATGGAATGTTTCTATTAAGACAATATAGTTGGCACAGGAAATTGTGGCATAGGGCAAAGTAGATAGAATGAGGACTTTAGTGCATTGTGGTGATTGGGGCTGTCATGGAGGTATTGTGGCTGTAATGGGGTAATTGTCGTTGTTATGGGGGTATTGTGGCTGTCATAGGGTAATTGTGACTGTCATGGGGTAACTGTGGCTTTCATGGAGGTATTGTGGCTGTCATGGGGGTAATTGTGGCTGTCATGGTGTAATTGTGATTGTCATGAGGTAACTGTGGCTGTCATGGAGGTATTGTGGCTGTCATGGGGGTAATTGTGGCTGTCATGGAGGTTTTGTGGCTCTCATGGGTAGATGTGGCTGTCATGTGGGTATTGTGGCTGTCATGGAGGTATTGTGGCTGTCATGTGGGTATTGTGGCTGTCATGGAGGTATTGTGGCTGTCATGGGGGTATTGTGGCTCTCATGGGGTAGCTGTGGCTGTCATGGAAATATTGTGGCTGTCATAAAGTTATTGTGGCTGTCATGGGGGTATTGTGGCTCTCATGGGGTAGCTGTCATGGAAATATTGTGGCTGTCATGGAAATATTGTGGCTGTCATGGGGGTATTGTGGCTGTCATGGACGTATTGTGGCTGTCATGGACGTATTGTGGTTGTCATGGAAGTATTGTGGCTGTCTTGGATGTATTGTAGATTTCATGGAGGTATTGTGCCTCTTATGGGGTAACTGTCTGTCATGGAGGTATTGTGGCTCTTATGGGGTACCTGTCTGTCATGGAGGTATTGTGGCTCTTATGGGGTAACTGTCTGTCATGGAGGTATTTTGGCTCTCTTTGAGGTATTGTGGCTGTCATGGGGTAATTGTGACTGTCATGGGGGTATTGTGGCTCTCATGGGGTAGCTGTGGCTGTCATGGAAATATTGTGGCTGTCATGGGGTAATTGTGACTGTCATGGGGGTATTGTGGCTGTCATGGGGTAGCTGTGGCTGTCATGGAAATATTGTGGCTGTCATGGGGTAATTGTGACTGTCATGGGGGTATTGTGGCTGTCATGGGGTAGCTGTGGCTGTCATGGAAATATTGTGGCTGTCATGGGGTAATTGTGACTGTCATGGGGGTATTGTGGCTCTCATGAATTTTGCCACTTAATCTCCCAAAGAAAAATTGAAAGAAAAAATTATCAAAATGTCGTGAATTTCCTCAAATTGCATAAATAAAGACTACAACTAGATCTGCTAACAATTTTCCTCTCCTTCCTTTCTTCACAGACACAGAGATAGATTACAAATTATGGAAAACCATATTAGAAAAAACTGTTGATTATTTTTTTCATGGACATGAAAGATCACCCAACACGTACCTGAAAATTCAATCTTTCAATGTCTTCCTACTTTCTACTCACCACTTTCCCTTCACACTTTGGCCAGATATGTTCTTCTCTGTGGGTCCTTCAGCCGTGCTTGGTACCTGGCAAATAGTCCATTCCATTTTATATCCCACCAAAGATGGACATCACGTCTTCATAGCCTTCAGATGTTCCAAATGGTTTATTTATTAAAAGACCCAAGCATTATTTATTTAGAAGGTCCAAAAGGTCAAAACTTTGGTTGACTATGGTTTTATTATAGGTTGGATAGTAAAAAAAAAAAAGTCACTTGATAAGAAGACTTACTGCCCTATTTATCTGTAGCCCATCATCATAAGTAACAGCAGCCATTATAGAGGGCAGCACGGTATAGATGTGACTAAAGCACTTGAGCTAAGATAGAAAACTTACTAGTATCTCCAGCAGCCTGTGTTCTTCTAGTCTCTCACTCAGCCCCTCTTCCCACTATGTAGATTTCTATGGGCAGATGTAATTTGATACCTCTGTTGGCAAAGATTTCAGAGTGAATGTCAGTTTAGGAAGACAGAAAGGACAAGAAAGGGAGAAACTAGGTATTCTAAATATATAGTTTTATATATAGTTTTTAATTATAGTAGCCCACCATGGGGAATATGCCATTGGAAGGAGAAGGCTATCTATAGGGAGATGGTAGGGAAACAGCTGGCTATCCATAGAACAAAATAAATAGAACCTACCACACCAGGCCTACTATAGATATTTTCACTTGAAGCATGTCCTCCAATCCCAATATAAATATTGATGTATATACAGTCCTATGAAAAAGTTTGGGCACCCCTATTAATCTTAATCATTTTTTGTTCTAAATATTTTGGTGTTCTCACCATTCTTCTTCTCTGCCTTTCTGATATTTTTCTTGGCCTGCCACTTCTGGGCTTAACAAGAACTGTCCCTGTGGTCTTCCATTTCCTTACTATGTTCCTCACAGTGGAAACTGACAAGTTAAATCTCTGAGACAACTTTTTGTATCCTTCCCCTGAACAACTATGTTGGACAATCTTTGTTTTCAGATCATTTGAGAGTTGTTTTGAGTAGCCCATGATGCCACTCTTCAGAGGAGATTCAAATAGGAGAACAACTTGCAATTGGCCACCTTAAATACCTTTTCTCGTGATTGGATACACCTGGCTATGAAATTCAAAGCTCACTGAGGTTACAAAACCAATTTTGTGCTTCAGTAAGTCAGTAAAAAGTAGTTAGGAGTATTCAAATCAATACAATGATAAGGGTGCCCATACTTTTGCATCAGTCAAATTTTGGTTTAATGCATATTGCACATTTTCTGTTAGTACAATAAACCTCATTTCAATCCTGAAACATTACTGTGTCCATCAGTTATTAGATATATCAAACTGAAATGGCTGCTGCAAACACCAAAATATTTAGAACTAAAAATGATTAAGATTAATAGGGGTGCCCAAACTTTTTCATAGGACTGTATATAATGGGATCAATGGAATATGGTTGACCATAGATGACTACATTTGGAGGTGGTTACTCCATTTATTTATAGACAATAGATTTTAATTGGTTATCATTATGTCTTAGCTAACTTCACAATGCTGTTTTGGGGTCTGGATATGACTGGGAGAACCAGCCCACACTTCTGACTGGTGTTTGGTGGGACAATTTGTAGCTTTATTAGACATGGAAGTACAACTCAAGCCACCTTAAATTTCCATTTCCAGTATCATTTGCTCCTTCACAACGTACAATGGAGTCAACCCTTCACACAGTTGGCCCACTTCAGTTCGTAGACTCTCATCTGCAAATAATAAACAGACTAAACCAGTCCCTGCAGGCAATGCTTGTACACCAATCTTCAATTGCTCTAGGACATGGACCTTGGCATAGAAAGGGTCATTTCCAAACATGTCAATGTCTAGGCGATATATTCCCTCGGCTAAGGGCACTGGAAATGGTGGAGTACCAAGGCTAAGGAAACCTTCTAGGTAGGCCTGGGAGTCACCACTAGTGGTTGTTGCCTTGGAAGAAGCTGTTAAGCCACTTGAATCTCCAAGATGTGAATACATCCAGACAATTTTCTGTTTCAGTAGAAGATTTAGGTTGGACTTATGAGTACCGAAAGGGTGCCAGCCTTGAACTATCAGTCCTCCGGGAAGCAGATCTTCTCTTGACTTAGACTCCTCAAAGAATCTGAGAATTTCCTCTGCCCCCAGGACAGATAAGTTCTTGGATTTGTCTAAATTGTTCACTCGTGACTCCAGTAACTTGATTGTTGTGTCCAACTGGTCAGCGGGAATGAGTACTGACACCACCGCCTAATGGGGAACACAATGGACATAGTAGA
Organism: Leptodactylus fuscus; assembly: GCF_031893055.1. NCBI lineage: Eukaryota > Metazoa > Chordata > Amphibia > Anura > Leptodactylidae > Leptodactylus > Leptodactylus fuscus. The sequence goes on along the minus strand of NC_134269.1, from coordinate 14,424,393 downwards.
GTGGCTCAATTATACAACACAATGATCACATAGAATAAGACATTATAGGTATCAACAAAGGTAGACTGAAGAAGACTTAACCCACCTTAGAACTGATCACCTTGTACTTTGCCAACACAGAAGCTGGTGGGTTCTCTGCCCGGGTCATTCGGACTCTTTTCACCTCTGGATAGTTAGACTGTAGAGTATCCAAACAAAACTTTTGAATCAATCCGGCCACCCCACGTCCTCTCATCCAGGGGGCTACTCGAAGACCTTCTAACACTGCCGTAGTTCCATCATCAACCAATATGAATGACTCAAAGCCGACCTGACAGTCCATGAAGAGAAGACCAGAATGAAGATAAATTAGTCTACTTTAATTCTACACTGAGGGACATTTGTTTATATATTGTAGCTGATATAAGGATATGATGTTTGTCATGGGTTGCATTATGGGTGTTGTGAGTCTTTGTGGTTGTAATGGGGGCAAAAGGGGAACCTAGCCTCTCTGCTGCCTGAACCAAACTACAGAAAGGCCCCTCTCCTCCGCCCCCACTCCCCAAAAAAAAGTTACCCGCTTGGCTGTCTTTGGTTGAATGATGAGGCCCTTCTAGGTAGGACACTTGCATGGTGCCCCCATTAGCAGAGTTAGAAAATTTCTTTTTTGGCCCCACATAGTACAACACTGTCTCCCCCCCCCCCCTCCACTATATAAAACCCCTTTTTTTGTCCCACAACACATGACTCCATTTTTCTGGCCCCCCAATATGGTATATGACCCCCTTTTAAGGGACCCCACATGGTATAAGACCCACTTTTTCTGGCCTTCCACATGGTATATAACCCCCTTTCTTTGGTTCCCCATACGGTTTATATGACCCCATTTTTCTGGCCCCCACACAGTATACCATTTTTCTTGCCCCCCACATGGTATATGACCCCCTTTTACTAGCCCCACACATGGTATTTGACCTCCTTTTTTTGTCTTCCCATATGGTATATGACTCCCTTTCTCTATCCCTTCACACGGCATGTAACCCCCTTTTTTTCTGGCTCCCCACATGGACCTTTTTATGGCCCACCACACAGTATATGACCCCCTTTTTCTGACCCCCTTTTTTATAGCCTCCTACACAGAATATGATCTCCTTTTTTCTGGCCCACCACCCAATATATGACTCCCTTCGTTTGGCCCCCCACACAGTAACTGATCACCCGAAAATTAGTACTCTGTCCATGATTAATGCATGTCAATGTGAAATGGGGAATTTCCAGACTTTCTCGGAAGGCAAATATTGGGGTAAAGAACCGTTTGTATGTTGGGTTTTGATCTGCCCTTTTTTGGTTTCCACTGGAGATAATCTGTTACCAAAGGGGTCCAGTGGTGGCTCATCCCCCCTACTCCTTACTTGTCCATTTAAAAAAAAAAATTCTCCTTCTTCAGTCTTTAAAAATTCTTTCTACTTTCTACTCACCACTTTCCCTTCACACTTGGCCAGATATGTTCTTCTCTGCGGGTCCTTCAGCCATGCATGGTACTTGAAAGGCAGATAGTCCATTCCATTGTAAATCCCACCAGAGATGGACATCACATCTTCATAGTCTTCAGCTGTTGCAGCTACAAAATTTATATGCGAAAATGAAGTCTCATTGGACATGGCGACACCACAAGATCCAGATATGTCCCTCAGCCAAAAACACAAGAAGAAGGCTAAATAAGCCAAGTACGATGATACCTGTGTCTTCTGGAACAGATCCTAGAAATTCAAGGATCCTGACAACCCAGAAGGAATAGCATGCAGGATTCCAAATGGTTTATTTATTAAGACTTGTGGATTATACGTTTAGAGGGTCCAATAGGTCAAAACTGGTTGACTATGGTTTATTACAGGTTGTATAATTAGAAAAAAGAGTCACTTGATAAGAAGACTTACTCTCCATAAACATTGGTAAGATTTCTTTGTCGTTGATACCTCTAACAATCTCAATGAGCTCGTCTTAAAGCACGGATAAGCTGTCGTTTTAGCAGTTTTCCCATCTGCAGGTTCTCTCTCCTATCATCAGTTATCCCTGATTTGGTGGGTGGAGACTAGTTACTATGATGTCTCCCATACACTGCATATAGGAGAGAAGATCCCACTGCCCTATGTATCTGAAGCCCATCATCAGAAATAATATCAACCTTATAGAGGACATCACAGTATAGATGTGAATAAAGGACTTGAGATGAGATAGAAAACTTACTAGTATCTCCAGCAGCCTCTCTTCTGCTTTTCTCTCACTCTCAAGTATTGTATAGAACATAATCTATTTGGGGGTGGGGGGCAGGCATGGTGTGAATGGATGGGTGGATGATTTGGGGTATAATAGTCCCACTATGTGTCCACCACTCATTTGGTTGTAGGTGGACACATATTGGGCAGCGATCTCCACAGTAACCTCTTCTTCTCCCAGTAGGATGTAGAGTTGCCTCTTCTCATCTGCAGATGTGAAGTCTAGGATGTGGGCAGAGAGTCTTTGGAAGTAGATGGTCCTCGCAGCTGAGTATTTGTTGCAGTGTAGCAGGACATGGGCCTCGTCTTCTAGGCCCAGTGTTGGCAAAGTCTGTTCTCTCGTGGCTTGTATGTTTGCGTGTGCCATCCCGTTTCTATCTCTATGCTGTGGGCGCTCAGTCTGTACTGGCTCAGGGTCTGTTTCTGTTTGGGTTGGGGTATTTTCTCCAGGTAGGTGACCATGGTGTAGTCCTTGTGCAGTGACTGGTCATTAACCAATATGAATGACTCAAAGCCGACCTGACAACCCATGAAGAGAAGGCTGAAGATAGATTTGTTTACTAAGTTTCTAGTCTACTTTAAGTCTACACATAGAGGGCCAATAATATGGTTTCTTCATTCAAAATAGATCATGCTTACCCTCTAAGGGACAAAAAGTTTGATGGACATGATTCTTTGTTTTGTGGTCTTCTTTACAACCCACTAAATGTATAAGATTTAGTGGGTTTGGAGTATCTCCAGCAGGTAGCGGCCTATTTACCAACCTCCCCGGACCTGATCACTGCCGCCCTCGCTTCCCCTTGTACTACAAGCCGCGGAGGCCGGCAGTGAATAGGCCCGCGCCAGGCCGCGATCCCACTGCCGCTATTATTATACTCGGGGGGTCTTTTCAGACCCCTGAGTATAATAATCGGAGCCCCAGGGGAGGTGAGTGAACATAATAAACAATGTTACTTACCTCTCCGGGATCCGATGTTAATTCTAGCTGGCTTTGGGCCTATATGTTAATGCCCAGACGTCACGTGGTCTGGTATATAGGCCCAAAACCTGTGCTAGCAGTACCATATAGGCCCGAAGCCTGCTAGGATTAAAGAGGACCTTTAATGGGTTTGGGCAAAAGCAGTTCTATATACCGCTATACTGAATTCAGCGCACTCTTGGCTTTCCAGCGGTATATAGAACTGCCTTTGCCCAAACCCATGAAAGGTCCTCTTTAACATTGGATCCTGGAGAGGTGAGTAACAGTGTTTATTATGTTCTCTCACCTCCCCTGGGGCTCTGATTATTATATTCGGGGGTCTGAAAAGTCCGCGCTCACTGGTAGACTTAGATAAATGATGGGTAGTCAGATATTAGAATAAACCTTAGATTATTTATTGATGTAGAACAAGAACAAGCACGATGCGTTTCGGACCACGGGTCCTTTTTCAAGTGCAGAAACAACTGTGTTCCTGTCGGGCAAAATACAGCAATGCTTCTGCAGAATCCCAGGTAAAACCTATGGGTGGACCTTCATATAGTGAACGCGCCCCGACGCGGGTTTCGCCACTACCGTGGCTTCGTCAGGGGGAAAAACTACCTGACGAAGCCACGGTAGTGGCAAAACCCGCGACGGGGCGCATTCACTATATGAAGGTCCACCCATAGGTTTTACCTGGGATTCTACAGAAGCATTGCTGTATTTTGCCTGACAGGAACACAGTTGTTTCTGCACTTGAAAAAGGACCCGTGGTCCGAAACGCGTCGTGCTTGTTCTTGTTCTACATCAATAAATAATCTATGGTTTATTCTAATATCTGACTACCCGTCATTTATCTAAGTCTACCAGTGAGCGCGGACCTGTGTCTTCCTATAGCCTACTCCTCCGGTACTTCCGGTGTTTTGCTGGTTCTGCTGCCACTCTCTCCTGGATCTAAACGTGACCTACTCCAGGTGAGAGGCCATCTGGTTTTTTGCCTCTATATCATTACTCCATGTATTAAGCTCTATACAATACTAAACTCAGAGCGCTCGGTGTCTCTCTCTCTTTTTGTTTTTACACTACCACCATTACCATCTCTATGGGTGCCACTACCACAAACTACACAGCTATGTATTTCAGACATGTTTTTCACCTCCTCCTAATTCTCCTTTTTATCACAGTCCATAAAAAAATTAAGAAAAATATTTGCTAAAAGTGCACCGTTACTTATTTACCACTTTCTGCCATATTACTTGGCTGTTACACAAAGATATATCTGCCCATGAGTTACTCCCATCCTTTCAATGGGCAATGAAATCATCCAAGTCATCGGTGTTGATGTGGGTTTCAGACCTTCAAAGAGACAAATAATTGTCTGACATCCCACATGGCCAGAATGCCCAAGTGAGGAGACATTTGAAGAAAGTTTATGAAGATATCCAAGGACTCCTGGTTCCTGTGGAACAACCCACTATGGGGGATTTGCCACTCCTTTGACAAGGAGAAGAAGACTAGTCCATGGAAGTGGATCCCAAAACATAGAGCAAGATAGTCCCTCACCCCACCCCTTGATGACATCAGAGTAATTTATCAATTCTTCAATAGATTGTTCAGGTCGTGTTTAATCTTTTACCTAGTGACATGTCTTAGACATCTTTACATCTGAAAGTCTGATAAATAACAGGTATGACTATGTAGGTAATGTAGTCATAGGTGATAGAGTATGATTGACCATAGGTGACTAAGTTTGGAGGTGGTTATTGCATTTATTTATAGACAATAGATTATCATTAAACGTCATGTTTTAGTTAACTTCACAATGCTGTTTTGGGGTCTGGATATGACTGGGAGAACAAAGGATTATGAAGATAATCTTGTTTCCCTTAGTCCTAACAGCGGCACAAGACCATTTTGTGCTGCTGGTAGGATGACAGGGAACCGGTCCATACTCCTGACTGGTGTTTGATGGGACAATTTGTAGCTTTATTGGACATGGAAGTACAACTCAAGCCACCTTAGATCTCCATTTCTAGTATCAGTTGCTCCTTCGCAACATAGAATGGAGTCAACCCTTCACACAGTTGGCCCAGTTCAGTTCGTAGACTTTCATCTGCATATAAGAAACAAGCTACACCACCCCCTGCAGGCAATGCTCGTACGCCAATCTTCAATTGCTCTAGGACATGGATCTTGGCATAGAAAGGGTCATTTCCAAACATGTCAATGTCTAGGCGATATATTCCCTCGGCTAAGGGCACTGGAAATGGTGGAGTACCAAGGCTAAGGAAACCTTCTAGGTAGGCATGGGAGTCACCACTAGTGGCTTTTGCCTTGGAAGAATCTGTTAAGCCACTTGAATCTCCAAGATGTGAATATATCCAGACAATTTTCTGTTTCAGTAGAAAATTTAGGTTGGACTTATGCATACTGAAAGGGCGACAGTCTTGAATTATCAGTCCTCCAGGAAGCAGATCTTCTCTTGACTTAGACTCTTCAAAGAATCTGAGAATTTCCTCTGCCCCCAGGACAGATAGGTTGGATATGTCTAAATTGTTCACTCGTGACTCCAGTAACTTGATTGTTGTGTCCAACTTTTCAGCGGCAATGAGTACCGACACCAACGCCTAATGGGGAACACAATGGACATAGTAGAGTGGCTCAACTTCAGAAGGTGTGAAATACAAGGAAAAAGATGAGAAAAAGAGAATGGGACCAAAATAATATAGGAGACAACGATGAGAATGAAGAAGACTGAACCCACCTTAGAACTGATCACCTTGTACTTCATCAACATAGAAGCTGGTGGGTCCTCTGCCCGGGTCAGTCGGACTCTCTTCACCTTTGGGTGGTTAGACTGTAGAGTATCCAAACAAAACTTTTGAATCAATCCAGCCACCCCACGTCCTCTCATCCAGGGGGCTACTCGAAGACCTTCTACCACTGCCGTAGTTCCATCATCAACCAATATGAATGACTCAAAGCCGACCTGACAGTCCATGAAGAGAAGAGCAGGATGAAGATAGATTACTTTACAAAGTTTCTAGTCTACTTTAAGTCTACACTTAGAGGGCCAATAATATGTTTTTTTTCACTCAAAATAGATCATCCTTGCCCTCTAAGGGAGAAGAAGCTTGATGGACATGATTCTTTGTTTACTGCATATAGGCCTTTTTTTCAACCCACTGCATTCAGTTTGTTTGGATTTTCTCCCACATGGCAAAATATACTAGATAGATAAATAGATTCCCCCTACAAACAACTGACTGTTGGGAACGAGTGGCTTGTAAAGTAGACATTTTGGCTGGGGGGGTATAAATAGGGGGCTTTTGTTTATGTATTGTAGCTGGTATAAGGATATGATGTTTGTCATGGGTTGTATTATGGCTGTTGTGAGTCTTTGTGGTTTTAATGGGGGTAAGGGGGGAACCTAGCCTCTCTGCTGCCTGAACAAAACTACAGAAAGGCCCCTCCCCTCTCCCCCCCAAAAAAAGCTACCCACTTGACTATCTTTGGTTGTATGATGAGGCCCTTCTAGGTAGGACATGTGCCCCCATTAGCAGAGTAAAAAAATTCTTTTTTGGCCCCCCAATACATGACCCCATTTTCTGGCAACCCATATGTTATATGGCCCTCTTTTTAGGGACCCCATGTGGTATAAGACCCACTTTTTCTAGCCCTCCACATGGTATATACCCTCTTTCTTTGGTTTCCCACACAGTTTATATGACCCCCTTTTTCTGGGCCCCACACAGTATATGATACCCTTTTTTTATGGCCCCCCACATGGTATATGACCCCCTTTTTTTGTCTTCCCATACGGTATATGACTCCCTTTATCTATGCCCTCACCTGGCATGTAACCCCCTTTTTCTGGCTCCCCACATGGTAAATGTGACCATCTTTTTATGACCCACCTCACAGTATATGACCCCCTTTTTCTGACCCCCATATGACACTATTTTTATGGCCCTCTACATGGTTTATGACTCCCTCTGTCTGGCCACTCACACGATAACAGATCACCCAACACATCAACTGTCTGCCCCCCACACACACAGTATATGCCCTTCTCTTTCTGGCCCTCACAGGGTATATGACAAACTTTTGTTGGCCACCACACAGTATATGATCCCTTTTTTTCTGGCCCTCTATACAGTATATAACACCTTTTTTCTCGCTCCCAAAATATTATATATGATCCCCTTTTTCTGGCCTACCATAGAGTATATGGCCCCCTTTGTCTGACCAAACACTTTATATGACGCCCCTTTTATGGCCTCCTACACAGTATATGATCTCCTTTTTCTGGCCCACCAACCAATATATGACCCCTTTTTCCATCCCACCACACGTTTTATGACCCTTTGTCTTGCCCCCCACATGGTAACAGATCACCAAACACATCATCCAAAAATTACTACTCTGTCCGTGATTAATAGATGTGAATATGAAATGGGGAATCTCCAGACTTTCTCGGAAGGCAAATATTGGGGTAAAGAACCGTCTGTATGTTGGGTTTTGATTTGCCCTTATTTGGTTTCCACTGGAGATAACCTATTACCAAAGGGGTCCAGTGGTGGCTCATCCCCCCTACTCCTTACTTGTGTATTTTTTTTTTAAAAAAAATCTCCTTCTTCAGTCTTTAAAAATTCTTTCTACTCACCACTTTCCCTTCACACTTGGCCAGATATGTTCTTCTCTGCGGGTCCTTCAGCCATGCATGGTACTTGAAAGGCAGATAGTCCATTCCATTGTAAATCCCACCAGAGATGGACATCACCTCTTCATAGTCTTCAGCTGTTGCAGCTACAAAATTTATTTGTGAAAATGAAGTCTCATTGGACATGGCGACACCACAAGATCCAGATATGTCCCTCAGCCAAAAACACAAGAAGAAGGCTAAATAAGCCAAGTACGAGGATACCTGTGTCTTCTGGAACAGATCCTAGAAATTCAAGGATCCTGACAACCCAGAAGGAATAGCATGCAGGATTCCAAATGGTTTATTTATTAAAAGACCTGTTTGATTATATGTTTAGCGGGTCCAATAGGTCAAAACTTTGGTTGACTATGGTTTATTATAGGTTGTATAATAAGAAAAAAGAGTCACTTGATAAGAAGACTTACTCTCCATAAACATTGGTAAGATTTCTTTGTCGTTGATACCTCTAACAATCTCAATGATCTTGTCTTAAAGCACGGATAAGCTGTTGTTTTAGCAGTTTTCCCATCTGCAGGTTCTCTCTCCTATCATCAGTTATCCCTGATCCGGTAGATGGAGACTAGTTACTATGATGTCTCCCATACACTGCATATAGGAGAGAAGATCCCACTGCCCTATGTATCTGAAGCCCATCATCAGAAATAACATCAGCCTTATAGAGGACATCACAGTATGGATGTGTATAAAATACTTGAGCTGAGATAGACAACCCAATTTCTGCCTCACAGTTCATGGCAGGTTTTGATGTTTTGTCCATGTGTTGACTTTACTCCACCACCTTCCTCCTCTGATGTCATTGTCATATCCTTGTTACCCTGATTCAGTTCTCTGGTCTTGCCCAACAAGCAATTGTTATTGTCATTGTCATGACCATCCCCACCATTTCTACTCAGACTGTCATGTCCTGGACTCCTTACTCGCTCTCATGATTCTTTAGAGAGATGGTAAGGAGACACTTGGCTGTCTTTCGAACAACTGAAAAATAAATACAGCCTATCACACATGGCCTACTATCTGCCATTGAAGGATGTCCTCCTAATCCCAATTCCATGCCTGTCCCATTGTGCAGATCAGGTGAAGTTCATTGATAGCAGTCCTTATGTCACCTAAATCTTCCTAATGGTGTCACTTGCAGATACCAGTTATACACGCTCCATTTGGCGACTCTATCGCGTGAGTGTGGTTCCTATCTCAAATGATAATATAAGTCTATTGAGGAGGATGCCAACTTTTGGTATCCGGTCTGGTCTTGCACCCATTCCTTTGTGAAGACCTCCATGACCGTAGAACCTAAAACCTATCTATTTGGCATTTTTGCACTTGATGAGGTCATTTCCCCCCATTCCAGTGGCTAGTGATACCTATAAATAACCAAAACCAAAAATCCTTGAATTCCTTTTTAATGATCATGTCTAAAGATATAAATGGGATCAATGGACAGATATTTTAATGCAAAATGTAGACAAATATTAAAATGATTTCTCACTGATACATGGAGGTACAACCCAAGCAACCCTAGATCTCCATTTCTAGTATCATTTGTTCCTTCACAACATGGAATGGAGTCAACCCTTCACACAGTTGGCCTAGTTCAGTTTGTAGACTCTCATCTGCGTATAAGAAACAAGCTACACCACCCCCTGCAGGCAACGCTCGTACAGCAATCTTCAATTGTTGTAGGACATGAATCTTGGCAAAGAAAGGGTCATTTCCAAACATGTCAATGTCTAGACGATGTATTCCCTCGGCAAAGGGCACTGGATATGGTGGAGTACCAAGGCTAAGGAACCCTTCCAGATAGGTGTCACCACTAGTGGCTGTTGCCTTGGAAGTAACAGTTAAGTTGCTTGAATCCCCAAGAGGTGAATAAATCCAGGAAATTTTCCGTTTCAGTAGAAGATGTAGGTTGGACTTATGAGTGGTAAGAGGTAGCCAGCCTTGAACTAACAATCCTCCAGAAAGCAGATCTTCTCTTGTCTTAGACTCTTCAAAGAATCTGAGAATTTCCTCTTCTCCGAGAACAGATAGGTTCTTGGATCTGTCCAAATTGTTCACTCGTGACTCCAGTAACTTGATTGCTGTGTCCAACTGGTCAGCGGGAAGGAGTACTGACACCACCGCCTAATGGGGAACACAACGGACAAGGGAGATCGTCCCAAATTCAGAAGATGTAAAATGCAATGACTTGAGTAAAGAATCATATGAAAAATTAAAACTTAACAAAAAGAATGGAAACAAAATAATACAATGAATGTCTTATGTTCCACCAGTGTGGAGACCTCTGCAGGATGTAGCTTTCTACTTTAGCCAAGACGGAAGCCTTCCTCAATTTACCCGGTCGTATAATATGTTGTTTACGCCATGAGAGGGATTGGACTTTTTTTTCTTGATTATACAACAAAATGATCACATAGAACAAGACATTATGGGTAGAGATGAGCGAACACTAAAATGTTCGAGGTTCGAAATTCGATTCGAACAGCCGCTCACTGTTCGAGTGTTCGAATGGGTTTCGAACCCCATTATAGTCTATGGGGAACATAAACTCGTTAAGGGGGAAACCCAAATTCGTGTCTGGAGGGTCACCAAGTCCACTATGACACCCCAGGAAATGATACCAACACCCTGGAATGACACTGGGACAGCAGGGGAAGCATGTCTGGGGGCATAAAAGTCACTTTATTTCATGGAAATCCCTGTCAGTTTGCGATTTTCGCAAGCTAACTTTTCCCCATAGAAATGCATTGGCCAGTGCTGATTGGCCAGAGTACGGAACTCGACCAATCAGCGCTGGCTCTGCTGGAGGAGGCGGAGTCTAAGATAGCTCCACACCAGTCTCCATTCAGGTCCGACCTTAGACTCCGCCTCCTCCGGCAGAGCCAGCGCTGATTGGCCGAAGGCTGGCCAATGCATTCCTATGCGAATGCAGACTTAGCAGTGCTGAGTCAGTTTTGCTCAACTACACATCTGATGCACACTCGGCACTGCTACATCAGATGTAGCAATCTGATGTAGCAGAGCCGAGGGTGCACTAGAACCCCTGTGCAAACTCAGTTCACGCTAATAGAATGCATTGGCCAGCGCTGATTGGCCAATGCATTCTATTAGCCCGATGAAGTAGAGCTGAATGTGTGTGCTAAGCACACACATTCAGCACTGCTTCATCACGCCAATACAATGCATTAGCCAGTGCTGATTGGCCAGAGTACGGAATTCGGCCAATCAGCGCTGGCTCTGCTGGAGGAGGCGGAGTCTAAGGTCGCTCCACACCAGTCTCCATTCAGGTCCGACCTTAGACTCCGCCTCCTCCGGCAGAGCCAGCGCTGATTGGCCGAAGGCTGGCCAATGCATTCCTATGCGAATGCAGACTTAGCAGTGCTGAGTCAGTTTTGCTCAACTACACATCTGATGCACACTCGGCACTGCTACATCAGATGTAGCAATCTGATGTAGCAGAGCCGAGGGTGCACTAGAACCCCTGTGCAAACTCAGTTCACGCTAATAGAATGCATTGGCCAGCGCTGATTGGCCAATGCATTCTATTAGCCCGATGAAGTAGAGCTGAATGTGTGTGCTAAGCACACACATTCAGCACTGCTTCATCAAGCCAATACAATGCATTAGCCAGTGCTGATTGGCCAGAGTACGGAATTCGGCCAATCAGCGCTGGCCAATGCATTCTATTAGCCCGATGAAGTAGAGCTGAATGTGTGTGCTAAGCACACACATTCAGCACTGCTTCATCAAGCCAATACAATGCATTGGCCAGCGCTGATTGGCCAGAGTACGGAACTCGACCAATCAGCGCTGGCTCTGCTGGAGGAGGCGGAGTCTAAGATCGCTCCACACCAGTCTCCATTCAGGTCCGACCTTAGACTCCGCCTCCTCCAGCAGAGCCAGCGCTGATTGGCCGAATTCCGTACTCTGGCCAATCAGCACTGGCTAATGCATTGTATTGGCTTGATGAAGCAGTGCTGAATGTGTGTGCTTAGCACACACATTCAGCTCTACTTCATCGGGCTAATAGAATGCATTGGCCAATCAGCGCTGGCCAATGCATTCTATTAGCGTGAACTGAGTTTGCACAGGGGTTCTAGTGCACCCTCGGCTCTGCTACATCAGATTGCTACATCTGATGTAGCAGTGCCGAGTGTGCATCAGATGTGTAGTTGAGCAAAACTGACTCAGCACTGCTAAGTATGCATTCGCATAGGAATGCATTGGCCAGCCTTCGGCCAATCAGCGCTGGCTCTGCCGGAGGAGGCGGAGTCTAAGGTCGGACCTGAATGGAGACTGGTGTGGAGCGACCTTAGACTCCGCCTCCTCCAGCAGAGCCAGCGCTGATTGGCCGAATTCCGTACTCTGGCCAATCAGCACTGGCTAATGCATTGTATTGGCTTGATGAAGCAGTGCTGAATGTGTGTGCTTAGCACACACATTCAGCTCTACTTCATCGGGCTAATAGAATGCATTGGCCAATCAGCGCTGGCCAATGCATTCTATTAGCGTGAACTGAGTTTGCACAGGGGTTCTAGTGCACCCTCGGCTCTGCTACATCAGATTGCTACATCTGATGTAGCAGTGCCGAGTGTGCATCAGATGTGTAGTTGAGCAAAACTGACTCAGCACTGCTAAGTCTCTGCATTCGCATAGGAATGCATTGGCCAGCCTTCGGCCAATCAGCGCTGGCTCTGCCGGAGGAGGCGGAGTCTAAGGTCGGACCTGAATGGAGACTGGTGTGGAGCGATCTTAGACTCCGCCTCCTCCAGCAGAGCCAGCGCTGATTGGTCGAGTTCCGTACTCTGGCCAATCAGCGCTGGCCAATGCATTCTATTAGCCCGATGAAGTAGAGCTGAATGTGTGTGCTTAGCACACACATTCAGCTCTACTTCATCAGGCTAATAGAATACATTGGCCAATCAGCGCTGGCCAATGCATTCTATTAGCTTGATGAAGCAGAGTGTGCACAAGGGTTCAAGCGCACCCTCGGCTCTGATGTAGCAGAGCTGAGGGTGCACAAGGGTTCAAGTGCACCCTCGGCTCTCCTACATCAGAGCCGAGGGTGCGCTTGAACCCTTGTGCAGCCTCGGCTCTGCTACATCAGAGCCGAGGGTGCGCTTGAACCCTTGTGCACACTCTGCTTCATCAAGCTAATAGAATGCATTGGCCAGCACTGATTGGCCAGAGTACGGAATTCGGCCAATCAGCGCTGGCCAATGCATCCCTATGGGAAAAAGTTTATCTCACAAAAATCACAATTAAACACCCGATAGAGCCCCAAAAAGTTATTTTTAATAACATTCCCCCCTAAATAAAGGTTATCCCTAGCTATCCCTGCCTGTACAGCTATCCCTGTCTCATAGTCACAAAGTTCACATTCTCATATGACCCGGATTTGAAATCCACTATTCGTCTAAAATGGAGGTCACCTGATTTCGGCAGCCAATGACTTTTTCCAATTTTTTTCAATGCCCCCAGTGTCGTAGTTCCTGTCCCACCTCCCCTGCGCTGTTATTGGTGCAAAAAAGGCGCCAGGGAAGGTGGGAGGGGAATCGAATTTTGGCGCACTTTACCACGTGGTGTTCGATTCGATTCGAACATGGCGAACACCCTGATATCCGATCGAACATGTGTTCGATAGAACACTGTTCGCTCATCTCTAATTATGGGTAACAACAAAGTGTAGTCCTCAAAGTTGGAAGATTGAAGAAGACTGAACCCACCTTAGAACTGATCACCTTGTATTTTGTCAACAAAGCAGCTGGTGGATTCTCTGCCCGGGTCAGTCGAACTCTCTTCACCTTTGAGTGGTTAGACTGTAGAGTATCCAAGCAAAACTTTTGAATCCATCCTGCCACCCCACGTCCTCTCATCCAGGGGGCTACCCGAAGACCTTCCACCACTGCCGTAGTTCCATCATCAACCAATATGAATGACTCAAAGCCGACCTGAGAACCCATGAAGAGAAGAGCAGGATGAAGATAAATTAGTTTACTAATTTTCTAGACTACTTTAAGTCTACACATAGAGGACCAATAATATGGTCTCTTCATTAAAAATAGATCGTCGTTGCCATCTAAGGGACAAAAAGTTTGATAGACATGATTCTTTGTTTTGTGGTCTTCTTTACAACCCACTAAATGTATAAGATTTATGAAAAATGTGAAAATTCTACTTTACATTTAGGGCCTGAAAGCACATCAGTGCCCAGGTCCTCCACCATCTTGGAAGCCTTCTCCACCAACTATCTTTGACCAAGCCAATTAAAACCCAAAATGATTGGAGACCCAGATGTCTGGCAGATGTCCCGTAAGTTGAAGAATAGGTATGCCCATTAAATGCCCAGAGATCTTCTCAGACCTTAACCCAGTCCTTCTTACAGCTCCCATCAATATTTGGTGTCACCTTTGGAGGAGGGATGACATGAAGAGACAGAAGGATTGGAGCAAGCCTACATCCACAGAAGATCTGGGCTTGGTTCTCCAAGATGGCGGGAACAACCTCCTTGCCGAGTTCCACCAAAACCTGTCTGCAAGTACCAAGAAGAACAGATGGAAGGCAAAGGTCACACCAAAAATTGATGTGATTTTCATTTCTTTTTTCTTCATTTATTTAATTTTGTTAATTGACAAAAATAAACAATTAACCCTTCTGTTTCTGAACACATTCTTTGCTTCGTTAATCCCCCACTCCTTTAGTTTTGGTTTCTTTATAAATTTACTTTTTTCAGTCCTTAAAATTCCTTCCATTTTCTACTCACCACCTTGCCCTCACACTTGGCCAGATATGTTCTTCTCTGTGGGTCTCTCAGCCATGCATGGTACCTGAAAGGCAGATAGTCCATTCCATTGTAAATCCCGCCAGAGATGGACATCACCTCTTCATAGTCTTCAGGTGTGGCAAGTACAAAAACAACTTGGGGAGAGGAAGTCTCCTTAGACATGGTGTCACCACAAAATCCAGATGAATGCTTCAGCGGAAAACCCGGCAAGAGAAGGACGTTACATAACCAAGCAAAGTTCACTAAGTAGAACACTCCCCGATCCTGCTGGAACAGATCCTAGAAATTCCAGTCTAATTCCGATAACATTCAGGATTCCAAATAGTTTATATATTACCAGTCCTGAGGATTATTAAAGGGTCCAAAAGCTCAAACCTTGGGTCACCTGGGTCTATTACAAATTGCAACATATGAAAGACTTAATATCATCAAGAACTTTTAGATTGACCTTTGACACCTTTTGCAACCTCAATGAACTCTTTTCTGCCTTGTTTTAAAGTGTCCCACTCAGGCTGAGTTACATCTGTCATAGAAGTCTATGGAGAATAGAGGAAGATGAGGCAGCTGAAAAGACACATTCTGCTATATTTAATGAGTTAATGCTCTATCACTGCGTTAAATGAGACCATAAAACAATTAGTAGCTGGCAACAGCCATCTTCTCCCCTCTTCCCTCTCCATAGACTTCTGTGTGTGGGGAATGGATTTGCATATGGGTGTTATCAGACATTTAGTTGGTTCACACTAGCGTATGTATTCTGTCCAGGGAGAGTCCGCATGGAGATCCCCCGTACGGAATACAATCGCAATTGCAAGTGCTGTGCTGTCAAAGCACACAGACCTCTTAGACTATAATGGGGTCCGTGTGCTCGCCATGCACTGCCCGCACGAATGAGATCGCATGAGTCATCTGGTTGTTCTGACAATCGGGGACCTTATGAAGGCACCCAGGCCTGTTTATACTAAATTTCTGTTTAGACTTGCCTGTTGCACATAGCAATAGAATCATACTGCTATAGAAGTAATCTAAAGATCACAGGTTCAAGTCCCGAAGGCAGGTTTAAAAAATAAAATAAAATTTCCAATCACCTCCCTTTCATTAAATCTCAAATAAACATTAACATTAAAAAATTCTGCTTTCTCACAACTGTAAATGCCCAGTCTGTGAACAATTATTTTTTTTTCAATACGACAAAAAAGTTACAGGTATCGGAATACGGAAGAAGTTTTGCATTTTTTAAGGATCAAAATATAAAGAAAAACTAAATACATTAGGTATCCTCAGAAACATACCAACCCATAGAATACAAGTGACATCATTGTTGCTGCACAGTAAACACCATAAAAACGAAGCTTGAAGGAAAGTCGCACAAATGCAGTTTTTCTCCAATTCCACCCCGTTCAGAATTTTTTCCAGCTTTCCAGTACATCTTAACTAATACCATTACAAAGTACAACTTGTCCCACAAACATCAAGTCCTCATATGTCTCTGTGAATAGATATTATAAAAAAAAGTTATGGGGAGTCAAAAACGAAAATCAAAAATTTCATAACTGTCTGTAGCGGGAAGGGTTTGAGACCAAAAACTCTTGAATTTGTCCAGTTTTATGAAGATTCTTCAACCATTATTTAAAGGGATCCTATCAGTAGAATCCCTTTTTTTCTAACTAACACGTAGGAACAGCCTTAAGAAAGGCTATTCTTCTCCTACCTTTTGTTGTCTTCTCCGCGCCGCCATTCGGTAGATATTACGTTTTCCGTTTTTATGCAAATGAGTTCTCTCGCAGCACTGGGGGTGGACCCTAGCACTCAAACAGCAATGAGGGTGTCCCCAGAGAGAGAACTCTCCAGCGCCACCTCCATGTTCTTCAGAAACCGGCCTCTACGCGTTGTTTTCCAGCCTGGCTTTCAATCTTCTACATATGCGCAGTTGGCTCTGCACCGACTGCACCTGAGTGCAGCCATTTTTTTGTGGCCGCTTACTACAAGAGCTCACGTAAGCGGCCACAAAAAAATGGCCATGCACAGGTGCAGTCGGCTCTGCCCGAGGCCCACTGGCAGAGCTGATTTCGCATGCGTAGAAGATTGAAAGCCAGGCTGGAAGACGATGCGTAGAGGCCGATTCCTGAAGAAGATGGAGGCATCGCTGCAGAGTTCTCTCGCAGCATTGGGCACGCACCCAGTGCTGTTTAAGTGCTGGGGCCCCGCCCCTAGTGCTGCGAGAGAACTAATTTGCATAAAGACGGAAAACGGAATATCTACCGAACAGCGGCGCGGTGAAGACATCTAAAGGTAGGAGAAGAATAGTCTTTCTTAAGGCTATTCCTACATATTAGTTAGAAAAAAAGGGATTCTAATGAGAGGATCCCTTTAACTATAGCTCAGAAACAGGAATATAATCATGTACAAAGAATCCATGAACAAAATGGCGGCCAGATACTACTGTTACCTATACTAGTACTGGGTACGCCCCAGATAAGCACCCCATATTGTGCTCCCCGATGACTTCTTGATCCCACATAATATAACATGGTCATCTTCCACCCAATAGGAATCTGTATTGTGATATCACCAAGATTCCTACCAGATCACAACCCATCGCTACAACACTGTCGAGTTTATTTTTTGGAATTTCTGCAAAAATAAACCTTCTATTTCATGTAAACATCTCACTCTTGGTACTTTTTCCCATGAAGACGATCCTATGAATGGAATAAGGTGACTCATGGATTTTTCTCTCCTCCATTGAGATATAATGTTGGGGGTAGGCATAGATCGCCAGCACAATGGAATTGAATGGGATTATCCTGGTACCTATGACGTCTTCAGACCACATGATGTGGGTAAGCCTATTTCAGCTCCATGGAACCAGAGATAAAAAGACTCTTTAGAAGCCTTCAGATGTAAATATAAACACAAACCGCTCATTAGAGAGAATGACGGCGTATTCTTATCAATGATGGGGCTGATTGCTCCCAGACTGATCTCAAGAGCACACAGATGGCTTCCGAAAAAAGCAAACACGTAAAACTGACTTATTTCCTCCGAGCATTGCTTCTGGACACATTACAGCAGAATTATAATAGATTTCATCTCTTCAGTCGGGGTGGAGGGATTCCAAATGAAAGGGTCTCGGTGACTTAGATGGTGCGCGACCCACAGAGGTCCATCATACTTATGTTATCTTCTGGGCTGAGTCATCCTGTACATTACAGTCAACTTTTCAACAGAGATTTTGAGTCCAATTTTGGTTTTGCCATTTTTGTTTAAAGGTCAAGCGGAACGTGTAGAAATCTGTTAACATGAGTTACATCTGAGCTCAGTATTCTCCCTCCCTGGATAAAGGCAATATTTCTGTACATGTAACGTATTGCCACAGTACCGTACTGGATCCTACTTTTAATTCCATTCTCTCAGTCCGATACTACCCAGACATATATGTTGGTGTCTCGGAGTGATGGCCTCACTGTAGCAATCCAATGTATCCACTTTCATAAACTTCAGGAATATTGTAACTACCTAACAAAGCGATAGAGATCAGTGGAATCATCTCGTACCGAGCCGGGTTCAACCCAAATATTCCAGATTGTTCAGTTTGGAATTAGTCTCGGATGAATTAATCACTGATGAATTGATGACTAGAGATGAGCGAACAGTGAAATATGCCCAAGTCACTGTATTATGTCGGGATCCCTGTCAGCTTGCGATGTGCGGGAGCTGACTTTTTCCCATAGGAATGCATTGACCAGCGTTGATTGGCAAATGCCATACAGAGTACAGAATTCGGCCAATCAACGCTGGTGCTGGCCGTGCGCTCAGCTCGCCTACACCAGAGATGAACCGAGCTGAGCGCACGGCCAGCACTGCTACACCGGAGATGTGAACCCTGCTGCACACTCAGCTCTGCTGCATCTGAGATATAGCAGAGCTGAGTGTGCGCTTAACACTGCTGCACACTCAGCTCAGCTGCATCAGAGATATAGTAGAGCTGAGTGTGCGCTTAACCCTGCTGCACACTTTGCTGCATCAGAGATATTCCTCGGCATAGGAATGCATTGACTAGCGTTGATTGGCCGAATGCCATACAGAGTACAGCATTCGGCCAATCAACGCTGGTTCTGCCGGAGGAGGTGGAGTCTAAGATCGGTCCAGAGCAGTGTCCATTCTGGTCTGATCTTAGACTCCACCTCCTCACAGACGAGCCTCCAGCAGAACTAGCGTTGATTGGCCGAATGCTGTACTCTGTATGGCATTCGGCCAATCAACGCTGGTCAATGCATTCCTATGGGAAAAAGTCAGCTCCCGCATATCGCAAGCTGACAGGGATCCCGATGAGATAGAGCCCCGAAGAGCTGGGTGAGTGACATTCCCCCCTAAATAAAGGTAATCCCTAGCTAACCCTGCCTGTACATCTGTCCCTGTCTCACAGTCACATAGTTCACAGTCTCATATGAACCGGATATTAAATCCACTGTTCATATAAATTGGAGGTCACCTGATTTAGCCAGCCAATTACTTTTCTCAAGATCGATTTTAAAATCCGATTTCCGATCATTTTCCAGCCGATCTCGATCCCGATCTTGATCGTGAAATTTACTCAATCGCCAATTGGAATCCGATCTTTTCCGATCCCGATCCTCAACCCTAGTCAATGCTTCTCTATGGGAAAAGTCACTTTGGGGTTGAGCCGATCTTAAGATAACCTCCGATCTCAATCCTGCTGGAAAAGATCGGGTCGGAATTCCGATCGTAATCGTGAAATTTACTCGATCGCCGATCGGAATCTGATCTTTTCCGATCCCGATCGCTCAACCCTCAAGACCTCAAAATTAATTTTTAGCCAAACCTAAACCAAGTAAATAAATTCAGACCCCAATCCAAAAAAACAATCCAAAAAATTGGGGATTGGTATCTTAAACTTCCTCCAAATATCCTTCATTGGGTTCCAGTTATCTATATCTGATGAGGGTGCTTATCTTTACTTCTAAAACATACATATATGTAATATTTTAGGGAAACATGTATCCTTTTAGAACTTTCCAACACCATTGGGGTCCATACATGTAACATGCTGGTGGGGCGAAATACCAAAAAGTTGAGACAAGGTGTTCGTTGAGCTGCAATGTAAGGTACTTGAGCATGAAGTCTCACAGTTGCTGATGATACCCAATACCTCAGAGAAGACATATCATTTCCCACCAAGAGAGTGTCAGGGATATCCCTGTTAATCTGTTGGTGAAAACAAGGGCCAAAGCAATAGGTGCGTTGTCTTGTCCCAAAAACCCCATTGCCAAATGTTGACAAATAGGTCCTAGAGGATGGAAACCCAAGAAACATTAGAATGGGAGTAGTGGAAGGAACCCACAGGACACAAGAAAATGGCTGCTTACAACTCATATACCGAAAACCAAACTATCCTGCTCCAGAGTATAGACTATCAGAAAGAGATTGGTACAGAAACCATTACAGCATTTCAAGAAAATGACTTCAACCTTCCAAAGTTCTCTCAAAGAGACAGAAGACACTTCCACATGCACTCGCTAACTCGCTCCATGGTGCTTTGGCACCAAATCCTCTTAGGCCACAGTGATGAGGAGGTTGTATTTGGGTAATGATGAAGGACTCGATGGGGCACTTCCTACTGTATGTTAGGATGGGGTCCCGCAGTTTTTCATTCTGGTGCACAGCGCCACCTGCGGGTCAATCCAGCTCTCGCCCTCGGCGTCGGACAGTGAGGTGTGTGGAATGTAAGTCCAGCTTTCGGCCTACTGAGCATGCTCGGACATTTTGGAGACACTCAGAGGCTAAGTCCTATTCTACCCCTACTGAGCATGCTCAGACCTTTTGGAGGCGCTCAAAGGCTAAGTCCCATTCGGCCCATACTGAGCATGCCCGGTGAAGTTGTGGCCACTGCTCCTGTGGGCGGGGACTTGCCTTTATATGGTGTGAGCCGACGCCCGCTGGGTGCTCACACTTTGACTATTATTTTGAGACAGGAGGTCAGGGCTAGGTTCCTGTGAAAGGCAGGTTGTCAGTTCAGGGGTTTTAGTGTAGGATTCCTGGATACTGCCGGTAGGGACCTTAATAGCCTGTTTGTACTGTCCAGTAGATTGTAGCTCCAAAGGTTCTGTGGAGCCCTTTGTGTTGCTGACCAGGGGCGACGTTTTACCCTTGGCAGCTTCTGCTGCAGCCTATACTCAGGTGCAGTTCCCCAGTTAGGTTACGGGTGAACGGTTGTTGCAGCTTGTTCACATTAAAGCTGCACAAACCCATTTACCCAGTGAAGTCAACTGGTGTAAGCCTCATTGCAGCCTGTTCACATTAGGAGCTGCCCAAACACATTCACCTGAAGAAGTTAACTGGTGAACGTGTGTTGCTCCCTATTCACATTTGAGCTGCACAGACATACTGCTGCTTCGCTCAGGCTAAAGGCCGCCCTCCTGGGGCTTGTGGACCTCGACTGCAGGCACTACCACAGTCAAGAGTTTCTGTCAAATTATAATCATATATAGATATATATATATATATATATATATATATATATATATATATATGTATATACAGAACTGTAACACTGGGACTGCCTATTAAAGCCCTAACGACCACTAACTAACATGGCAAGCCAAAGGTGCTTTCCTACTAACTAGTGCCCTCGACTAAGGCTAGACTAAATGAAGACAGGCCAAAATCGCAAGACTGGGGCTGAAGACACCCCAGAGTATAATCATTTACCACAATGCATGTTGCAGCATCCAAGACAAATCCCTATTTTGTTTAGTTTAGTTAAAAACCAAACAATTTGGGATATTTGTGTCGAACCTGGCTCCAGACAAAGGGGTTTGCCCGTATCGACTGTACAGATATCACTAATTCTATACAGGAGATTCCCATCACGGTCTATAGTACAATATAGAAGATGTAGTCCTTATATCAGCTGTATATACTTTATCAGTAGATGGCAGCACATCACCATCGATAACAGTCTCTCTAGTCTCTCTAGTGGCACCTACTGGTAAAGTGTTGGATTGGTCCAAGGCAAGAAGTAAATAGAGTTTGCAAGAGAGGAGGCAGACTGCACGGGGTACAGCTAACCCTTCATCCAGGGAGAGAAGAACATCCAGTGTAACAGACCATGCAGGAAAATCTGCGTCAGCCTGTACTGATATGATCGGGCCACCAGTGATCTACGGGCAGGAGCAACTGAAAAGTTGGAAAAAGTTATGCAGGGAGAACAGCAGTTACTGGAGAAAGAAAATGGATCCAGTCCCCAAACTGGAGATCATTTCTGAATCAGAATGAACCACATTTGAAATGTACTTTCCAAAAATTTTGTCGGAATTTTTTGCTTTTTGAGTCACATAAATCTGCCAAAAAGTACAGCTGTCATGTGAAAGTATAGAGAAAGCAGAGAGTAAGAATCATATGACCTCATGGATCAGGCTGGACTCCCTCATAACAGGGGACAGACAATCATGATGGACTATAGGTGAGAAGTCAATGATGATGTTTAGGTAGTATAAAAAGCCCAGGCAGGAGGAGAAGATGCCCATTATGTAGGTAGAGATTAGAGAGAGAAGATACCAAAACAGTGACATAGGAGATAATACACAGATAATACAGTGTGGGGGGTTCTGGGGATTAGAGTAGTGTTAGGACTAGAGAGAGATAGGAGATGATACACAGATAATACAGTGTGGGGGGTTCTGGGGATTAGTGTAGTGTCATACTAGAGAGATAGGAGATAATACACAGATAATACAGTGTGGGGGTTCTGGGGATTAGTGTAGTGTTATACTAGAGAGAGATAGGAGATAATACACAGATAATACAGTGTGGGGGGGGGGTTTCTGGGGATTAGTATAGTGTTATACTAGAGAGATAGGAGATAATACACAGATAATACAGTGTGGGGGGGTTCTGGGGATTAGTGTAGTGTTATACTAGAGAGAGATAGGAGATAATACACAGATAATACAGTGTGTGGGGTTCTGGGGATTAGTGTAGTGTTATACTAGAGAGAGATAGGAGATAATACACAGATAATACAGTGTGGGGGGTTCTGGGGATTAGTGTAGTGTTATACTAGATAGAGATAGGAGATAATACACAGATAATACAGTGTGTGGGGTTCTGGGGATTAGTGTAGTGTTATACTAGAGAGAGATAGGAGATAATACACAGATAATACAGTGTGGGGGGTTCTGGGGATTAGTGTAGTGTTAGGACTAGAGAGATAGGAGATAATACACAGATAATACAGTGTGGGGGGTTCTGGGGATTAGTGTAGTGTTATACTAGAGAGAGATAGGAGATAATACACAGATAATACAGTGTGGGGGGTTCTGGGGATTAGTGTAGTGTTATACTAGAGAGAGATAGGAGATAATACACAGATAATACAGTGTGGGGGGTTCTGGCTGTATGAGCTTTGAAGTGATTGACTATAAGAGGTCAAAGAAAGATCTGAGTTAAACAAAACTTTCTTAATGGGCAGCTGATATGACACAGGAGGCCAGAAGGGATTGGAAGAGGAATGAACACCAGATGCCATGAGGGAGACCAGGAACGGTAAGTGTTAATTATTAGACCACCAATGATTTTACCCTGCTGTCTGGGCTCTTTAAGAGTATAATAATAATAATGATTAGTGAGAGGCAAACCCAAAATTTTTGGAAAATCCGTAACAAAACCGTCTTGTTATCAATTGGGTTCCTTATCTCTAGTATTTACCATTCTGGAGCTGACTTCCACTTCTTTTCTGTTAAAGTTCCCCAATTCTTATGAATTGGAATTTTTCACTTATTTATTTATTTTTTTTCCATTTTAGAGATATTCGATAATCTCGCTCAATCTGGCCCAGGCACCGATGATGGATTGTGTCAGCAGACAACTGAATAGATGAGTTGACATAGTGAGTGTGACAATTCTTTTTTTAGCTATCGCTCCCTGCTGGAAGGTGCTGACTACTACTAGCTCTGAGGAATGGGTAGCATCTGGTGAGAAGTCCACCTCTGGGTTACAAAGGACTAGTCATAGTATGTCTGACTTGACATATCAGCTGTTACCTAATCTTTGACTTCTGTATTCTTTACATTCCTTCCCTTCTGAGCTTGTGTTCTTGGATTTCTTACAGATTGATCCTACAGAAGACTGGAGGAGGACACTGTTGCTGTAGAGGTCCCTGTTGAGGGGACTCCAACAAATCTTTGGGCAATTGGGGCTAAGATGTATCAGGAGAAGACTTGACTCCACTAGAATGTATGACACAGGCCGCCCAGTCCTACACCAAAAAATATACTTCTTACTCTTTACTTCTTCTCCCTGCTTTAGACCATGGTGGCACCTAAGCATCATGGTGGTCCAGTAGGTGAATACTTCCAAGTCAGGGCTAATTCGGGTAAATAATGCATACTAGAGATGAGCGAACAGTGTTCTATCGAACACATGTTCGATCGGATATCACGCTGTTCGATGTGTTCGATTCGAATCGAACACCGCGTGGCAAACTCCCAAAAAATTTGATTCCCCTCCCACCTTCCCTGGTGCTTTTTTTGCACCAATAATAGCGCAGGGGAGGTGGGACAGGAACTACGACATCGGAGGCAGTGAAAAAAATCGGAAAAAAGTCATTGGCTGCCGAAATCAGGTGACCTCCATTTTAGACGAATAGTGGATTTCAAATCCGGGTCATATGAGAATGTGAACTTTGTGACTATGAGACAGGGATAGCTGTACAGGCAGGGATAGCTAGGGATAACCTTTATTTATGTGGGAATGTTATTAAAAATAACTTTTTGGGGCTCTATCGGGTGTGTAATTGTGATTTTTGTGAGATAAACTTTTTCCCATAGGAATGTATTGGCCAGTGCTGATTGGCCAGAGTTCATAATTCGGCCAATCAGTGCTGGCTCTGCTGGAGGAGGCGGAGTCTAAGATCGCTCCACACCAGTCTTCATTCTGGTCCGACCTTAGACTCCGCCTCCTCCAGCAGAGCCAGCGCTGATTGGCCGAATTATGTACTCTGGCCAATCAGCGCTGGCCAATGCATTCTATTGGCGTGATGAAGCAGAGCTGAATGTGTGTGCTGAGCTCAACTACGCTGGTGGTGTAGCCAAGAGATCAGTGCACGGCCAGCTCTGCTATGCCGGAGATTGAGCAGAGTTGGCCGTGCGCTCCGGTGGTGTAGCAGAGCCGAGGGTGCAGAAGGATTCAAGCGCACCCTCGGCTCTGATGTAGCAGAGTCGAGGGTGCAGAAGGATTCAAGCGCACACTCGGCTCTGATGTAGCAGCGCCGAGGGTGCAGAAGGATTCAAGTGCACCCTCGGCTCTGATGTAGCAGCGCCGAGGGTGCAGAAGGATTCAAGCGCACACTCGGCTCTGATATAGCAGAGCCGAGTGTGCACAAGGGTTCAAGCGCACACTCCATCCGGAGATGTAGCCGTGCTGATGCTGTCAACACTGATACATCTCAGATCGGACCACAATGGAGACTGCTGTGGAGTCCACAGCAGTCTCCATTGTGTTCCGATATCAGATGTAGCAGTGTTGACAGCATCAGCACGGCTACATCTCCGGACGGAGTGTGCGCTCTAACCCTTGTGCACACTCAGCTCTGCTACATCAGAGCCGAGGGTGCACTTGAACCCTTCTGCACCCTCGGCTCTGCTACACCACCGGAGCACACGGCCAACTCTGCTCAATCTCCGGCATAGCAGAGCTGGCCGTGCACTGAACTCCCGGCTACACCACCAGCGTAGTTGAGCTCAGCACACATATTCAGCTCTGCTTCATCACGCCAATAGAATGCATTGGCCAGCGCTGATTGGCCAGTTTACAGAATTCGGCCAATCAACGTTGGCTCTGTCGGAGGAGGTGGAGTCTAAGGTCGGACCTGAATGGAGACTGGTGTGGAGCAATCTTAGACTCCGCCTCCTCCGGCAGAGCCAGCGCTGATTGGCCGAATTCTGTAGACTGGCCAATCAGCGCTGGCCAATGCATTCCTATTGGAAAAAGTTAGCTTGCAGAGACGGATTTGGGTTTCCCCCTTAACGAGTATATGTTCTCCATAGACTATAATGGGGTTCAAAACCCGTTCGTACAGTCGAACAGTGAGCGACTGTTCGAATCGGATTTCAAACTTTGAACATTTTGGTGTTCTCTCATCTCTAATGCATACCCCTTGTAAGTATTGAACCTTACCACTAGGGTTGAGCCGGTTGATTTTAAAATCCGATCATTTTCCAGCCGATCTCGATCCCGAAATTTGCTCGATCGCCGATCTGGATCTGATCTTTTCTGATCCCGATCGCTCAACCCTAGTCAATGTTTCTCTGTGGGAAAAGTCACTTTTAGGGTTGAGCCGATCTTGAGATAACCTCCGACCTCAATCCCGCTGGAAAAGATCGGGATCGGTATTCTGAAAGCGATCGTGAAATTTACTCAATCGCCGATCGGAATCTGATCTTTTCCGAATCCTGATCGCTCAACCCTACTTACCACAGAACTTCACTGAGCCGAACTTCATCATACTGGGCTCATCTTTTAGAGTTCCTCTTAGGTAGCCCCTACTACCATCTATTGCCTGGCAGCTTTACCTAGCGCCTTTGTGAAGCCTCTAACGGAGGTTCCTGTTGTTCAACCATTAGTAGTGATCTTGTTTGACAAGAGCTGTTTGGTTTTGTGACCCCCTTGGGGACCAGCAGTCACTGACAAAATGTCCAGGACGGTCACCCCTCCATAACCCATCTATGTCATCAAGCAAGTGATGTCATCTATAGCTATGTTATAGAGATGTAAATGAGGAGACTACTGCAAAAAAAAAAAAATCCCTGCAGAATCAGGGAATATCATTATAGGGACAGTGAATAAGTTTATGGATGGTTCAGGGTTTGCCTATGGAGACTTCCGACTTCACCCATTGTGGGAAGGATGGGATCAAGAACGGACAAGCAAGAATGTTTTTTTCATTTTCAGATAAACACACACTTACCTTCAGGTTAAAGTATAGAAAGAAGTGAATTACGACCTAGCTGAGTAGAACCCAACTGTATCCATACATAGGAATATGGATTTATAACACTCTAGTGGGCCAAAAGCCAATTTAGGCCTTTTCTCCATGTAGCGGCCATATTTCCTGGACTGCACCCTCTCCAGAGATCCAGACTCACAATATCACAGTTATCTGTGGCACTTGATTGTAGTCGTTACAAGACCCATGTGTCAGGGTACTGAGCCAAACCTCCAGCGCCTGCCCATTGTTGTCCCTTTGTGCCCCCGCACAGTATAACGCCCCTTCAGTTACCCTGTTATGGCATCCCACTCCTTATAATTGCCACACAATATAATGTTCCCTGTAACCCCTCCAATGTAACGTCCTGCTCATTGTAGCCCACACAGTATAATGCCCCCCAAGTGTGGTCTCCACAATATGTAACACTATGGCCCCCTGGCATCATGTTGTCTTTCATATGGCCTCCACAGTATAATCTACCCCTCATTATGGCCCCCATGGTATATTGCCATTCCTGTTGCCCTCACTGCAATAAACTTAAAAAAGTTAAAATTTACCTCCTCTGTTCCCCTTCTGTCTCTACTACCAGCCCCTCAGCAGCAGCAGACGCGATGTAGTGACGTCATTACATCACCCTACCTGCTTCCATGCTACTGTGAGCAGAGACAGGAGCTGAATGGGGAAGAGACTGGGTCTGGAAACTGATAAGTTGCATCCAGTGAATACCTACCACCACCTGGGACAATGGGACATCACCTGGAATCCAGGACTATCCCACTGACTCCAGGTTTGTTGGGAGATATGGGATTAAGGATCGTTAGCATATTTGCCTATTCCCCAAGAATTGAGTCCTTCCATACTCTTAGAAGAGCTTCCAAATTCTCCCAGCCAAGGCAGCTCTTTGTTGACCTCTATGTGATGTGGGCACAGTGGGGCAGGTTTATTACGAGTGGCATATGCTCCGGCCTCTTATTAAATCAGGCGCAAGTCAATGCACCAAGATGGAAGTCTATGCCGGTCAAGATCTGGCTTAGATGTTGAGGCGAGGCATCCCCATTCTGCTTTCCACCCACATCCGTGGAAGAAAGTGGGCAGCAGAACGAGGAACGTATCACACATTTGGTGCAAGAAGGGGCCATATACCAAATATGCATCACATGATTGCCCATCTATACCAGAAAACTGGTGAAGATGGAATAATTCATTTTTCCCCAGTTTGTGCAGGCCGTCACAAGAATAGGCATGGTCAACACATTTTAGTGATTGTCTGCCAAAAAGGAGTCATTACCCACCCCTAAATGAGAGACCCCTTGAGACAGGAGAATGGCCCCTTGATGTGTTGTTCTCTCAGATGGTTGCCTACAAATGTTGGCATGCAAGTAATGTCATTGGTGCTCTTAGGCCCTGTTTCGATATCATTACATAATGCACTTACCTCTATAGGGGCCTCCGATCTGCTCAGTTCCAATGATAAGAAGCAGAATAGTACCTGCTCCAATTTCATCAGAGTGGAACGAACCATCGGATGCCCTCTCAGATGGCACACTTGGGTGTGTGCATGGAGTTTGCTCCTGGGAAATAGGTTATGTTTGGTGTCCTATCCCTGTTAGGCAAAGTGGTTTGTTGGTGCTCTCAATGGCATTCATTACCCAGGGGGCAGATGTGAACCCCGTCCTGGCTATACCCCTAGAGAACGTGCTTCACAGCCTGGGTAGGATCTTGGACAATCTTTGAAACCAGGTGTGGTGCCATCTGTACAGACGGGTGACATAGAAAATATAACAAGAATTTGATGGTGTGGAGAAGGTGGAAAAGTCTAAAGGACGGGACCTTCACCCTTTACGTATGGAGCAGAACTCGATAGCATGGAGGTCTCAGCAATCTACATGACGTGTAGAAATTTGGAGGTCTGCCCTCTAGAGACTTGTCATCAGAGACCTACAGTGTAACCAAATGGGCAATCTGACAACCAACATACTGGCAGTGGTTGATCAAACAAGGTCAAACAAGGTCTCATGTTTAAGCTTATATCCCTTATAGCTTCAGACGGTTGGAATTAGGACACTTCTCTACCATAGTAACTATAAACCTTTGGGACGAAGCCATGGCCTATCAATGATATTGTGCTCAGACTCAGGAGACATCATGATATCATGTTGGATATGAATAACACCAGTGAAGAAGATGGTACCCGACGGGAGGATGGAAGATACACTGTATCAGCACCAGCTTATACTCCAGCATCGTATTTCTTATATCATTGACCAGGAGAAATACTAGTCATGTGGAGACTGGAAGTGGAAGCACAAGTACATGTAACATGGTAAAGACTTGTCAGATTATTAGGTGTAATGTATGACATAAGACAGTGTCCTGATGATTGAAATAACATCTTCATATTCCTGATGAGAGACTACTAGCAAAGGGAAATGATGGTGATCAAGAGGAATTGTCAGGGAGAGAACAGGATAATCAGTAGGACAAGTCAAGGACCAAGACCAAGCCCAGCCAGAAAAAAAATGGAGGATGTCATATGGGAACAAGAATGAAAAGAAAATTGCTACTATATTACAAAACAGACTACACTACTATAATACTGCCCCTATACACACAAGAATATAACTACTATAATACTGCCCCTATGTACAAGAATATAACTAATATAATACTACCTCCTATATACAAGAATATAACTACTATAATATTACTCATATGTGCAAGAATATAACTACTATAATACTGCCTCCTATGTACAAGAATATAACTACTATAATACTGCCCCTATGTACAAGAATATAACTAATATAATACTACCTCCTATATACAAGAATATAACTACTATAATATTACTCATATGTGCAAGAATATAACTACTATAATACTGCCTCCTATGTACAAGAATATAACTACTATAATACTGCCTCCTATATACAAGTATATAACTACTATAATACTGCCTCCTATGTACAAGAATATAACTACTATAATACTAATCCTATGTACAAGAATATAACTACTATAATACTGCCTCCTATGTACAAGAATATAACTACTATAATACTACCCCCTATGTACAAGAATATAACTACTATAATACTACCTCCTATGTACAAGAATATAACTACTATAATACTGCTCCTATGTACAAGAATATAACTACTATAATACTGCTCCTATGTACAAGAATATAACTACTATAATACTACCTCCTATGTACAAGAATATAACTACTATAATACTACTCCTATGTACAAGAATATAACTACTATAATACTGCCTCCTATGTACAAGAATATAACTACTATAATACTACTCCTATGTACAAGAATATAACTACTATAATACTACTCCTATGTACAAGAATATAACTACTATAATACTTCCCCCTATGTACAAGAATATAACTGCTATTATACTTTTCTTATGTACAAGAATATAACTACTATAATACTGCTCCTATGTACAAGAATATAACTACTATAATACTGCTCCTATGTACAAGAATATAACTACTATAATACTACTCCTATGTACAAGAATATAACTACTATAATACTACTCCTATGTACAAGAATATAACTACTATAATACTGCCCCCTATGTACAAGAATATAACTGCTATAATACTGCTCTTATGTACAAGAATATAACTACTATAATACTGCCCCTATGTACAAGAATATAAGTACTATAATACTGCCCCTATGTACAAGAATATAACTGCTATAATACTGCTCCTATGTACAAGAATATAACTACTATAATACTGCTCCTATGTACAACATAACTACTATAATACTGCCTCCTATGTACAAGAATATAACTAGTAGTTATATTCTTGTACATAGGAGGCAGTATTATAGTAGTTATGTTGTACATAGGAGCAGTATTATAGTAGTTATATTCTTTTACATAGGAGCAGTATTATAGTAGTTATATTCTTTTACATAGGAGCAGTATTATAGTAGTTATTAACTACTATAATACTGCTCCTATGTAAAAGAATATAACTACTATAATACTGCTCCTATATAAAAGAATATAACTACTATAATACTGCCCCTATATACAAGAATATAACAACTAGGGGGCACATGGTGGCTCAGTGGTTAGCACTGCAGCCTTGCAGTGCTGGAGTCCTGGTGTTCAAATCCCAACAAGGGAAAAAAAACCATCTGCAAGGAGATTGTATATTCTCCCCATGTATATAGGTGGCAGTATTATAGTACTTATGTTTATTTGTATAAAAGGCAGTGTTATGGTAATTTTTGTAAAGTACATATGAGGCAGTATTATTGTAGTTTTATTCTTATACATATGTGGTAGTATTATAGTAGTTATACTTTTGCACACAGCAGACAGTATTATAGTAGTTATATTCTGGTACATGATTGGAGGCAGTATTATAGTAGGTATATTTTTGAACATAGGGGGGTCATATTATAGTAGTTATATTTTATACACAGTAGTATTATAGTTGTTATGTTCTTGTTCATAGAAGCTGTATTACAGCAAATACATTTTGTACATAGGAGCAGTATTATAGTAGTTATATTCTAGTACATAGGAGCATTGTTATAGTAGTTATATTCTTGTACATAGGAGCAGTATTATAGTAGTTATATTCTTGTACATAGGAGCAGTATTATAATAGTTATATTCTTGTACATAGGAGCAGTATTATAGTAGTTATACTCTTGTACATAGCGGTAGTATTATAGTAGTTATATTCTTGTACATAGGAGCAGTATTATAGTAGTTATATTCTAGTACATAGGAGCATTGTTATAGTAGTTATATTCTTGTACATAGGAGCAGTATTATAGTAGTTATATTCTAGTACATAGGAGCAGTATTATAGTAGTTATATTCTTGTACATAGGAGCAGTATTATAGTAGTTATATTCTTGTACATAGGGCAGTATTATAGTAGTTATATTCTTGTACATAGGAGCAGTATTATAATAGTTATATTCTTTTACATAGGAGCAGTATTATAGTAGTTATACTCTTGTACATAGGAGGTAGTATTATAATAGTTATATTCTTGTACATAGGAGCAGTATTATAGTAGTTATATTCTTGTACATAGGGCAGTATTATAGTAGTTATATTCTTGTACATAGGAGCAGTATTATAATAGTTATATTCTTGTACATAGGAGTAGTATTATAGTAGTTATATTCTTGTACATAGGAGTAGTATTATAGTAGTTATATTCTTGTGCATAGGACTAGTATTATAGTAGGTATATTCTTGTACATAGGAGCAGTATTATAGTAGTTATATTCTTGTACATATGAGCAGTATTATAGTAGTTATATTCTTGTACATAGAAGTATTATAGTAGTTATATTCTTGTACATAGGAGTAGTATTATAGTAGTTATATTCTTGTACATAGGGGGCAGTATTATAGTAGTTATATTCTTGTACACAGGAGTAGTATTATAGTAGTTATATTCTTGTATACATAGGCAATATTATAGTACTTATACTTTTCTGCCTCTATGGATGGGAATACATACCTCAATAGACTGGATGTTAATATAGACAGCTTCTTCTCCCTCTCTTTCGGTTGATCACATGATTACCTCCAGGACTATATATCATATGTATCATACAGTGAATTATCAGATCGGTGTCGGGTTTACAGGAAGCAGTTTATGTGGTTCAGTAGTCAGTAAGTGCATACACAGGAGATGGTAATATTCAGTTATTATGGAGCTGGGGGGGTTTGCTCACATTACTGCAGATTGAGGGGTCAGATATTACAGCAGTGTACAGACATGGGGAGCTGATGTATGGACACAAGTCATTTTGCTGATCACATATATAATATCACATTTGTGCCAACTTAGAAATATGGAAGAGAAATGACCACAAACTGCATCCGAAATGTGAAATACACAGTCAAAGGTTAGTACATAATGTAGATTGTTTGTACCCTTATGAAAATGGTCCGTCCCGTTATATAATATTATAATGTCCTTCGTGCTGATGAATATGATCCCTCCCTAATTTCTTCATGATGCTCTTTTCAGAAGTTATTGCAAATTACATTTCCATTTTTAATCACTTGCAGTACCACATTTCACCACTTCATCAACTCTAACAGATTTCCATAAGCTGCAATGCAACAGCGTCACCCCTTTGCTTCTCATCAGCGCTGCAGTTAATGAAGGGGAAAGGTGGAAGGGGCAATATTGGTGATCCCTACTCGATCATGTCAAATTGCCCCAGATAGGTATGGCAAAAAGTTAGACAATCCTTAGAAAGTTAGGTCTGCCATTTTAGACAGTATAGTCAGTAGAATAAGTTATTTTTTTTTGCATTAAAGTTTTTTCAATTTTCAATTCAATTTTATAAAAACTAAAAGTTTACGTTTTAAAATTTTTAAGCTAAAAATGCATGAAAATGATAAAAAATCGTTGAACATTTTGCTTAGTATAGTCTTTAGTTTTAACAAAGAGGGTTTTTTTATTCTTAAAGGGATTGTCTAGGATTAAAATAACATGTTGACTTTTTTTAAAGGAAGTGGGCCACCTTTGACCAACATGTGGTATTGCCACTCACTTCATTTGTAGTAAATGGAGCTGAATTGCAAAACCACAAACAACCTGTGAACAGGAGTGGCGCTGTTATTAGGAGGAGGTCTCCATCTTTGTTTTAACCCTGGACAGCCCCTTTAAAGCTTGTCCTTACTCATGAATTTGGAGAATAACCAAATTATGCATAAAATTAAATTTTGGGTAGAATTTTCCAGCACATTTGCTTTAAGCAGTGACCTTTCATTGACTTAAGTGAGAGGGGCGGGGCTGTGACAACTTGTTTGGTTTTTAACCCCATGTAATGGATTGACTTTGCTGGAATCTAAGGGGAGGAGAATAAACAGATTATTAGCAATAAACTATTAATTTGTTTTGAGCAGCATTATGTTCCCTTTTATATACTTTAATGGGAAGGGCGGGGCCATGACAACTTGATTTGTTTTAATTATATGTAATAGATTAAATTTATCTGAAGTTTAAGCAAAGGAGAATATCCAAATTAACAGCTAAAACTATTTGTTGGTAGAGTTTTCCAAAAATTTGCTTCAAACTAACATTATGCGACCCTTCACTGACTTTAGTGAGAGGGGAGGGGCTGTGACAACTTTACTTGTTCTACTCATATATAATGGATTTACTTTTGCTGAAACCTAGGGGGAGTGGGGTTCATAAATACCAAATTTAAATTGGCTGCTCAAGTAAAAGTGATATAGTTAAGTACATTTTAATAAAAATCAGGGGGTGTTTACCTTTGGGTGGAGTTCCCCTTTAATTTTTACAAATTCCTAAATCCATCTATGCCAATAGCAATTCTTTGGTTGGATTCCTCTTCAATATTGATGTTTAGAAGCCAGAGCCTGTGTAGACATGTTATTAGGGTCTTCAAAAATGGTGTTTGTCTTTATATACCATTTTTATAAAGCGGAGTAACCCTTTAAGGAGCACATGAGATGAGGAGTGGGTGGGCCTCAGGATAGATATTGGCTAGGCTTGAGATAAAACTGGTATTGTTGAGGGAGTGGATGGAGGGGGATGTTCTTGTGAGAGGAAGCCGTTTCATCCTGTTGAAAGACTGGAAGACATAGCAGCCCGGCTCTATACGTAACAAATGGGAGATAACAGAGAGCAATAGCTGCATTAGGATTCATAGCAAATATTAGTAGCATGTCAAGTAAATCCATATTATTATACAAAGCAACACGATATTTAAGCATACATCAAGTTCAGTAATGCGTTACTTATGTATAGCTGCAACAGAAAGGAACGTCATATATCAGGGATGAAGGGGGCGCCAGTGATCCCTACGGGGTGGGTTACATTGTAGCGACATCTAATGTTATCTATATGTAACTGCCAGGGAATGTTCACATTAACGCTAAGATTGGTTAGATCAGACAACATAGGGTGGTCCCCACTGAGCAACCTTGTCAATAAAAGTTCTCAACTCCCTACTACCTACTAAAATGCATGGGCGCTTTTAAGGTGGATCTTTCACCCCTCCACCAAATCCAACTCTTTGTATCCTTCAATAGGCCTCACTCTACTGATTCCAGCGCAGTTGGAATTTTTTCTCTAGCCCCCACCATTCCCGAGCAATCATTTCTGTTAGGTTAAGCACCCAATATGCTAATTAGGCCCCCTACAGTCAAGTAGGTGGTACTCGACTATAATCTCCAGTGCATAAATGCCCACTTGACCATAGAGAGCCTAATTAGTATAAAGAGTCCTAAAAATAACAGCACCAGTTGCTCATGGGGAATGGTGGGGGGTTAAAGAAAAAATTCTGATTGCAACAAAATTGGTGGGGAGGAGCCTATTAAAGGATTCCTGGAGTTGGTGCTGGTAGAGTTGATAATAGGTCCCCTTTAAGTGGGTCCCATGCAATGCTTAGCTTTCCCTGCAGCAGTCAAGCACTTAAATGGTGATTTTGATCCCAACAAGGTAACTTGTCATAATGAAGTCATCCTCGGGGGTGGTCCTAAAATAAAAAAAAGGTTGTCCTATCTTATAGTAATGATTGCAACTGAGTATTAAGTGCTTTTCTGATGGTGCAAGGCTGGTATTGTCATTGAGAGTCTATAGAATGCCATATATGGCCACTGCATGTTAATATGCCATAAAATCTATAAACTAACATTATCCATTAATATTATATACACCTGCCAATGGCCTATCACAGGCCTCATGAAACCCCCCCGTCTAGATCTACTTAAACCAGGGTTAGTAGGCACCTACAAAGCTCAGACCCTTCAGCAGGTGTGCTAAAATGTATCCTTTTGCCCATACTATTATATAGGAAGCCATTTTGATCCACAAAATGGCCGCCACCGGTATGTGCAGAAGTCAGGTCCACTATAACGTCAGAATGTGCAGTGCAAATTATTGCATAATTCTACATATCTCTCATATACAGATAAATATCACATCTAAACAGCTGCGGTTACACTATATAAACCGTGTATGTGTATGTATGTATATATACACAGTGCATGGCATCAGCCTTACCCTCCATCTGAAAAAAGTGCAATAAATATAGAAATATTTTATCACACACACTCAGAAATCTCAGTGCAGAGTATAAAATCCCCTACCCCTCCCCCTTTATTATACCTTACACTTCCCCTAGCCCCCTGTATAAATATATATTGTGTATATATTAGTAAATATATATATACACACACGTACACATATACGTATAGTGCAATGTTAGCAGAACAGTACGAAAGGGAAAGGTATCTCTCCATAGAATTTACATTACAGAGGGGACAAATTTCACCCAATCAACACTTAGCCACACCCACATGCTTTCGAAGCCCCACCCACGAGGAGCCAGTTATGACAATCTATCGTGATATTCAGCATCCTATGACCCCTTTTACTCTACACACAACAATATATATTGTTGAGTAAAATATAGATGATGTACGATTTCCTTATTACATACACGGGCAAATGTATATTTGCGGTGAAGAGCAAGTAAGGGGCTAGGTGCAATGTACATCTAATGGGTGGGCTCCGCTATAGGAAGTGGCTATTCTAATGCGGATTGGGTTTACTTCCCTCCCTCATTTTATGTAAGGGGAGGGGGGTTGTTTAGGGGCCTGTTAGTCCCTCTAAATATCTGACTCTAGAAGATATTGCTCAGTGTAACCTTTGTCCAGCTGGAAACCCAGCACGGAGGTGCAAAAATCAGCCATGGGCCTCCACATATTTGGAGGCAGGAAGAGCTGACATTTTACATCTCCTGGCAGCAGGGGGACATGAGCAGCTAGGTGAGATAATAGTTGCTCTTGTGTCCCACGCAAACCGGAACCGAAGACATCAATGTTGAGGTAGAAGCAGAGCGGCCCCGCCGGAACAGGGAATGGTGGGGTGCAGAGAGTGGCCACCCGGGGCCGAACTTTATCATCTGTCATCCAGCGAATGGACTTGCGACGAAGCAGGTCATGATTCCCAGGTAGGGCCTGGAATGGTTGCCAGTCCTGGATGACAGTCTGGTTGGGCAGTAGATCTTTCAGTAGGCCACCACGCTCCAGGAAAACTGCATGGACCTCGTCAGGAGACAGGAGGATGGGTGGAGATGGACGAGATGGCCCTGCAGGTAGTGGTATGGAGGATAAACGAGAGGAAAACTCGGGTGCATTGAAACGGACAAGCAGTATGCCCTGTGTGATAAATGTGAGATGGCATGTGAATGTCAACATGGACAGAAAGTGGGGAAAAGGGAAAAAGAAAAAGAGAAAAATATTGTTATTATTATGCTACTGCTACATTCCTAGGAAGAAGCATCATACTAGAAGTGTTGTCCACCATCACCTTGTCCCACCATACCATGGACATACCTGTTTAGCAATGACCCTATACTTGTTAAGCTCCTTTGGAGATAACTTGTCATCCCGTGTCAGCCTCATGACTTTGACGCTTGGGTATCGATGCTTCACCAACTGGCAGCAGAATCTCTGCAGAACCCCTGCAACACCTCTGCCTCTCTCCCATGGCGCCACTCGCAGTCCTTCAAGAAGAGCTGTCTCCCCACCATCCACAATAAACATAGAAAGGAGGCCAATCTAGGGTTGAAGAGAAAATGTTAGCATCTCTACGCAATAAGAAAACCTATGCTATAAGCTATGAGCTGATGTTCTTGAGAACATACAGTCACCAGAAATGGAAAGTCTACCTTCTTTCAATTCTATGGTTTTACATATCA
The DNA here is from genome assembly GCF_031893055.1 of Leptodactylus fuscus. NCBI lineage: Eukaryota > Metazoa > Chordata > Amphibia > Anura > Leptodactylidae > Leptodactylus > Leptodactylus fuscus. Next base: position 14,386,906 of record NC_134269.1, on the reverse strand, counting down.
GGGCACAATAGAAATACATCTGGTCCTTAGAAGGTCTTAAAATTAGGTAAATCCAACCTCCGATGAAAACACAACAGATTCCTCCATGTTATTGGTCAACTATGAAGGTAAAATGGAGAAGCCATGTGTGAAAATCTAAGTCCACCCCATGAATCAATAGCTTGCTGGACCACCAATAGTAGCGATAACTTCAAATAATGGATTTCTGGATGACTTTATTAGTCTCTCATCTCATTCCGGAGAAATTTTGGCCCACTTTTCTTTACAGTGTTCTATCAGTTCACCGAGGTATGGGGCATTTGTTTCTTCTCAGCTCTCTTGAGGTCCAACCATAGTATTTCAACTGGATTAAGGTCTGGACTTTGGGTCATCGGAACAACTCGATTCTTTCCTTTTTCAGATATTCTCTTGTAGATGTCCAAGTTATGATTAGGATAATTGTCTTGTTCCTTGACCCAGTTCTGGCCATGCTTTAGATGCTAGGTAGATGGCATCACAATTGACTACAAAATATTTACAGAGGAGTTTATCATGGTTGTGTCAAGGGGACAGATTCATCAAGACGGGTATATTATATTCCTGTCATGATGGTGGAGGACTCTCCTGATTCATGACAAAGTGCAGGCCTCTTCATGAAATAGGATCATCCTCCATCGGGACATTGTTGAAACTTATGTCAGCTTAAAGATGGTGCAGAGTTATGTTAGTATTTACACCACAAAAGTGGAGCAAATTATAATGAATGTGACACAGCTGATGATTCTCACATAGGCCCCGGCTAGTTCTTTACGCCAAAAAGTGGAACAGATTCACCATACTTGACATTCGGTATGACTCCAAAGGACATTGTTCCAGAATTTTAGATGCAACTTTACACACTTAAAGAGGACCTTTCGTGTCCTTCTGCTCACTGAGGGGAACGACTCCCCCTAACTGTACTCGTCCATAGACTTGTACTGTGGGGGCGGGCGTTCCTCACAGCTCAGCATTATCGCCGGGCAGTAAGCAACGCCCCCTCTGACTGTATAGGGCTATGGACGAGTACTGTTGGGAGGACAGGGCGTTCCTCACAGCCCAGCTAGAATGTCAGGAACGCCCTACTGATGGTGGGTTGAGAGCGATGCCGAAACTATCGGCACCAACATCTCTAGCCCCGGGGCACAGAAAGGGAAAGCCGATAATTCAGGAGGACATGAAGGACATGAAAGGTCCTCTTTAAGCCATGCTATTGTGTTCTTCTGACAACTCTTCCACACAAGCCATACTTGTTCAGTATTTTTGTTATCGGACTGTCATGAACATGAATACTTAACACGTTGAGGACCGTAGCTCTTAGGTTTTTTTAATTTCTCTGATCCTTACATAGTCTGATCTTGGGGGGAATTTGCTGGGATGTCCTCCTGAGATTGTCAGCTGTCGTGAATTTTTTCCACTTGAGCATAATCTTTCACGCTATAGAATAATGGACATCAAACTGTGTAGAAACGGCCTTATAACTTTTCCCAGATTGATGAGCAGCAGGAATAGCTTCTCTAAGATCATTGCTGATTTCTGTCCTCCTTGGCATTGGGTTAACATACGCCCGAGTGCTTCAGATCAGCAAACCGCCAAAACTTCTACTTTAACAGGGGTGGTCAATTAATCAGGGGCATTTGATTATCAGTACCTGGCTGGTACTTACCCTCTATATTCCTATGTAAGCAGTAGGGCATACTTCACACACTAGTTTTGTATGTTGGCCTAGTTTTTGCTAAGTTGCACCATGTCCTTATTTATTTATCACGGTCATTGTTCATTTACCTAAGACGTTTAAGACCTTCTAAGGACCAGATTTTTTTTTATGTCCCAACAGGCGTATTTCCTTCCCTCATGACTGTATAAATTCTCAAATGCTATACACTAACTGAAGTTGCCACCACTATGAGAGTATAGGCAGCATGTCTAGTTAAAATGGTGGATGCCCATTCAATAGGCTCTTTTTGTGCTCCCCACTTTCTTTTGCTTGGTCTCCTACAACGTATTCCTTTGGGGATTTATAAAATAGATGCTAATCTGATCTTTCTCAGTCAGGTTCTTAGAAAGCTACATCCATGTGGGTGGCACAAGCCCACAATAAGATATTGATGATGGTATTTGTTGATATCATGGTGGTTAATTTCTATAGGTTCGGTGTGGTCCATTTATGCAATAATCTAGACTCGCCTTCTCAGGACCACCCTCTTCGCCTAACTAGAGCCAAGCCAATGATGGCTTCCAAGCTAAGTCCATGTTCCGTCCATGGAAGGCAAAAAGAGTTCAAAGGATCTACTGATTTATCAATGATGGCTCTAATTCTCCTGTAGATGGTATTGCAAGCAACTGGAGATAAACATTACAGCGCTGCATATCCTTTGGGGTGACCAATGGGGTGTCCAGCATATGGAGGCTTCCTTCATCCAAAGAGAGCAGATATGTTAAAATACTGGACCACCTTTTAGGATTTGGCAAACCCTACAGGTATATAGGCAACTTTATGGTCATGTATTCCATCATGACTGGTCATGGAATATAAAGGTAATTACGAATTTGCCAACCACCAGCATTTTTGATGACTTTTTTTTGTACAAATATAGATAACTACATTGTATATAGTTGAAAAAGACATAAGTCCATCAAGTTCAACCAGCAAAAGGGCGGGTGGCTCGGGAAGGGGAATCCAAGTTTCCCCTCGATAATCCAGATTGCTTTAATTGGCCAAAAAAATGGGGAAAAAAAAGTAGGGAAGTGCACTTTTTTTTTTTCAAAAAATTGATAGAGAGCGATGACATTTTGTGCAGTTGTGGATTAATTTGGGCATTCAGTCTTTTTCTGTTCTCTCGTTGGGTTTAATGCCATTTAATGGCATCTATTGACTGGAAGGACCATTGACACAGCAAATCGGGCGAAATATTGATCAAAGTTCGATGAATCATACACCAAGTTCTTTGCGTTGCACCAATGGCTGTGTGAATGGCCCTTGTGGCCTCCTAAAGTCCATATCAATGCATGAAGAAATTAGCTCAGGGACAGGACAGTATCCATGGACAGAGACAGCAGACAGTGATGTTAGTCAACGTATACCCATTGGTATAAGCAATACGTTAAACCAACAGGGCAGGATAGGTGCCCAGTAGCTCAGTGTTATGGAAAGTAGAGGTGTCTTTCGACCATCGTGTTTCCTTACAACATCTCCTTCCTTCTTGGCTAGAACAACCATTCGGTCTTTCTCTTTGATCCAACTGTGGTATCGACTTGGCAGATAATCCAATCCTCCATAGATCCCATGGGACATGGAGACAATCTCTTCAAATTCCTTCTCGGTGGCCAGCACAAATTCCAAATCCCCATCCTGGGGGGCACCGGGGATAGCTTCAATCTTCATGTGGATGCCAGAAGAGCCAGAAACGCCAACGGAAAGTGAGTGAAGGAGCCACGGAAGTAGCGATGGAGACCACTGCCAACAGTAAGCCGAGCAAGAAGAAGTCACTGGTTGAACTTGAGATGGTGAGTAAGATGAATCTTCGTAGCAAGATATCACTGGAGATCTATGGGGAAAAAAAATCACAGAAAGACAAAAAGAAAATATGCAAAAACAAACACTTAATATTGGTAACATTATTTTTTGCCTAAATCTCCACTTATGGCTTTTCATAGGCCATAATGCTCTACAGCTTTGTTGCATTTTTCAATGGGAATTAAATTGGACCACTTGGCTCCATTGACTTCTATGTAGGGTGACTGGTCCTGCGATGGATACACAGGCCAAGTCTAGAGTGACTCTAGACTGTAGGACATGGGTACTAGATGATTTCCAACTTCTCTGTTCATGCCATGACTTCCATCTCTCCTTGCTCACTCAGCCTTCAAAGGATCAATTAATCAAAAAAATCTAATCAATATCTCAGCCAGTGGGAATCGATAGAGTCTTCATGCTCGAGAGTAGTAGAGCGTGTGCGGTGAAGCACGGTATTTTGTGGCATATAATATTATGGGTCATCCATAGAAACTAATGGCTGGGGAAATCAGATTTATGCTGTGGAATAACTGGAGCTAGTGGTGAATGTTCATACTGGGATATTATTTTATTTTTCTATGATTGAGGTTCCCTTATTTTTTGATGCGTCAAAAATATTAGAAATGTAATGGAATTCTGATGACTAGGGTTGAGCCGATCTTGAGATTTCAGGATCAATTTTAAAATCCGATCTCCTATAATTTAACAGCCAATCCCGATCGTGAAATTTGCTCGATCACCGATTGAGATCTGATCCTTCCCAACCCCAATCGCTCAACCCTACTGATGACCCTATTGTAGATCATAAAGATCTTAGAATTTGTTGGGGGCTATTTGAAGATAATTCCAATGTGGTTGTCATGGCCCATTTAATGAAAGCCATGATGCAAATTTGAACATAGGACCCATCCAGGGAGAAACCAACAATACGTTAAGGGGTTGTCGAGTATTAGAAAACCATAGTTACTTTCTCCCAAAAATAGCACTGCACCTATCGATGGGTTGTGACTATATTGCGCTTCAAAAGGCTATAACAAAGGGTTCCAAAAGAATGGATTAAAAATTACACCAAAAATAATTTTTTACAATTTTTTTCACGCTTTTTTTAATTTTACATTTAATGTAGTTGTTTGGGGGCTTGTTTTTTTGTGGATTGTTAACATTTTTAACTAGCACCTAGGGATCGGGAAAGATCGGATCCCGATCGGTGATCGAGCAAATTTCACGATCGGGATCGGCTGGAAAATGATCGGAAATTGGATTTTGAAATCTCATGATTGGCTCAACCCTTCTGTATATATAATATACAATTAGGGTTGAGATATCCGGAAAGATCGGATCCTGATTGGCCATCGAGCAAATTTCACGATCCTGATCGGGATCGCCTGGAAAATGATCGGAAATTGGATTTTAAAATCGATCCTGAAATCTCAAGATCGGATCAACCCTACTAGCACCAGCATGTGGGAGATTTTGTATCATTTATCGGTTAACTGTTATTACAAAAATGAGGCAGATTTTCTTTAAACTGATGGACAATCTATTAGACCATAACATTGTTAGACCTCGGCTGTCATGGTAATCCATTGGAACATTGCAATTGGGTTGTGAAGCCATCAATGTAAGTTCCTCAATCTTTTAAGCTCCATGGATGCGCCAAGTTACTACTGTTAGGATATGATATACTGTAAGATATGTTAATCCTTTAATAGTCCCACCATGGGGAAATTCAGTATAAACCACAAGGATCAGAACTCTGATACTGACCAATATGGCCCATGCGTCAACCATAGCCAGACTCCAACAAGTGATTGTAGGCACAGCTTTTACACCTATGCCAGCTTCCTCCTAAGTGTACACCATAAAGCCACCAAACAGTGCAATCCATGACATACATATATGGCAAAGTGCATCAAGGTCGTAAAATTTTTTCAAAAAGTTAAACAGCAACAAAATTCTAAAGGACCAATTTAGAAACGTTTTCTAAACATTTATAGGCTACCAATAGAGATGAGCGAGTAGTGTTCGATCAAGTAGGTGTTCGATCGAATACTACGGTATTTGAAATACTCGTACTCGATCGAACACTACTAGCTGTTTGAAGTTTAAGGTTCGATGCTATACATTCTGCTAATCAACGCTGGTTCTTCTCTTACCTTTAGAAGTCTTCTCCATGCAGTGTCCCCGCGTCTTCTTCCGGCTGGAATTCACTCTGCCTAGGTATCCGGCCTAGGCAGAGCCGACTGCGCATGCGCGGGCATGCCCTAGCATGCGCAGTCAGCTCTGCTCAGGCGTCGGGCCGGGCAGAGCCGACCGCACATGCACAGTCGGCTCTACCTAGGCCCGATGCCTAGGCAGAGTGAATTCCAGCCGGAAGATGCCGCGGGGACACTGCATGGAGAAGACTTCAAGGAGAATCCAGCCCAACCGTCACTTGTGGACTTGGTAAGTATAATTTTATTGAATTTTGCATACCCCTGAAACGAGTATTTCCCCCCATAGACTATAATGGGGTTCGAAATCCGAACAGTCGGACAGTGTGCGGCTGTTCGAATCAGATTTCGAACCACGGACATTTTAGTGTTCACTCATCTCTAGGTACCAACATTTAAAAAAACTAAATAAAACTTAAATTAAAGACCTTTAAAACTTTGAGACCCCCTCCTCTTGAGTAGATGACAAATTACCCATCATTTTGAGAGTGACAACCTTCATTACTGACTGTCACCCTGTGATTTTCCCACATGATGAATTTCTGAATCTATCTGGCAGGAGAAGACCGGCGTTGTGTAAACAAGTCTCCATCTTCTGACGCCTAACTACGAAATTGTCAAGAGAGAGGATCACGATGGAATATATTAGCTTTGTAAACCCTCTCGAAGCTCTCAGCGAAACCCCACAGGATTTTTATTTTTAATTTCTTCATTATGATTCAGGAGTGGGTGTAAGAAGCCAGCTTGATAAATTTGCCAACCGTACAAAATTATGAAAAATACAATATTCAGAACAGGATGTTCTATTTCGGGGAGAGATTAGGACAAAATTAGGGAATGGGCAGAACACGGGGAGTTTGAGTGCTGAGATGTCAGGAAAGCTAAAACCAAAAATCTCCTATATATACGGTATACATATAGATATATACAGGCATGGGATTCCGATGGCAAACTAAAAATTGGATTAGAATTCAGATAATTCATTACAAAGTTATTTTATCATTTTATCAATTTTTTTTTTTTTTTTATAATTTGTTTTATGTTATTTTTTTTCTTTAATCATATCTAACATCAATTATTTTTTATTGGATTTTATGTTAATTTTTATTTTCAATTTTTTAATTTTAGTATATTTTTTAAGTCTATTGACCTTTGTTCATTATATATAGATCATTTAAAATTATTAACTACATTTTTGTTAAAGTTCCCTAATATTTTTTAAAGTTGCTTAATTTTTTTTCTATCTTTGCTCCCCATTTTCTTTCTTGCTCTTCTTTTATGTCAGTATTTTGTACCAAACTTTAGGCATCATTTTAGATTCTTATATAGTTTTAAAATCAAAAGTTTTTTTATTGTGGATTTGGATCTCTGTGTAGGAAAAAGAAACCTCCAACCACTATAAATAGATCCTTAAAGAACGTTGGACCTTAAAGGGATACAATATGGGTATTTCATTTAGGGCAAACATAATATCATAGGGTGCAAAATTTTGAACAAATTTTGATAAAATTGGAATTTGACAGCATGGAGTCCAAAAATCGAATGCTTTAATTTTTGGACTCCAGACTGTGTAGTGATTTAAAAAAAATCTGCCAGCTACTTAGCCCCCTAGGTGGCCGCTTACCTGAACAGATTCACTGCCGCTCCCTGTTCTTCTCGATCCTCTTCTCTCTAATTCACATGCCTTCAGAGCGCGGTGCACGGCTTGTTGTGACTTAGAAGGGTGTGGGCGGATACAGGGCGGGGAGATGTGAGTGCATCACTCAAGTCTCCCCTCCCAGTGCCCGCCTACACTCTCCTAAGTCACAAGCCCCGCCTTCTCCCAGCATCTCTAACACTAGCCTAGGGAGGCGGGGGCGCGCACGGCGCTCTGAAGGTATGTGAATGAGAGAGAAGAGGAGCGAGAAGAACGGGGAACGGCAGCAGCAGTGGATCTGTGCAGGTAAGTTGAGCGATTGGGATCGGAATTCCATTCCCGATCTTTTTTAGGCGGGATCAGAACCTGATCGCGATCATGAAATTTACTCGATCGCCGATCGGGATCCGATCTTTTCCGATCCCGATCACTCAACCCTAATTGTGATATGTTTTAACTCTTCACACGATGAGGCTTTGGGTCTCCCATTGACAGCAAAAAAAACATATTGTCTGACATATCTATATGCACAGACAAGACGTCAAGTCAAATATTGTGAAAAGTATTTAGCAAATACAGAATGTTCACAACGAATCCCAGACTTGGGAGAAAGATCTAACCCTAAACATACAAAAATATAAGCAAATGTGGGAAAATGAAGATTTACATAGAGACGGAGTTTACGCTGCAGTAAACAGAGAGATTTGCAGGGAGCAGACGACAAAGTTCTAGAACTATTTTCCCACCAAAAATCAGTCAGATATGTGCACTGAAATGAGATTCATCTGTTCGCTGGAAATAGTCATTAATAATACACTGAGTGACAGGCGGTAATTATAAGCCGCAATTTGTCAGATACCGGAAAATAGCAAATTACAAACTATTATAGGGTGAGAGATGGTGGAGATGGCAAAAAAAGATATATGAAGACAGAAAAGACTAGAAAATAACTAGTTATACACGGCCCACTGTGTACAAGAAAACAATTACAAAAATAATGACTGTGAAAGAAAATAACTAATATTATACTGCCCCCTATGCACAATAGTATAACTGCTAGAATGCCAACTCAGATGTACAAAAGTATAACTATAATAATAATGTCCCTATGTACAAGAAAATAACTACTATAATACTACTCTTATGTACAAGAATATAACTACTATAATACTATCTCCTATGTACAAGAATATAACTACTATAATACTGCCCCTATGTACAAGAATATAACTACTATAATACTATCTCCTATGTACAAGAATATAACTACTATAATACTACTCCTATGTACAAGAATATAACTACTATAATACTGCTCCTATGTACAAGAATATAACTGCTATAATACTATCTCCTATGTACAAGAATATAGCTACTATAATACTACTCCTATGTACAAGAATATAACTACTATAATACTGCTCCTACGTACAAGAATATAACTACTATAATACTACTCCTATGTACAAGAATATAACTACTATAATACTACTCCTATGTACAAGAATATAACTACTATAATACTACTCCTATGTACAAGAATATAACTACTATAATACTACTCCTATGTACAAGAATATAACTACTATACTACAGCTCCTATGTACAAGAATATAACTACTATAATACTGCTCCTATGTACAACAATATAACTACTATAATACTACTCCTATGTACAAGAATATAACTACTATAATACTGCTCCTATGTACAAGAATATAACTACTATAATACTGCTCCTATGTACAAGAATATAACTACTATAATACTGCTCCTATGTACAAGAATATAACTACTATAATACTGTCCCTACGTACAAGAAAATAACTACTATAATACTGCTCCTATGTACAAGAATATAACTACTATAATACTACTCCTATGTACAAGAATATAACTACTATAATACTGCTCCTATGTACGAGAATATAACTACTATAATACTGCTCCTATGTACAAAAATATAACTACTATAATACTCCTCCTATGTACAAGAATATAACTACTATAATACTGCTCCTCTGTACAAGAATATAACTACTATAATACTGCTCCTATGTACAAGAATATAACAACTATAATACTGCTCCTATGTACAAGAATATAACTACTATAATACTGCTCCTATGTACGAGAATATAACTACTATAATACTGCTCCTATGTACAAGAATATAACTACTATAATACTGCTCCTATGTACAAGAATATAACTACTATAATACTACTCCTATGTACAAGAATATAACTACTATAATACTACCTCCTATGTACAAGAATATAACTACTATAATACTGCTCCTATGTACAAGAATATAACTACTATAATACTACTCCTATGTACAAGAATATAACTACTATAATACTGCTCCTATGTACAAGAATATAACTACTATAATACTACCTCATATGTACAAGAATTTAACTGCTATAATACTGCTCCTATGTACAAGAATATAACTACTATAATACTACCTCCTATGTACAAGAATATAACTGCTATAATACTGCTCCTATGTACAAGAATATAACTACTATAATACTACCTCCTATGTACAAGAATATAACTGCTATAATACTGCTCCTATGTACAAGATTATAACTACTATAATACTGTCCCTACGTACAAGAAAATAACTACTACAATACTACTCCTATGTACAAGAATATAACTACTATAATACTGCTCCTATGTACAAGAATAAAACTACTATAATACTACTCCTATGTACAAGAATATAACTACTATAATACTGCTCCTATGTACAAGAATATAACTACTATAATACTGTTCCTACGTACAAGAAAATAACTACTATAATACTGCTCCTATGTACAAGAATATAACTACTATAATACTACTCCTATGTACTAGAATATAACTACTATAATACTGCTCCTATGTACGAGAGTATAACTACTATAATACTGCTCCTATGTACAAGAATATAACTACTATAATACTACTCCTATGTACAAGAATATAACTACTATAATACTGCTCCTATGTACAAGAATATAACTACTATAATACTGCTCCTATGTACAAGAATATAACAACTATAATACTGCTCCTATGTACAAGAATATAACTACTATAATACTGCTCCTATGTACAAGAATATAACTACTATAATACTGCTCCAATGTACAAGAATATAACTACTATAATACTACTCCTATGTACAAGAATATAACTACTATAATACTGCTCCTATGTACAAGAATATAACTACTATAATACTACTCCTATGTACAAGAATATAACTACTATAATACTACTCCTATGTACAAGAATATAACTACTATAATACTGCTCCTATGTACAAGAATATAACTACTATAATACTACTCCTATGTACAAGAATATAACTGCTATAATACTGCTCCTATGTACAAGAATATAACTACTATAATACTACCTCCTATGTACAAGAATATAACTACTATAATACTGCTCCTGTGTACAAGAATATAACTACTATAATACTGCCCCCTATGTACAAGAATATAACTACTATAATACTACTCCTATGTACAAGAATATAACTACTAAAATACTACTCCTATGTACAAGAATATAACTACTATAATACTGCTCCTATGTACAAGAATATAACTGCTATAATACTGCTCCTATGTACAAGAATATAACTACTATAATACTACCTCCTATGTACAAGAATATAACTGCTATAATACTGCTCCTATGTACAAGAATATAACTACTATAATACTGTCCCTACGTACAAGAAAATAACTACTACAATACTACTCCTATGTACAAGAATATAACTACTATAATACTGCTCCTTTGTACAAGACTAAAACTACTATAATACTGACCCTATGTACAAGAATATAACTACTATAATACTACTCCTATGTACAAGAATATAACTACTATAATACTACCTCCAATGTACAAGAATATAACTACTATAATACTGACCCTATGTACAAGAATATAACTACTATACTACTCCTATGTCCAAGAATATAACTATTATAATACTGCCCTTATGTACAAGAATATAACTACTATAATACTGCTACTATGTACAAGAACATAACTACTATAATACTGCCCCCATGTACAAGAATTTTACTACTATAATACTACTCCTATATACAAATATATAAATACTATAATCCCCCTACACACAAGACTATAACTACTATAATACTTCCCCTATGTACAAGAATATAACTACTATAATACTGCCACTATGTACAAGAATTTAACTATTATAATACTACTCCTATGTACAAATATATAACTACTATAATCTCCCTACACACATGAAATTAACTACTATAATACTTCTCCTATGTATAAGAATTTAACTACTATAATACTGCTCCTATGTACAAGAATATAACTACTATAATACTTCCCCTATGTACAGGAATATAACTACTATAATACTACTCCTATGTACAAGAATATAACTACTATAATACTGCTCCTAGTACAAGAAAATAACTACTATAATACTGCTCCTATGTACAAGAATATAACTACTATAATATTGCTCCTATGTACAAGAATATAACTACTATAATACTACCTCCTATGTACAATAATATAACTACTATAATACTACTCCTATGTACAAGAATATAACTACTATAATACTACTCCTATGTACAAGAATATAACTACTATAATACTGCCCCTATGTACAAGAATATAACTACTATAATACTACCTCCTATGTACAAGAATATAACTACTATAATACTACTCCTATGTACAAGAATATAACTACTATAATACTGCCCCTATGTACAAGAATATAACTACTATAATACTACCTCCTATGTACAAGAATATAACTACTATAATACTACCTCCTATGTACAAGAATATAACTACTATAATACTACCTCCTATGTACAAGAATATAACTACTATAATACTACCTCCTATGTACAAGAATATAACTACTATAATACTACTCCTATGTACAAGAATATAACTACTATAATACTGCCCCCTATGTACAAGAATATAACTACTATAAAACTGCTCCTATGTACAAGAATATAACTACTATAATACTACTCCTATGTACAAGAATATAACTACTATAATACTACTCCTATGTACAAGAATATAACTACTATAATACTACCTCCTATGTACAAGAATATAACTACTATAATACTACTCCTATGTACAAGAATATAACTACTATAATACTACCTCCTATGTACAAGAATATAACTACTATAATACTACCTCCTATGTACAAGAATATAACTACTATAATACTGCCCCCTATGTACAAGAATATAACTACTATAAAACTGCTCCTATGTACAAGAATATAACTACTATAATACTACTTCTATGTACAAGAATATAACTACTATAATACTACTCCTATGTACAAGAATATAACTACTATAATACTACCTCCTATGTACAAGAATATAACTACTATAAAACTGCTCCTATGTACAAGAATATAACTACTATAATACTACTCCTATGTACAAGAATATAAATACTATAATACTACCTCCTATGTACAAGAATATAACTACTATAATACTACTCCTATGTACAAGAATATAACTACTATAATACTACCTCCTATGTACAAGAATATAACTACTATAATACTACTCCTATGTACAAGAATATAACTACTATAATACTACCTCCTATGTACAAGAATATAACTACTATAATACTACCTCCTATGTACAAGAATATAACTACTATAATACTGCCCCCTATGTACAAGAATATAACTACTATAATACTACTCCTATGTACAAGAATATAACTACTATAATACTGCTCCTATGTACAAGAATATAACTGCTATAATACTGCTCCTATGTACAAGAATATAACTACTATAATACTACCTCCTATGTACAAGAATATAACTGCTATAATACTGCTCCTATGTACAAGAATATAACTACTATAATACTGTCCCTACGTACAAGAAAATAACTACTACAATACTACTCCTATGTACAAGAATATAACTACTATAATACTGTTCCTTTGTACAAGACTAAAACTACTATAATACTGACCCTATGTACAAGAATATAACTACTATAATACTACTCCTATGTACAAGAATATAACTACTATAATACTACCTCCAATGTACAAGAATATAACTACTATAATACTGACCCTATGTACAAGAATATAACTACTATACTACTCCTATGTCCAAGAATATAACTATTATAATACTGCCCTTATGTACAAGAATATAACTACTATAATACTGCTACTATGTACAAGAACATAACTACTATAATACTGCCCCCATGTACAAGAATTTTACTACTATAATACTACTCCTATATACAAATATATAAATACTATAATCCCCCTACACACAAGACTATAACTACTATAATACTTCCCCTATGTACAAGAATATAACTACTATAATACTGCCACTATGTACAAGAATTTAACTATTATAATACTACTCCTATGTACAAATATATAACTACTATAATCTCCCTACACACATGAAATTAACTACTATAATACTTCTCCTATGTATAAGAATTTAACTACTATAATACTGCTCCTATGTACAAGAATATAACTACTATAATACTTCCCCTATGTACAGGAATATAACTACTATAATACTACTCCTATGTACAAGAATATAACTACTATAATACTGCTCCTAGTACAAGAAAATAACTACTATAATACTGCTCCTATGTACAAGAATATAACTACTATAATATTGCTCCTATGTACAAGAATATAACTACTATAATACTACCTCCTATGTACAATAATGTAACTACTATAATACTACTCCTATGTACAAGAATATAACTACTATAATACTACTCCTATGTACAAGAATATAACTACTATAATACTGCCCCTATGTACAAGAATATAACTACTATAATACTACCTCCTATGTACAAGAATATAACTACTATAATACTACTCCTATGTACAAGAATATAACTACTATAATACTGCCCCTATGTACAAGAATATAACTACTATAATACTACCTCCTATGTACAAGAATATAACTACTATAATACTACCTCCTATGTACAAGAATATAACTACTATAATACTACCTCCTATGTACAAGAATATAACTACTATAATACTACCTCCTATGTACAAGAATATAACTACTATAATACTACTCCTATGTACAAGAATATAACTACTATAATACTGCCCCCTATGTACAAGAATATAACTACTATAAAACTGCTCCTATGTACAAGAATATAACTACTATAATACTACTCCTATGTACAAGAATATAACTACTATAATACTACTCCTATGTACAAGAATATAACTACTATAATACTACCTCCTATGTACAAGAATATAACTACTATAATACTACTCCTATGTACAAGAATATAACTACTATAATACTACCTCCTATGTACAAGAATATAACTACTATAATACTACCTCCTATGTACAAGAATATAACTACTATAATACTGCCCCCTATGTACAAGAATATAACTACTATAAAACTGCTCCTATGTACAAGAATATAACTACTATAATACTACTCCTATGTACAAGAATATAACTACTATAATACTACTCCTATGTACAAGAATATAACTACTATAATACTACCTCCTATGTACAAGAATATAACTACTATAAAACTGCTCCTATGTACAAGAATATAACTACTATAATACTACTCCTATGTACAAGAATATAAATACTATAATACTACCTCCTATGTACAAGAATATAACTACTATAATACTACTCCTATGTACAAGAATATAACTACTATAATACTACCTCCTATGTACAAGAATATAACTACTATAATACTACTCCTATGTACAAGAATATAACTACTATAATACTACCTCCTATGTACAAGAATATAACTACTATAATACTACCTCCTATGTACAAGAATATAACTACTATAATACTGCCCCCTATGTACAAGAATATAACTACTATAATACTACTCCTATGTACAAGAATATAACTACTATAATACTGCTCCTATGTACAAGAATATAACTGCTATAATACTGCTCCTATGTACAAGAATATAACTACTATAATACTACCTCCTATGTACAAGAATATAACTGCTATAATACTGCTCCTATGTACAAGAATATAACTACTATAATACTGTCCCTACGTACAAGAAAATAACTACTACAATACTACTCCTATGTACAAGAATATAACTACTATAATACTGTTCCTTTGTACAAGACTAAAACTACTATAATACTGACCCTATGTACAAGAATATAACTACTATAATACTACTCCTATGTACAAGAATATAACTACTATAATACTACCTCCAATGTACAAGAATATAACTACTATAATACTGACCCTATGTACAAGAATATAACTACTATACTACTCCTATGTCCAAGAATATAACTATTATAATACTGCCCTTATGTACAAGAATATAACTACTATAATACTGCTACTATGTACAAGAATATAACTACTATAATACTGCCCCCATGTACAAGAATTTTACTACTATAATACTACTCCTATATACAAATATATAAATACTATAATCCCCCTACACACAAGACTATAACTACTATAATACTTCCCCTATGTACAAGAATATAACTACTATAATACTGCCACTATGTACAAGAATTTAACTATTATAATACTACTCCTATGTACAAATATATAACTACTATAATCTCCCTACACACATGAAATTAACTACTATAATACTTCTCCTATGTATAAGAATTTAACTACTATAATACTGCTCCTATGTACAAGAATATAACTACTATAATACTTCCCCTATGTACAGGAATATAACTACTATAATACTACTCCTATGTACAAGAATATAACTACTATAATACTGCTCCTAGTACAAGAAAATAACTACTATAATACTGCTCCTATGTACAAGAATATAACTACTATAATATTGCTCCTATGTACAAGAATATAACTACTATAATACTACCTCCTATGTACAATAATATAACTACTATAATACTACTCCTATGTACAAGAATATAACTACTATAATACTACTCCTATGTACAAGAATATAACTACTATAATACTGCCCCTATGTACAAGAATATAACTACTATAATACTACCTCCTATGTACAAGAATATAACTACTATAATACTACTCCTATGTACAAGAATATAACTACTATAATACTGCCCCTATGTACAAGAATATAACTACTATAATACTACCTCCTATGTACAAGAATATAACTACTATAATACTGCCCCTATGTACAAGAATATAACTACTATAATACTACCTCCTATGTACAAGAATATAACTACTATAATACTACCTCCTATGTACAAGAATATAACTACTATAATACTACTCCTATGTACAAGAATATAACTACTATAATACTGCCCCCTATGTACAAGAATATAACTACTATAAAACTGCTCCTATGTACAAGAATATAACTACTATAATATTACTCCTATGTACAAGAATATAACTACTATAATACTACTCCTATGTACAAGAATATAACTACTATAATATTGCTCCTATGTACAAGAATATAACTACTATAATACTACCTCCTATGTACAATAATATAACTACTATAATACTACTCCTATGTACAAGAATATAACTACTATAATACTACTCCTATGTACAAGAATATAACTACTATAATACTGCCCCTATGTACAAGAATATAACTACTATAATACTACCTCCTATGTACAAGAATATAACTACTATAATACTACTCCTATGTACAAGAATATAACTACTATAATACTGCCCCTATGTACAAGAATATAACTACTATAATACTACCTCCTATGTACAAGAATATAACTACTATAATACTACCTCCTATGTACAAGAATATAACTACTATAATACTACCTCCTATGTACAAGAATATAACTACTATAATACTACCTCCTATGTACAAGAATATAACTACTATAATACTACTCCTATGTACAAGAATATAACTACTATAATACTGCCCCCTATGTACAAGAATATAACTACTATAAAACTGCTCCTATGTACAAGAATATAACTACTATAATACTACTCCTATGTACAAGAATATAACTACTATAATACTACTCCTATGTACAAGAATATAACTACTATAATACTACCTCCTATGTACAAGAATATAACTACTATAATACTACTCCTATGTACAAGAATATAACTACTATAATACTACCTCCTATGTACAAGAATATAACTACTATAATACTACCTCCTATGTACAAGAATATAACTACTATAATACTGCCCCCTATGTACAAGAATATAACTACTATAAAACTGCTCCTATGTACAAGAATATAACTACTATAATACTACTCCTATGTACAAGAATATAACTACTATAATACTACTCCTATGTACAAGAATATAACTACTATAATACTACCTCCTATGTACAAGAATATAACTACTATAAAACTGCTCCTATGTACAAGAATATAACTACTATAATACTACTCCTATGTACAAGAATATAAATACTATAATACTACCTCCTATGTACAAGAATATAACTACTATAATACTACTCCTATGTACAAGAATATAACTACTATAATACTACCTCCTATGTACAAGAATATAACTACTATAATACTACTCCTATGTACAAGAATATAACTACTATAATACTACCTCCTATGTACAAGAATATAACTACTATAATACTACCTCCTATGTACAAGAATATAACTACTATAATACTGCCCCCTATGTACAAGAATATAACTACTATAATACTACTCCTATGTACAAGAATATAACTACTATAATACTGCTCCTATGTACAAGAATATAACTGCTATAATACTGCTCCTATGTACAAGAATATAACTACTATAATACTACCTCCTATGTACAAGAATATAACTGCTATAATACTGCTCCTATGTACAAGAATATAACTACTATAATACTGTCCCTACGTACAAGAAAATAACTACTACAATACTACTCCTATGTACAAGAATATAACTACTATAATACTGTTCCTTTGTACAAGACTAAAACTACTATAATACTGACCCTATGTACAAGAATATAACTACTATAATACTACTCCTATGTACAAGAATATAACTACTATAATACTACCTCCAATGTACAAGAATATAACTACTATAATACTGACCCTATGTACAAGAATATAACTACTATACTACTCCTATGTCCAAGAATATAACTATTATAATACTGCCCTTATGTACAAGAATATAACTACTATAATACTGCTACTATGTACAAGAATATAACTACTATAATACTGCCCCCATGTACAAGAATTTTACTACTATAATACTACTCCTATATACAAATATATAAATACTATAATCCCCCTACACACAAGACTATAACTACTATAATACTTCCCCTATGTACAAGAATATAACTACTATAATACTGCCACTATGTACAAGAATTTAACTATTATAATACTACTCCTATGTACAAATATATAACTACTATAATCTCCCTACACACATGAAATTAACTACTATAATACTTCTCCTATGTATAAGAATTTAACTACTATAATACTGCTCCTATGTACAAGAATATAACTACTATAATACTTCCCCTATGTACAGGAATATAACTACTATAATACTACTCCTATGTACAAGAATATAACTACTATAATACTGCTCCTAGTACAAGAAAATAACTACTATAATACTGCTCCTATGTACAAGAATATAACTACTATAATATTGCTCCTATGTACAAGAATATAACTACTATAATACTACCTCCTATGTACAATAATATAACTACTATAATACTACTCCTATGTACAAGAATATAACTACTATAATACTACTCCTATGTACAAGAATATAACTACTATAATACTGCCCCTATGTACAAGAATATAACTACTATAATACTACCTCCTATGTACAAGAATATAACTACTATAATACTGCCCCTATGTACAAGAATATAACTACTATAATACTACCTCCTATGTACAAGAATATAACTACTATAATACTACCTCCTATGTACAAGAATATAACTACTATAATACTACTCCTATGTACAAGAATATAACTACTATAATACTGCCCCCTATGTACAAGAATATAACTACTATAAAACTGCTCCTATGTACAAGAATATAACTACTATAATACTACTCCTATGTACAAGAATATAACTACTATAATACTACTCCTATGTACAAGAATATAACTACTATAATACTACCTCCTATGTACAAGAATATAACTACTATAATACTACTCCTATGTACAAGAATATAACTACTATAATACTACCTCCTATGTACAAGAATATAACTACTATAATACTACCTCCTATGTACAAGAATATAACTACTATAATACTGCCCCCTATGTACAAGAATATAACTACTATAAAACTGCTCCTATGTACAAGAATATAACTACTATAATACTACTCCTATGTACAAGAATATAACTACTATAATACTACTCCTATGTACAAGAATATAACTACTATAATACTACCTCCTATGTACAAGAATATAACTACTATAAAACTGCTCCTATGTACAAGAATATAACTACTATAATACTACTCCTATGTACAAGAATATAACTACTATAATACTACCTCCTATGTACAAGAATATAACTACTATAATACTACTCCTATGTACAAGAATATAACTACTATAATACTACCTCCTATGTACAAGAATATAACTACTATAATACTACCTCCTATGTACAAGAATATAACTACTATAATACTGCCCCCTATGTACAAGAATATAACTACTATAAAACTGCTCCTATGTACAAGAATATAACTACTATAATACTACTCCTATGTACAAGAATATAACTACTATAATACTACCTCCTATGTACAAGAATATAACTACTATAATACTGCTCCTATGTACAAGAATATAACTACTATAATACTACCTCCTATGTACAAGAATATAACTACTATAATACTACCTCCTATGTACAAGAATATAACTACTATAAAACTGCTCCTATGTACAAGAATGTAACTACTATAATACTACTCCTATGTACAAGAATATAACTACTATAATACTACCTCCTATGTACAAGAATATAACTACTATAATACTACCTCCTATGTACAAGAATATAACTACTATAATACTGCTCCTATGTACAAGAATATAACTACTATAATACTACCTCCTATGTACAAGAATATAACTACTATAATACTGCTCCTATGTACAAGAATATAACTACTATAATACTACCTCCTATGTACAAGAATATAACTACTATAATACTACCTCCTATGTACAAGAATATAACTACTATAAAACTGCTCCTATGTACAAGAATATAACTACTATAATACTGTTCCTATGTACAAGAATATAACTACTATAATACTACTCCTATGTACAAGAATATAACTACTATAATACTACTCCTATGTACAAGAATATAACTACTATAATACTGCTCCTATGTACAAGAATATAACTAATATAATACTGCTCCTATGTACAAGAATATAACTACTATAATACTACTCCTATGTACAAGAATATAACTACTATAATACTACCTCCTATGTACAAGAATATAACTACTATAATACTGCTCCTATGTACAATATAACTACTATAATACTTCCTCCATGAAACCTAATATACAGACGTAGTATGGCGGCACAGTTCTCACCCCCATAGCACTTGCACATATCACTACATACAGGACACACTAAATATAACCTATTGTGATTAGTACATAGGCCCGGAGATAAGCGTGTCCCATCTTTCTAGCACATCTCACCCCGTGATCGCGCCCGCTGTCACACCGCATACAGTGAACACCAATTACTGTAAGATGAGGTCACACTCAGTAACACAGTCGGCAGTGATGTCACACCTAGCCTGCTCCAGGAGACGTCACCGCTGGCAGCCACACGTGCAGCATCGCTTACCAACAAACACCAGGGCTTATCTGTCTTCCATTGTATCCTCGCACAATGCTGTGCCCTGCTGAATAGTGTTCATCCTGATATTCAGGAATAGAATGCTAGAATTACAGTCAAGACTGACAAATACAATGTAATAAAAGAGCGCAAACATTGAGCCAAGATGTTATGTTGTTCCTTCTTGGACTCTAGTCACCTCCAAAGCTGCAATGACAGTTTTAGCTGATAGGCGCTGGAAGCAGACAAGCGGCGTACCCAAACTACAACAATGATGAGTCCTTGTGTAGTCTGAGTGTGCAGAGTGTATACAGTGTATAGCTACTGAACCAGCAGGGGGTGCTTGGACATGTAAATGCAGCTTTGGATGTGTCTGGAGAATAAGAAATGATATTACATGAAGAGAAAAACATAAGACAATGAAAATGGGATCTGCATTAAATATCTGGTTATGTCCCCAGGACAGAAGCCCCCTGTGCTCTCATGTTCCTCTCCATGACCTTTGAGCTATGACCCCACCTAAAATGCAGAGGGAAATCCTGCCCAGAAGGGAAAGATGAACTTGTAGGTGCAGGTGACCACCACTAGGGGAGCCAGAGACATATCAACTATCTCTGTATACTAAGTGACCCCCTATATACTAACCCTCAGCTCATACTGACACCAGGACACACAGACCAATACTAATACACAGACTAGAGATGAGCGAGTACTATTCGAAACGGCACCCATAGGAATGAATGGACGCAGCCGGCACGCAGGGGGTTAAGCGGCAGGACTGCTGTTTTGAATAGTACTCGCTCATCTCTAACACAGACCAATCCTAATACAGAGACATCAGGACACACAGACCAATCCTAATACACAGACCAATCCTAATACACAGACCAATCCTAATACACAGACATCAGGACACACAGACCAATCCTAATACACAGACCAATCCTAATACACAGACCAATCCTAATACACAGACATCAGGACACACAGACCAATCCTAATACACAGACCAATCCTAATGCACAGACATCAGGACACACAGACCAATCCTAATACACAGACACCAGGAAACAGACCAATCCTAATACACAGACACCAGGACACACAGACCAATCCTAATACACAGACCAATCCTAATACACAGACACCAGGACACACAGACCAATCCTAATACACAGACACCAGGACACACAGACCAATCCTAATACACAGACCAATCCTAATACACAGACACCAGGACACACAGACCAATCCTAATACACAGACACCAGGACACACAGACCAATCCTAATACACAGACCAATCCTAATACACAGACACCAGGACAGACAGACCAATCCCAATACACAGACCAATCCTAATAAACAAACATCAGGAAACACAGACCAATCCTACTAGACAGACATCAGGACACACAGACCAATCCTAATAGACAGACATGAGGACACACAGACCTCTCCTTATACACAGACATGAGGATACGCAGTCCTCTCCTAATAGACAGACATGAAGACACACCGACCAATCCTAATAGACAGACATCAGGACACACAGACCAATCCTTATACACAGACATCAGGACACACAGACCTCTCCTTATACACAGACATCAGGACATATAGACCTCTCCTAATAGACAGACATGAGGACACGCAGACCTCTCTTAATAGACAGACATCAGGACACATAGACCTCTCCTAATAGACAGACATCAGGACACATAGACCTCTCCTAATAGACAGACATCAGGACACGCAGAGCTCTCCTTATACACAGACATCCGTACCCCCAGACCCCCTCTCGCATACACTGACACCTGCCAGCCTTCATACATTGCTATTGCTCCTTATACACAGGATTTTGTGCCCTCCATCACGATGCGCAGCTGTCACTTCTCCATATTCATCCCTTTCCATGCAGGTCACATACCTCCTCCTATAGTCTCCAGATATCAGGGCTCATACACCCCCTCGTCCTCCTCGTATACAGAGCCCACCATCCATATATACATGCACAAGGTAGGTAGAATATAAGCAATGTTACCAATGAATTGGAGGTGTGCGTCCTTCTTCCTACGTCTTTCTCTCTCCTAGTCTCTGTGCATCTGTCTCTCTATATCATCTCCATGTGCCCTCCCCAGTCTGAAATCCTTTTGCTGCTCCCCTCCCCCTCTATGGAAGAAAGAAAAGCCCCCCCCCCATCTCTCTCACCCTCCCTCCATCTCTCTCCCTATCCCTGCATCCCTCCCACATCCAGCTACCATTCAGAGGGCTGGGCATGAAATGGGCACAGGGATAGCGAGAGATGCTGGCCACTGAGATGGTGGAGCATTGATCAGGGAGAGGAAGGGGTGCCTGTTCTCTGGGTGATAGCACGTGTCAGACCCCCACCACTGCGGATACAGAAAAGAAAGGGACTGTCTGTACCAGGCATCACTGAGGGGCACCCGGCCTGTCTCCTCTATCAATGGTGCCCGCTAAGAAGAGCAAAGATGAAGGGCAAATCAAGAAACAGGTGGCAAAAAAAAAATGCAGAAAAAAATGTCACAATGTGAAATAATCCTGGTAATGGGAATGTAACAATCACGTGATGGATATAATGTATCAGCCAGGACACACACATACTAATATCACATAAGAATACAATATAACAGTCACATGATGGATACAATATATCAGCCGGGACATACAGATACTAATATCACATAAGAATACAATATCTCAGTCACATGAAGGATACAATATATCAGCCGGGACATACAGATACTAATATCACATAAGAATACAATATAATAGTCACATGATGGATACAATGTATCAGCCGCGACATACAGGTACTAATATGACATATAATCCAATATAACAGTCACATGATGGATACAATGTATCAGTCGGGACATACAGATACTAATACCACATAAGAATACAATATAACAGTCACATGAAGGATACAATGTATCAGCCGGGATGTACAGATACTAATATGACATATAATACAATATAACAGTCACATGAAGGATACAATGTATCAGCCGGGATGTAGAGGTACTAATTTGACATAATAATACAATATAACAGTCACATGATGGATACAATGTATCAGCCGGGGCATACAGATACTAATATCACATAAGAATACAATATAACAGTCACATGATGGATACAATGTATCAACAGGGACATACGGATATTAATGTTACATAATAATACAATGTAACATTCACATGAAGGATACAATATCTTCGCTGGAACATACAGATACCAATATTACATACTAATGCAATGTAACAGTCACCTGATGGATATAATGTATCATCCGGGACATACAGATACCAATATTACATAATAATACAATATAACAGTCACATGATGGATACAATGTATCAGCCAGGACATACAGATACTAATATTACATACTAATACGATGTAACAGTCACATGATGGATACAATGTATCAACCAGAACATACACATACTAATATTACATAATAATAATACATTGTATCCATCATGTGATTGTTATATTGTATCAGCCAGGACATATGTAAACTAGTTTTACTCAAAAATAGAATATAGCAATCGCATGATGGATACAATGTATGAACAGGGATATACACATACCGATATTACATAATAATACAATGTAACAGTCACATGATGGATACAATGTATCGGCCGGGATATATAGTTACTAATATCCTTAATAATACAATGTAACAGTCACATGATGGATACAATGTATCGGCCAGGATATATAGTTACTAATATCCTTAATAATACAATGTAACAGTCACATGATGGATACAATGTATCGGCCAGGATATATAGTTACTAATATCCTTAATAATACAATGTAACAGTCACATGATGGATACAATGTATCGGCCGGGATATATAGTTACTAATATCCTTAATAATACAATGTAACAGTCACATGATGGATACAATGTATCGGCCGGGATATATAGTTACTAATATCCTTAATAATACAATGTAACAGTCACCTTCTTCTTCTATGCTGAAGTGCAGCCGTCGCTAATCTAAAAAAAGCATCTCCGTTACTGCAGCGTTTTTTTGGTTTTTCTAGTGTGCTAGCCCAATATACAGAGGTGACTCGTGTGTGTGACGTTGGCCGTATTTCTGGGATCACCTGAT
Source organism: Leptodactylus fuscus (assembly GCF_031893055.1). NCBI lineage: Eukaryota > Metazoa > Chordata > Amphibia > Anura > Leptodactylidae > Leptodactylus > Leptodactylus fuscus. The sequence continues at coordinate 14,361,383 of NC_134269.1, read as the reverse complement.
ATAACCTGACACTCTCTCAACCAAAAATGAGTCCTCGGCGGAGATCGTGCAGTGCTGATGTCACAGATACAATATAAGATTTTAGCTGAGGAAGACAATGCCATTTCGGGATATGTTCCAGCTGAGAGAATCTCCTGCTCTCATTATCATCATGATCCAGAGCAATAGCTCCATCTTATACTGGAAAACCATGGCAACTGCAAAAACACAGGACAAGGAGAAGTGGAATAAAGTTACTTAGATGAATCCATTTTAGGCAGAGATGCAGAAAAATCATAAGAGGGGGAGAAGGGAGAGTTTCTGCGCTGTGCTGTGAGTCTGTGAATACCGCCATATACACACTGGACACTTACCCCATTTATTGGTGGTAACCTAATTTTCTTAAAACTTTATTTGCAATTGAGCAGTTTTTGGGATTTTTTTTTTGACCGTGTCAGTTACTGATACTGTTAGTGAAAAATCTTTGTTATATATATATTTTTTTTTACAGATATTGTGTTTTCTGTTTTATACATACAAAGTGCCATTCTAATGGCAAAACACTGATGTAGTCTGAAAAATCTTTGTTTGTTAAGGATTTTTTTTTTCAACCAATACCTACAGGTTTTAGTTGCGCCTCCAGTAGCTTCAGGATTGTTGTGCTTCCTTCCGGAGAATGAAGATGACATTTTGATGGAGGAATATTGCATGCCAGAGTGATGTGATCTTGAGTCAGGCTTCCGTGTGTTCGTCCTCCTCCTTGTCCTACATGTGATTTAACACAGAACCTTTTCTGAACTGACAACCATGGGTTTCATCTCTTCATCTTCACTAACACAGATCCCTAGAAGCTGCCAGAAAGCTATTTCTCCTAGTCAGGGCAGTCTTCCTCCTCTTTTTGAGGAGCTGGATGAGAACAGTTACTACCGTTTGCAAGTAGAGTAAGACGTGAATAATGGAGGTGGAGGCAGTAGTGTCAGGGGTAATGATTCTGGTAGGGGCACTAGGGGGAAATCTGGAGACGGAAATGATGTGGGTGTGCTGGGATTCTATAGTCCTGATGAGCAGGGAAGACAATGACTTTGCTGATGATGTTTCGATTGTGAATAAGACTTAGAAAGCAAGTCAGGGCTCGTTCATAACTGCGCCCGGTTTCCGTTTCCTGCACAAAACTGCATGCAGAAGACGGAAAGCTGAGAACGGACTCCAGGCGCTAGTGTGAACCTAGCGTCAGGGTGACATCAGAAACTTACACAGGGTCATCTCCCATATGGGAATTTTTGTACATTGCCAAATGGTAAATCCATGGATCTGCAAGCACAAACTTAGCCATGGCCATGTAGGAACCAATTTAGGAACAGAAGCTCTTTGTACTCACATGGGGTAAACAATGAGCAGGCACGATGTGGAAATAGACTTCTACATCACCTATCACATTGCACATATACTAAAGGGATTTACAGGAATTTACATTACAAAGGCTCCCAAGAGCACAAGAGCCTTCCTATTCAAATGGAAGTGAGAGACTTGATAAGATCTTGTCCACACCTCCCTACTGGGAGATCTGTCTGCAGGGGGCAAACAAAAGAAGTCTCAATAAGTGATATAACAAGATAACTACATAATGGCAATGGGGGGAGGCAAATAGAGCAAAACAATTTAGTGATCACAGGTTGTGGGGTAGGCAGTGGCCAGTGGGGGAAGGTACCATGTAGTGATACAACATAATATTGATGATGTGATACACTTAGGGCTTCATCATTGCAGGATACAGCTTTAACTTACAATTGTGGATTGTACAGAGAACTGTTCACAGACAATGTTCTGCTATTCCATTCCACACAGAGATTTCTACTACTGATACCGAACATCCTGAGGACCCAATGATCCAAATGACTGGCCTTGTCCCTTGTGCTCCAGTTTTTCATTAGTAATACCTACTTTTCCAGCTATTTGTTAACACTGTCTTAGCTTCTGAGATGTCTTGCACGTTCTATTAGGAATAACCTAATAGATGAGATTTCCAAGTCATTGCAGTTTTCTTGACATTTTACACAGTGTCCCAATATTCTTAGACTTGGGGTTGTATTAGTGATATTGTGATATACAGGGCACAGAGCTGTATATAGTACAGGTGTCGACAGCAGCTCCATATAGATCATCCATGCGGGGACCAGCTGTCGACCCCCCACCGTTCAGATATATATGGCCAAACCTAAGAATAGGCCATAGAATCCAATATCCTGAACAATCAATCCCTATACAAAGCCCTAATGGACTTAAGATAAAATGAGATAAGATAAGATAATCCTTTAATAGTCCAACCATGGGGGAGATTCAGTGTGTTACAGCAGCATGGATAATACAGCAATAATATAAAATACAAGTATAAAAAGCTCCACGGTAGAGACATTACAGTGATAGTAGGCACAAAAGATAGTAGGAGGGATATCACAACTTCAGGATCATTTAGTTCTCTGTGTGGATTGTTCTCGCTTGGTCTGATTTAGATTATGTAACCTGACCGTGGTTGGGAGGAAGGACCTCCGATAGTTCCTTCTCACACTTGGGGTGAAGCAGACGGTCACTTACAGTGCTGCCAAGTCCCATCAAGGTCCCATACATGGGGTGGGAGTTGTTCTCCCGCATGGAGGTCACCACAGACAGTATCCTTCTGTCACCCACCACCTGTACTGGGTCCAAGGGGGTTCCCTGTGTTGTGTATCACCCAGTGATAGAAGTGATACAGTGTCATAAGAGTTACATATATTATACTACAGCAGTGACACACACAGTATAGCAGTGATACAATGTAATTCATAGCAATACTGATCGAAAGTGACACAATGATACCAACAGGGACGGATTAAGGGTACCATGGTCCCCAGGCTGTTCAGGATGCACTCTCCTCCAATGTCATGCCAGAGATATCTGTGACAGTATAATGTCCCATAGTGGCCCCTGTATACAGTATAATGTCCCATAGTGGTCCCTCCGTAGTATAATGTCCCATAGTGGCCTCTGTATACAGTATAATGTCCCATAGTGGTCCCTCCGTAGTATAATGTCCCATAGTGGCCTCTGTATACAGTATAATGTCCCATAGTGGTCCCTCCATAGTATAATGTCCCATAGTGACCCTTCCACAGTATAACGTCTCATAATGGCCCTGTATACAGTATTATGTCCCATAGTGGCCCCTGCACACAGGATTATGTCCCATAGTGACCCCTGCACACAGTATTATCCCCCATAGTGGCCCCAGTACACAGTATTATGCTCCATAGTGGCCCCTGCACACAGTATTATCCCCCATAGTGACCCCTGAACACAGTATTATCCCCCATAGTGGCCCCTCACACAGTATTATTATGTCCCATAGTGGCCCCTGCACACAGTATTATGCCCCATAGTGGCCCCTGCACACAGTATTATCCCCCATAGTGGCCCCTGCACACAGTATTATGTCCCATAGTGGCCCCTGCACACAGTATTACGCCCCATAGTGGCCCCTGCACACAGTATTATGTCCCATAGTGGCCCCTGCTCACAGTATTATGTCCCATAGTGGCCCCTGCACACAGTATTATCCCCCATAGTGGCCCCTGCACACAGTATTATCCCCCATAGTGGCCCCTGCACACAGTATTATCCCCCATAGTGGCCCCTGCACACAGTATTATGCCCCATAGTGGCCCCTGCACACAGTATTATGTCCCATAGTGGCCCCTGCTCACAGTATTATGTCCCATAGTGGCCCCTGCACACAGTATTATCCTCCATAGTGGCCCCTGCACACAGTATTATGTCCCATAGTGGCCCCTGCACACAGTATTATGTCCCATAGTGGCCCCTGCACACAGTATTATACCCAATAGTGGCCACTGCACACAGTATTATGCCCCATAGTGGCCCCTGCACACAGTATTATGTCCCATAGTGGCCCCTGCTCACAGTATTATGTCCCATAGTGGCCCCTGCACACAGTATTATCCTCCATAGTGGCCCCTGCACACAGTATTATGCCCCATAGTGGCCCCTGCACACAGTATTATGTCCCCATAGTGGCCCCTGCACACAGTATTATGCCCCATAGTGGCTCCTGCACACAGTATTATGTCCCATAGTGGCCCCTACACACAGTATTATGCTCCATAGTGGCCCCTGCACACAGTATTATGTCCCCATAGTGGCCCCTGCACACAGTATTATCCTCCATAGTGGCCCCTGCACACAGTATTATGCCCCATAGTGGCTCCTGCACACAGTATTATGCCCCATAGTGGCCCCTGCACACAGTATAATGCCCCATAGTGGCCCCTGCACACAGTATTATGTCCCCATAGTGGCCCCTGCACACAGTATAATGCCCCATAGTGGCCCCTGCACACAGTATTATGTCCCCATAGTGGCTCCTGCACACAGTATTATGTCCCATAGTGGCCCCTGCACACAGTATTATGTCCCCATAGTGGCCCCTGCACACAGTATTATGCCCCATAGTGGCTCCTGCACACAGTATTATGCCCCATAGTGGCCCCTGCACACAGTATTATCCCCCATAGTGGCCCCTGCACACAGTATTATGTCCCATAGTGGCCCCTGCACACAGTATTATGTCCCAGAGTAGAACCAGTGATCACATGGGTCATTCAGAATCATGAGGTTGGATTACAATGGGGCAAATATGCTATTACTTGCTGTCAGGTCCCCATGTAACCTCAGACCCTGGGCTACAACCCTTAATATAACCCAACCCGGGGGGCCACACGGTAGCTCAGTGGTTAGCACTGCAGCCTTGCAGCAATGGAGTCCTGGTGTTCAAATCCCACCAAGGGTAAAAAACCATCTGCAAGGAGTTTGTATGTTCTCCCCGTGTTTGCATGGATTTCCATCCCGTATTCCAAAAAAGACATACTGATAGGGGAAAAAAATGTACATTGTGAGCTCTATGTTGGGGCTCACAATCTACATTTAAAAAAAATATATATATATATATATATATATATATATATATATATATATATATCCCAACCCAGATGGAGACACGATGTTAAATTTGCAAACATATACACTGCAGCAATATGGAGCAAATATACAAGGTCTGCAGAGATACAACACACAGAGAATATCACAGACACTGATATCATGTAACAGTCCTAGGGTGGCACAACCGATAATCAGCGGATACCAAGCTGTAGTAATGTGCAGTAAGTGCGACAACGGGACTGACTAAGAGGTAAACAGCAGCTCCCTGGTGGCCCCACCACAAAAACAACGATATCTCGGCAACGGAAGCCGCGTTTCACAAGAGGAAAGCCCTGCGTGAGTCAGGTGACCCCCACCCATCTCTCTGCGGGCCAAAATAGTGGCATGACAAGGTCAGATTTCATCACTTTTGGTTGACAAACTTGTCCTCCAAATAAAACTCCAGGTTCAGCTTTGTGACTAGACACGGATTGTTCATACTGGTTGTTCATTTCCGGGGAGACAACTTTATACTGGGTGACAAAGAACCTTCCAGTGACATACTGGATCCATGCTAGGCCATAGTACAGGACATGTGGTGGACCCCACTGACCCCTAGAGTGATGGACGTATGGTGAGAGCAATACTGACAGGAGCTGGGGTCCTAGTGCTTGGCCCAACTGCACAACGTCTTCTCACAACCATCATTGGTTAATTTTCTCCTTTCTGACAGTGGAAGCCCGTGCATCATAAATCTTGTCTGTTCAGTGCACCAAATAAATTTAGGATGCCAGCCATCAAGGGAACTCAGAAAGGAGACAAAAGAAGTTTAACCAGCCCTTGGTGGTGTGCCCCGTGACTTCTGGGCCCGGTTACTGTGACCCCCCTTTAGTATACGGTGTGGGGGCCAACAAAATAAGGGGGCAGTATACAGTGTAGACAGTAAAAAGGGGGCACGATAAGGAAGCTCCTGATATTACAAACCCGCCCCTGCTTTTGGGCAATGCGCATTTACTGACAAAGAGCACAGAGTTATGCCCTATATATTATATAGGGGTTCATGCTGGAGGACTGTCATGGCCGCCACTCAGTATAATGATCGTGTAGCATCAGGGAGGACCACAGGACATGTGACGAGGCTGACTGGCATAGCTAGGTGGTGACATCAGTACAGGAGGGGGCGGGCGCTGCCAGGGGATGACGCACAGGCTGGCACCACTCTAGGGCACTCAAGGTGAGCGGCAGAGCGCCAGCCAGATTACTAGAGGAAGACTGTACAAATATGACCGGCCATAAAATATTATCAGATTATACACCACACACCAAAGGCACGGGGGAAGGGAGAGGATAAAACATCTGGTAAAGTATATTTATTATACCGTGTGCAGGAATCGGCGGCTGTATATGTATATGGCGTTATATAGGTTACATGCACACGTAATGCCAAAGCCACTACATAGACGCAGAAAAATCCAACTGCCTGTAGTCACCACTAGGGGACGCTTAGGAGCTTACTGTTCACACGCAACAGTAGGCAGGAAGCTCTTAAAGGGATTCTACCATTAAAACAATTTTTTGCGGATAAGACGTCGGAGTAGCCTGTAGAAAGTCTACAGTCCTATGAAAAAGTTTGGGCACCCCTATTAATCTTAATCATTTTTAGTTCTAAATATTTTGGTGTTTGCAGCAGCCATGTCAGTCTGATATATCTAATAACTGATGGACACAGTAATATTTCAGGATTGAAATGAGGTTTATTGTACTAACAGAAAATGCGCAATATGCATTAAACCAAAATTTGACCGGTGCAAAAATATGGGCACCTCAACAGAAAAGTGACATTAATATTTAGTACATCCTCCTTTTGCAAAGATAACAGCCTCTAGTCGCTTCCTGTAGCTTTTAATCAGTTCCTGGATCCTGGATGAAGGGATTTTGGACCATTTCTTTCTACAAAACAATTCAAGTTCAGTTAAGTTTGATGGTCGCCGAGCATGGACAGCCCACTTCAAATGATCTGAAAACAAAGATTGTTCAACATAGTTGTTCAGGGGAAGGATACAAAACGTTGTCTCAGAGATTTAACCTGTCAGTTTCCACTGTGAGGAACATAGTAAGGAAATGGAAGACCACAGGGACAGTTCTTGTTAAGCCCAGAAGTGGCAGGCCAAGAAAAATATCAGAAAGGCAGAGAAGAAGAATGGTGAGAACAGTCAAGGACAATCCACAGACCACCTCCAAAGAGCTGCAGCATCATCTTGCTGCATATGGTGTCACTGTGCATCGGTCAACTATACAGCGCACTTTGCACAAATAGAAGCTGTATGGGAGAGTGATGAGAAAGAAGCCGTTTCTGCACGTACGCCACAAATAGAGTTGCCTGAGGTATGAAAAAGCACATTTGGACAAGGCAGCTTCATTTTGGAAACAAAGATTGAGTTGTTTGGTTATAAAAAAAAAGGCGTTATGCATGGCGTCCAAAAAGAAACAGCATTCCAAGAAAAACACTTGCTACCCACTGTAAAATTTGGTGGAGGTTCCATCATGCTTTGGGGCTGTGTGGCCAATGCCGGCACCGGGAATCTTGTTAAAGTTGAGAGTCGCATGGATTCCACTCAGTATCAGCAGATTCTTGAGAATAATGTTCAAGAATCAGTGACGAAGTTGAAGTTACGCCGGGGATGGATATTTCAGCAAGACAATGATCCAAAACACCGCTCCAAATCCTCAGGCATTCATGCAGAGGAACAATTACAATGTTCTGGAATGGCCATCCCAGTCCCCAGACCTGAATATCATTGAACATCTGTGGGATGATTTGAAGCGGGCTGTCCATGCTCGGCGACCATCTAACTTAACTGAACTTGAATTGTTTGTCCAAAATACCTTTATCCAGGATCCAGGGACTGATTAAAAGCTACAGGAAGCGACTAGAGGCTGTTATCTTTGCAAAAGGAGGATCTACTAAATATTAATGTCACTTTTCTGTTGAGGTGCCCATACTTTTGCACCGGTCAAATTTTGGTTTAATGCATATTGCACATTTTCTGTTAGTACAATAAACCTCATTTCAATCCTGAAATATTACTGTGTCCATCAGTTATTAGATATATCAAACTGAAATGGCTGTTGCAAATACCAAAATATTTAGAACTAAAAATGATTAAGATTAATAGGGGTGCCCAAACTTTTTCATAGGACTGTATTCGTCTCTTGCCTTTAGACGTGGTCGCCGCACCGTTCCTTAGGAATATCGGGTTTTACCGGTATGCAAATGAGTTCTCTCGCAGCGATGTGGGCGGGCCCCAGCGCTCAAACAGCAATGGGGGAGTCGCCACCGCTGCCAGAGAAGTGTCTCCAGCGACGCCTCCTCCTTTGTCCGCAGCATCATCTTCAATGTCTTCTGCTAGCTGAGCAGAGCAGACTGCGCAGGCGCACAGGCCACGGGAAAATGGCTGCTAACAATACTGTGTGACCTGTGCGCCTGCGCAGTCTGCTCTGCTAGAAGTTACGAGCCTGCGCCAGAAGAAGACATTGAAGATGACGCTGCGGACAAAGAAGGAGGCGTCACTGGAGACACTTCTCTGGCAGCGGTGAGGACGCCCCCATTGCTGTTTGAGCGCTGTGGCCCGCCCCCATTGCTGCAAGAGAACTCATTTGCATACCGGTAAAAAACGGTATTTCTAAGTAACGGTGCAACGGAGACCACGTCTAAAGGTAAGAGACGAATAGTCTTTCTAAAGCCTATTCCGACGTCTTATCCACAAAAAAAAGGTTTTAATGGTAGAATCCCTTTAAGTTCCCCCTAGTGGTGACTAGGGGGAGGTTAGGGTAAGGTTAGGATCTTACTGCCTACAGCTTGCACTTTGAACTCAGTATTGAAATAGTCAGTAGTATACTCTAAAACACCCCCTAGTGGCAACTTCAGGCAGAATTGAAGCATTTATCCACTAGGGAGAGGTTAGGAGCGCAACGCATATAATTTACACCTTAAACTCATTATTAGGTGATAGGCGTAAACTCTTCATCTGCCCCTAGTGATGACTCTAGACAGAATTTTACCAGTTATCCAATAGGAGGAGCTTATGAGCTTATTATATAAAGTGATAAGCTCTTAGACTCCCCCTAGTGGCGGCTTCAGACAAACCGAATTTTAGCATTTATCAACTAGGGATAAGTTAGGAGCTTACAATATACAACCTACATGTTGGTGGTAAGGGGGTGTCACTACTGAACCAGGAGGAGACTGAGGAGATGTAAGCCTGAGAGACTACAGGAAACAGTGAGATGTCTCCAGTCACACTCAAAGCTGCGACCAAAATCTGCAATTTACTCAGAACTGTATTTATAGAGCTTATAGGGGTATTCTGGTTGATTCAAGGGTAGGCTTGCTGATTGGTGGCATGCTGACCGCTAGTAACCCCAACCGTCTCAAGAATGGGGGTCATCGCTGGTCACAGCAGTCATATCGCTACAGATCAGCACCTTGTATCCTATCCGGTGGATATGGGGATTTGTCACATGGACCTCACACTGATGTGTTGATATGTATATATGGTATACAGCTAGGGGCAGCTATGTTCCTGTATAGGATCTGTGTCACTGCTACAGTATACAGAGTCATGAGGGTGCTAAGAACTGCACTGTATACAGCAGCAGAACGACGTGGGGGATGGGTGTCGGACCCCTACCGATCAGCTACTGCATTGCTAAAACATATGGGAGTGAGACAATCCCTTTGATGCATTGGGGATGTGCACACACTCCATTACTCTCAGCCCTTGTCCTCTGCAGACACTGAACCAGCAGGGGAGTTGGGGGGTCTTTGGGTGCACAAAGACTTGAGGTCCTGTGGTTAACCCTATGAAACCAGATCATTGCACATTGGTCGGCGTCGAAATGGGATGTAAGTCAGCAAAAAGTTGTGTTTATGAAGACGCTGAACGAGAAGGGGCTGCTGTGCCTTTAGGAAACTGCAAAATGGTGAATGCAGCTTTGGAAGCAAATGGAGCATAGAGCAGGCAATCGATTCCATAGGTGGATTCTATAGGTCTGTCTATATAGGGTTAACGCTACGTCTGGATCATTTGCATTCCCTATGGCTACGGCGATTTTCCATGCGGCAGGTTGTGTGGGTAACCTGAGCCGTCCTCACGGGTTTGCAGTTTTAAAAATGGATTTTCATGATGCAAATGAAGAAGCTGAATTTGCATAGAGTCAGCAGGTGCGACGCTCTCCAGGTATCGGGACACAAGGTGACGGCGGCGGTATCTGCTAATATGGATCATCGCTCCCATCATCCTCCTCCCTCCAGTATGGAATATAATGACTATGTGGCCGGGACTCCATTTACTTCTATTTCCCCATTGTGGGACTATTATAGGATTATCTTATCTTATCTTATGAGGCTGACCCTAGTTGTATTCCCTGGACCCCAATAGTTGGTATTGCCCAAGCTCAGACACTTATCACCTCTCTGTTGGAAAACTCCTTTTCATATGTATTCCAGGGACCAAGCTATAGGGGGGTACACAGAACATAGTGCCCAAGGAGTGACCAAACACATCAATATATGCCTCTCACCCCCAGTGCAACATTGCTGATACAATGTACTGCTCACCTGCAGCTTCCTCATTCACGAATAGAATTCCAGAGCCGCAGTGAAGACTGACACCGGCACAGCAAAAGCAGTAGCATGAGGGTGATGCAATTCTGTATCATACAGCAGTTTATATATACACTCACCGGCCACTTTATTAGGTACACCTGTCCAACTGCTCGTTAACACTTAATTTCTAATCAGCCAATCACATGGCGGCAACTCAGTGCATTTAGGCATGTAGACATGGTCAAGACAATCTCCTGCAGTTCAAACCGAGTATCAGTATGGGGAAGAAAGGTGATTTGAGTGCCTTTGAACGTGGCATGGTTGTTGGTGCCAGAAGGGCTGGTCTGAGTATTTCAGAAACTGCTGATCTACTGGGATTTTCACGCACAACCATCTCTAGGGTTTACAGAGAATGGTCCGAAAAAGAAAAAACATCCAGTGAGCGGCAGTTCTGTGGGCGGAAATGCGTTGTTGATGCCAGAGGTCAGAGGAGACTGGCCAGACTGGTTCGAGCTGATAGAAAGGCAACAGTGACTCAAATAGCCACCCGTTACAACCAAGGTAGCCAGAAGAGCATCTCTGAATGCACAGTACGTCGAACTTTGAGGCAGATGGGCTACAGCAGCAGAAGACCACACCGGGTGCCACTCCTTTCAGCTAAGAACAGGAAACTGAGGCTACAATTTGCACAAGCTCATCGAAATTGGACAATTGAAGATTGGAAAAACGTTGCCTGGTCTGATGAGCCTCGATTTCTGCTGCGACATTCGGATGGTAGGGTCAGAATTTGGCGTCAACAACATGAAAGCATGGATCCATCCTTCCTTGTATCGGTAACGGTTCAGGCTGGTGGTGGTGGTGTCATGGTGTGGGGAATATTTTCTTGGCACTCTTTGGGCCCCTTGGTACCAATTGAGCATCGTTGCAACGCCAAAGCCTACCTGAGTATTGCTGCTGACCATGTCCATCCCTTTATGACCACAATGTACCCAACATCTGATGGCTACTTTCAGCAGGATAATGCAATGCCATGTCATAAAGCTGGAATCATCTCAGACTGGTTTCTTGAACATGACAATGAGTTCACTGTACTCCAATGGCCTCCACAGTCACCAGATCTCAATCCAATAGAGGAGCATCTTTGGGATGTGGTGGAACGGGAGATTCGCATCATGGATGTGCAGCCGACAAATCTGCGACTGCAACTGTGTGATGCCATCATGTCAATATGGACCAAAATCTCTGAGGAATGCTTCCAGCACCTTGTTGTATCTATGCCACGAAGAATTGAAGCAGTTCTGAAGGCAAAAGGGGGTCCAACCCGTTACTAGCATGGTGTACCTAATAAAGTGGCCGGTGAGTGTATATATAAGAAAAGCTGTGTGACAACCCCACGGTGCCCGTTAATGGTTAATTTACACATTTTAAAGGGAAGGTGTCACCATTTTTATTTATTTATCAATCACTTTTATCTCATCTGTTTTTATTCTCTGATTATAGTTTTCCTTGTTCTATTTTCTGTCCATGATTATGGGTCATCTTGCCTGATTTCACAGCATTTAGGGATCTGCTTTACAGCCTAGACATGGCCATAGGTAGCAAAGGTCTGGAGCGGAGTCATTGAGGTCTATGGGAGCGTTTTCTAGACATGCTCAGTGCAGGAAGGGGGAGGAGATAAGCTGTGACATCATCAGTAGTGATGTCATGATGGGTCAGTGGTGTTATCTATAGAGGTGTTATCGGATGTAAAGTGAATGGGAAACAATGTGGAAAATGTAACAAAATATGTTGAATGTTACAATTTGATTTATAAGTTGGTCATTGTTGGTGCCACATTCCCTTTAAGGGTATGTGTTAGATGGAGGAGGGGGCTGCTCGAGAGCGTCCATGAATACTGGGAGCCATAGCCATGCTGGGTCCGTGCCCAGTACAGTGTAGCTGGAAGCCATCAGATATATAAACATGTATATAGAGAGCGAGAGCGATAAGGACACGGCAGAGCGGGCGTGTGACTCATGTAACGCAGCGCAGGGAATACACGAGGGCGTGAAATCTGCAGGGCACAAAGGAGAGGAATGTGACAAGAGGAATGATGGAGGAAAAAATAGAAACAGAAGGAGAAAGTGCGAATACAGCGCCCTGCAGGAGAAGAGGATATGCTGCGTATCCATGTAATATCAGAGGGGGGGGGGGTGCAGAGTCACAGAGTCACCATCAGCAGGGGGCACCTAAGATGTAACCACACCGACTAATGATGTCATTGATGCGGCAGACTCATTACTATAATAGAGGCGCATTTACTACAAACATTATAATCTGAAGACAATTCCAGACTCCCCTCAGTGCAGATCATTATACCCCACCGAGTGGTGAGAAGTATCAGGAGGAGCGGGGGAAGGGACAACAGCTCCCAGCACAAGAAGAGATCTGCAAGGAATTGTAAAACTTTCCAGAACCTTTCAGCAGTTGTTATGACAAGAAGCAGCTTCACCTCACTACTCCAGAGCTACATACTATAAAACAGCGCCAGCACCGGCACAAAACAGCGAGAATACCCTCCTCATGTACACAAATATATATAACATACCATATATCTGCCTGCTATTCACAGAAATATAACTACTATAATACTGCCCCTACGTACAAGAATATAACTACTATAATACTACTCCTATGTACAAGAATATAACTACTATAATACTACTCCTATGTACAAGAATATAACCACTATAATACTACCTCCTATGTACAAGAATATAACTACTATAATACTACTCCTATGTACAAGAATATAACTACTATAATACTACTCCTATGTACAAGAATATAACCACTATAATACTACCTCCTATGTACAAGAATATAACTACTATAATACTACTCCTATGTACAAGAATATAACTACTATAATACTGCTCCTATGTACAAGAATATAACTACTATAATACTACCTCCTATGTACAAGAATATAACTACTATAATACTACTCCTATGTACAAGAATATAACTACTATAATACTACTCCTATGTACAAGAATATAACTACTATAATACTGCTCCTATGTACAAGAATATAACTACTATAATACTACTCCTATGTACAAGAATATAACTACTATAATACTACCTCCTATGTACAAGAATATAACTACTATAATACTACTCCTATGTACAAGAATATAACTACTATAATACTGCTCCTATGTACAAGAATATAACTACTATAATACTACCTCTTATGTACAAGAATATAACTACTATAATACTACCTCTTATGTACAAGAATATAACTACTATAATACTACTCCTATGTACAAGAATATAACTACTATAATACTACTCCTATGTACAAGAATATAACTACTATAATACTGCTCCTATGTACAAGAATATAACTACTATAATACTACCTCCTATGTACAAGAATATAACTACTATAATACTACCTCTTATGTACAAGAATATAACTACTATAATACTACCTCTTATGTACAAGAATATAACTACTATAATACTGCTCCTATGTACAAGAATATAACTACTATAATACTGCTCCTATGTACAAGAATATAACTACTATAATACTACTCCTATATACAAGAATATAACTACTATAATACTACTCCTATGTACAAGAATATAATTACTATAATACTGCTCCTATGTACAAGAATATAACTACTATAATACTACTCCTATATACAAGAATATAACTACTATAATACTACTCCTATGTACAAGAATATAATTACTATAATACTGCTCCTATGTACAAGAATATAACTACTATAATACTACCCCTATGTACAAGAATATAACTACTATAATACTACCTCCTATGTACAAGACTATAACTACTATAATACTACTCCTATGTATAAGAATATAACTACTATAATACTACCTCCTATGTACAAGAATATAACTACTATAATACTACTCCTATGTACAAGAATATAACTGCTATAATACTACTCCTATGTACAAGAATATAACTACTATAATACTGCTCCTATGTACAAGAATATAACTACTATAATACTGCTCCTATGTACAAGAATATAACTACTATAATACTACCTCCTATGTACAAGAATATAACTACTATAATACTACTCCTATGTACAAGAATATAACTACTATAATACTGCTCCTATGTACAAGTATATAACTACTATAATACTGCTCCTATGTACAAGAATATAACTACTATAATACTGCTCCTATGTACAAGAATATAACTACTATAATACTGCTCCTATGTACAAGAATATAACTACTATAATACTACTCCTATGTACAAGAATATAACTAGTATAATACTGCTCCTATGTACAAGAATATAACTACTATAATACTACCCCTATGTACAAGAATATAACTACTATAATACTGCTCCTATGTACAAGAATATAACTACTATAATACTACTCCTATGTACAAGAATATAACTACTATAATACTGCTCCTATGTACAAGAATATAACTAATATAATACTGCTCCTATGTACAAGAATATAACTACTATAATACTGCTCCTATGTACAAGAATATAACTACTATAATACTACTCCTATGTACAAGAATATAACTACTATAATACTACCTCCTATGTACAAGAATATAACTACTATAATACTACTCCTATGTACAAGAATATAACTACTATAATACTACTCCTATGTACAAGAATATAACTACTATAATACTGCTCCTATGTACAAGAATATAACTACTATAATACTGCCCTCCTGTATCTATACTGTTCTACTGTATTTATATTGTTGTGACTAAACATAACCATTTATTGTTCTGGGGGTTGAGTAGACCCTTCCTTGTTTATTTACCGTACATAGAGGTGAGATAAATCTCCTATACGTGTCACTTTGTCTCCTCCCTTCCAGTGTTAGATCATACGAAGTACTCAGTTTTTGGAGGACAAGACATAGTTTAGACTTGTAGACAATATTCAGAGTTGTCTTATTTAGCTATATTTTACCCCTTATGTAAGTTCTTGGAAGAACCAAGCGGTGGTTTATTTTTACTTCTAAATTTAGTAAAAGACGTTTTATTTCTAGGTTTGTTGCCCCTTTAAGAAAGTGAGTTTTTGTCAGGCTATTTTTGGTCGGTGTTATGTATACAGTGCTGTCGGATTGGCGCTCGGCCTACATTTGCTCTTCTGAGAACCCCCAGACAATATGGAAGTCTTATCTTAAGTGTCCTTTTTTTATAGAAGCGATAATTACCAGGTTATTATATTTCACATCTTCGGTTGTTTCTACTGAAGCCTGGACGGACCAGTGGGAGAGTTTTTGGAAGAGAGGGTGAAAATCTTAAGGCATGGAGGAGTGATGTTCCAGAGGGGTCATTGTTCATGAGTGCAGTGGAAAGTGGTTGTGAATGGGACCCTAAGTTCCCTCACCATAGCCCTTGTCAGATATAGGTAAAAAGTTTTCCGTAAAGTCTCACCATTTCTCTGTTTCCACCTTTGGCAATACCCAGTCTGATCCCATCGGTAAATGAGGCCAAACCTCCCACGTTGGCTCCATTAAGCTTGCAAGTCTACCAAGAAGAATCCAAACAGGATGGCCCATATATAAAGGTCTGTATGGTGACCCCTTGACTAAAAACATCTTCCCATAAATTGTCGTTTTGTCACCTCAGAAGCTCCTTTTACTAAAGTACTGGAAGATGGCACTGTCAACAGGTCTCTAATGTCCATGAACTTCCACACTTGTTGTCTTCTTTCCATGGCTGCCCTTTATGGTATTATGAGAAGAGTATCTCCATACGGTTCCCCAGAAGATCTGTAGACATAGGTTCACCAGAAGATCACGATCTCTTTGTCTGGAGTTGTCTAGCACCACCACTAATGGACGCTTTCCAAGAGTCATGTTGCCCACCTCACTATCGGCATGCCCAATAGGGTTTCCATCTAATTGCATTAGAGATGGTGGCCCTCTCCATGGATGGTTGAAGAAGCACACTACAGGACATCATGGAACCCAAGTGGTCCATGTGTCAATTCCTAAACACTCACTGAGGTCAAAATGTGGCCTAAAGAAAGTTTTTGAAAGGGTTTAGATCAAAGCTCTATGAGGGTCTTCAAGGAGTTGCAAGTGATGAAGTGGATGTAATCCGCTGAGAATCTTTTCATGATTTTGACCCTCAAGTTTGGTAAAGGAAAGCATTAATACTCTGATATGGTGGTAACACTTTGTAGAAGAACCTTTTATGTCTTGTTCACGTGGTAAGGTCCATGGCTCAGTTGAGTAGTAGAACTTGACCACCCCTCATAGAGCTTTGATCTAAACCCTTTCAAAAACTTTCTTTAGCCCACATTTTGACCTCAGTGAGTGTTTAGGAATTGAGACATGGACCACTTGGGTTCCATGATGTCCTGCAGTGTGCTTCTTCAACCATCCATGGAGAGGGCCACCATCTCTAATGCAATTAGCAAAATGGTCAAAACTGAAAATATTCCACGCACAGTAAACTTCACTGGTGTCTTCTTCCAAACCATAGTAGATGATATTAGGATCTTGCATGCAAACAAAGACTCTAGATTCTAAGCAGTTGTCTTCTGCTAGACCCTTTAGGCTCTCATTTATTTGGGGTTCTTTGGTACTCTGGCAGGTCAGTGCAACCCAAACAAAAGTGATTGGGTTTGATTATGACTTCCCTTGAGAATAAGTCTAAAACTGATGTGTTCCATGATGGATTGCATATGAATGACTAGAGGAGTAAATAAAAGTGTCATCGGAAGAGCAACAAAGTCACCGATTCAGAAAAATCTCTTGTCACTTAGATGGTCTGGAACTTGTCACTCTACTCATGTTGTCACTGATTCCTGTCACTCGCACTATAGAACCCCTGACCTTGACAAACAAGAAATGTCTACACGCTCAAGTGGCTTTGAATACCTTTAGACCAGAAGATGTCAAGCACGAGACACCCTGGTAGAGGACATGACAATTATGTAAATTATAATTTCAGAAAAAAAGATGGCCTTTGAAGGGGAAATCTACCTAATAGCATTATTGACTTAGGAAAAGTTGACCTCGTGGAGGACCATGAGTCAGGGTCAACATTAATGGGTTCCTCTAGTAAGCTTCTTCAACCATGTCTGGATTAGGTGATCAATAATCAAAATGAGGCACCACTGAAATTATTCCAATCACAATGGACCCCATCAGTGAAGGACAATGGACCCCACCAGTGTCATAGACAGAATCACAGAAGATGATTTTAGGATTTTGTAAGATCTTTGGCCCTTGGGAGGTTGAATAGAGCAACATGTCCATAAAATGACGAGTATGGTCTGAGAAGCATAACGTGCCAGACCTGATAGACATGGACATGGACAATCGACAGTTTACTGCCAATAACTGCAAGAATGTAAAATGAACGTCATAGCGAGCACCTCGATGTACTTGTGGTCTTCTTCACGGTCTGGACACCAAATGTTTGCTTCTCGTAGGAGACCAAATTCCCTTTTCTAGGTGTCATAATGGCCTATAACTATTTGGAGTGACCCTTCCAGCTTCAGCTTCTCTGCCTTACACAAGAACCTGCCCCCTGACTCCTAGGGAAATGTATTAATGACATAAATCAAAGCCCCCAGAAAATCAAAAGAGCTTCAAAAGTTTGGTTACACTTTAAACATTGTTGGACCTGATGGAGTTATTGGAGTCCATTGACCCTGCTTTATGACCGGACCCAATTGTGGAGCCTTCAGAGATCTTACATCTAGCACTTATTCCAATGATCACTGACACCTCCGACTTCTTTTGTAATCATCATAGATACATCCCACTTGTACTCCAATGCTTGGCACCTCCCACTTGCACCCACTTTCCACTTGGGTCTTAATCCTTCTTGGACACCTCCCACTTTTACTCTAATTCTTCCTGGCACCTTCCACTTGTACTTTAACTAGGGTTGAGCCGATCTTGAGATTTCAGGATCGATCTTAAAATCCGATTTCTGATCATTTTCCAGCCAATCGCTTTTGTAAAATTTGCTCGATCACCGATCGGAATCCGATCTTTCCCGATCCTGATCACTCAACTTTAATTGTATATTATATATACTGTAGGGTTGAGCCGATCTTGAGATTTCAAAATCCGATTTTCGATCATTTTCCAGCCGATCCCGATCGTGAAATTTGCTTGATCACCGATCGGTATCCAATCTTTCCCGATCGCTCTTCCTGACACCTTCCATGTATACTATATTGCTTCCTGACACCTTCCATGTATACTATATTGCTTCCTGACACCTTCCATGTATACTATATTGCTTCCTGACACCTTCCATGTATACTATATTGCTTCCTGACACCTTCCATGTATACTATATTGCTTCCTGGCTCCTTCCATTTGTACTATAATGCTTTGTGATCCCTCCCACTTGTATTATAATACTTTTTTGCACCTCTCCCTCTTGTACCCTAATGGTTTCCCAGACCTCTCCCCTGTACCCTAATGCTTTGTGTCCCCTCCCTCTTTGTACTCTAATGCTTCTTGACTTGCGTTTTTGTACCTCCCACTTGTACCCTATTGCTTTCTGGCACTTCCCACTTGTATCTAATTTTTTTTAAAACCTCCTATCAAAATGGCCTTCAACCTATTAACCCTAAAACATCCAAAGTATTTGACAATTCTAGCTGAGTATTGCTAACCCCACTCCTTGGGCGACTCTTCCTGGCTTCTGGATTATCTTGTGTTCTAGATTATTGGATACAATGTAACAGTATTATAGGGTTAATTAAAGGACCGCTCCTCGAGTATTTCATCACTCGGGGTCCGAGGGGTTGTAGATGGAATTGGGGGAATATCAGAATGTTGGTGTAGCAGATTAACCCATGTATGGCTGGTTTAAGTTCTTTTTCTAATGCCATCTGCAGATTAATACAAGCTATTGCTCTCTGTTATCAGTGACATCAGGCTTATATCTATCTCTTGCTCCTTCTCATGTTTCGGGGTAGGGTTCCTTTAAAAACAACCACACAATGCAGAAATATAAGTTTCCCTACCGTAGACCTGTAGAGTACATGGGCAGCTGGCACTGGGTGCGCTAATGGCTGGCACCGGGCTCTGTCCTCAGAATATGACACTCGATTCGTCTGAGTCTCTTTCCGCTTTTCAATAATGAATTTGGAAACAGGATCTTATTAATGAGTAATGGCAGCTCCTGATACCCGTCTTTCCCCGTACTCCAGACCCTATACACAGATGACCTTGTCCGGTTTATACTCCACGGGTATAGTAACATAGTCGTGCATCATCACCATTGTTCCCTCAAGACCTTTTATTGTCTAAAATCCCTTGGGGAGTAAAAGGGTTAATAGCAACGCTCCCTTGGCCATCAGGTGTTTTGAAGAGGTCGATACTAAAGTTTTTGGTCCTCTAGGGCAAGGAAAGGGTTACTGCAATGTAAAGTTAGAATCTCTGGTGGTTTAGGGCAGTTAGGGGTTAAAGTCAACATTCCCAGTTGGCAAGTGTAAGGAAAGATTTGATGTAATCCCCTCTGATGGTCTAAGACACTAAGTGGATCATGTTATGATCTCTGGTGGCCTCCAGCAGGTGACACGGTAATGGCGGTGTCCTGGGTGGTCTCAGGCATGGAAAGGATCAAGCATCCCTAGTGGTCTAGGGCCGTGAAGTGGTTAATGTCAACATCGCTAGTGATGTAGGTCATTAAGGGGTTAATGTCAGGATCGCTAGTGATATAGGTCATTAAGGGGTTAATGTCAGGATCCCTAGTGATATAGGTCATTAAGGGGTTAATGTCAGGATCCCTGGAGCTACCGGGTAGTAAAGTGGTCAAGGGCAGGGAAGCAGTTAATGTAATCTTCTCCGGTGATCTAAGGCACTAAGGGGTTAATGTGATGATCCCTGGCGGAAAAAAATTCAAGTCAGCTTCTTTATTGGTCTGGTGTAAGGAAGAAACCAATTCTAAAGTTTTTGGTCATGTAGGAGGCAAAAGGGGTTCATGGAAGCATCCTTTGTGGTCTAGTGTTGTGAAGGGGTTAATGTCAACATTAATAAAGGGTTAACGACAGAATCTGTAGTGCTTTAGGTTAACTAGGGGTTAATGTTAGCATTCCCAGGAGTTCATGGCATGGAAGCACTTAATATAATCCTCTTTGGTGGTCTCTGGTGGTGTACGGCACTAAGGCGATGATGTAAGGATCCCTGGTGGTCTAGAGCAGGGAAGTGTTAATAATGGCAAGTGAATGCAAGCATCTGTCCTGGTCTGATGTAGTGAAGAGGTTAATGTCAGCCTACCATGGAGTTTGTAAAAATAAAAGGTTAATATAAGAATCCCTGGGGATCTTATTACCCCTGGTGGGCTGAGGCAGTATCAGTAAGGGGTTAATGTAATCATTCCTGGTGGTCTAGGAAAAACATTCATGTTTGAGTCCCTTGTCGCCTCAGTTGAATAAGATGTAATACCAGTGTCCTTGGCGGTTTAGGGTAGTAATGGGTTAAAGTAAACCTCCTTGGTGGTGTAAGACACTAAAGGGTTAAAGTAATCATCTCTGGTGGTCTAGGGTGGTGAAGGGTTAAAGTTATCATCCCTGGTGGTCTAGGGTTAAAGGGGTTAAAGCAATGAGCCCTGGTGATCTAGGGCAATCAGGATATAATGCCAGAATATTCTGGAAGACGAGGTCGGAAAGGGTTAAAGTTATCGCTCCTCGGGGTCTCTGGAAGTAAAGGGGTAAATAAGGGAGGGGTAAGGATTTAATGCCAATATGGCCGGTCGCCTAGGGCAGTAAAGGGTTAAATTAATCATCTATGGTAGTCTAGTGCAGTAAAGGGTTGAAGTAAACATCCCTGGTGGTCCAGGGCAATAAGGATGTAATGCCAATATCTCTTCTGGACTAGGGCAGGAAAGGGTTAAAGTAATCATCCATGGTTGTCTAGGGCAGCATAGGGTTAAAAGTAATGATTGCTGATGGTCTTGGCCATGAAGAAGATAATGAAGGTCTCAAGGAGACAAAGGTATCCTGAAATCTCTTGAGAGAGATATGGTGGTGTATCCGTCCCCTTTATTAAGAAGTCTTCTACTGCCTACTATCAGCCTGGAATGTTCCGCCAGTAAACATGGCAATCTCTCAGCCTTTGGTCTTTTATCATCTCCTCACCTTTAATCCTTATCAAACCTTAGACCCCTTTATCAGTGTTGATCTTTAATCCTCTACTCCTGGCTGATCCACAAGTCATCTTGAAGTTCTTTATCTTCAGATTATTCCTTGGCTTTTTCTGTTTACTCCCATGTTTCCCTCAGGCCTCAGATCATAGATAGGACACAACAGCACCAATAGTTTTTTTGTGTTATTTCAAAGCCCTACTACCTAAGAGAGAAGGATCCAGAACAGACGGGTCTACAACAGAACGTCCTGGGACTAGTTTTGGTCCCATGTGTTGCTACACGTAGTTAAATATTGGCCACCTAGGAAGTCAAGTGTTTGTGAAGGAACCTAAACGTGAGGTAGAGTCAGGCCACCATCAAAATATCTGAGGCCCATACATTGAAATGTTTAGGCCTCTGGGCTACTATATCTTCCACAAGTCCTAACCCCTTTCTTCTAAACCATTTGATGAGAAGATAAAGGACCATACTATGTGGGGGAAGATAACTTGGTCATCTGGAAGAGGCATAATATGAACTTGAAGAACTTTTTTAGATTCATACCATACATTTTGTGGCCTCCTCCGAAGGAGAATAGAAATCAATGGACCTCATGGTTGTATGTCATGGACATGTTTCTTGGTCATTCTTTTCGTGGGCAACGACATGCAAGGCTGGTCATACCCATATGTTATTTCCACCCAAAGCCACCATGACTTAACATAAAGATTTTTCATCTAATATGACCAAGATTCGAGCCATTGGGATAAGATTTCTGAAAATGGGATGGGTTGGTGTCTTGACCACAAGTTGACTACCGTTGACTTTGCCACCAATCTGAAATCTTGACCTTGCCCTCCGAGATTTATGTTTCTAAATGTTGACATCAAGATGAAGAAAGAGTTGACCTCCTCTATGTTTTTGGTACATGGTCCCATCCAGGGATTGGTAGGACACTACTTATCCAGACTTAAGTCTTCTAAATGTGGACAATCTTTGGATGTCTCTCCTAGAGACGTCCATTCATAACTTTTTTGTGGTATTTCTAATTGATCATCAAAAATCTTCAAGTTCAATACACAACATGTCCATACAGAAAGTAGTCTACCTCAAGTCCTCTCCAAAAGACCAAGGTCAACAATCTACAACCCTTTGAAGCAGATAGTCCTAAAAATGTCAAGGACTAGTGTATTAACATCCATCACTCTCCACTCAAGGAATGCCCTCAAATTCTTGACCTAAACCTTACAACCCTATACCCTTCTTCCACGTGGGCCTGTCCTACTACTAGCATAAACAGAGTCTACAGATGGCCTAAAAGCCAAAAAGTGATAAGTCGCAGATGGGTGTGATTTTACTGATACCCAAAATAGTAATCCCATGTCTAGATCCGTCATTACAATCAATGTATGATGAAGTAACAGCGCCCCCTTAGGACAAACCAAAAAAACTATAGTTTGGAAAATACTTAAATTTACAACAAGAAGGTTCAATCAGTTGATTGGTGTCGACTTCGAAGAACTCACAACAGCTCAATATAGTTTAAGGAAGAAAAGTGAGGACCAGCACAGATCTCACAAAGATTTATTCACAGACTAAGACATATCACACATCTCCTAGCTTAGAAGAAAGTCCATGAGAAGATGAAGTCCCAGAAGTCCCTCTGGTCTCTATGGTTTTGTTTCTCAATCCAAAGGGCCAAAAAGTCAGATGATTTTGAGACTGACGGACGATGACAGTCCACAGGAGACCTTGTACTCATCAAACAGTTCCTGAAGTCCTGCTATGTAAAGTCCATGATACTGATCCACGTCCTGTTCTGATGGGACCGGACAATGCGGTACTCGGATAGGCTTACCTACTGTATAGAATGGAACAAAGGGTTAATAAAAATCTATATTTTAGATCATAAATCATTATAGTAGTTATATTCTTGTACATAGGAGTAGTATTATAGTAGTTATATTCTTGTACATAGGAGCAGTATTATAGTAGTTATATTCTTGTACATAGGAGTAGTATTATAGTAGTTATATTCTTGTACATAGGAGGTAGTATTATAGTAGTTATATTCTTGTACATAGGAGCAGTATTATAGTAGTTATATTCTTGTACATAGGGGCAGTATTATAGTAGTTATATTCTTGTACATAAGAGGTAGTATTATAGTAGTTATATTCTTGTACATAGGAGTAGTATTATAGTAGTTATATTCTTGTACATAGGAGCAGTATTATAGTAGTTATATTCTTGTACATAGGAGGTAGTATTATAGTAGTTATATTCTTGTACATAGGGGGCAGTATTATAGTATTTATATTCTTGTACATAGGAGCAGTATTATAGTAGTTATATTCTTGTACATAGGAGCAGTATTATAGTAGTTATATTCTTGTATATAGGAGCAGTATTATAGTAGTTATATTCTTGTACATAGGAGGTAGTATTATAGTAGTTATATTCTTGTACATAGGAGCAGTATTATAGTAGTTATATTCTTGTACATAGGGGGCAGTATTATAGTATTTATATTCTTGTACATAGGAGCAGTATTATAGTAGTTATATTCTTGTACATAGGGGCAGTATTATAGTATTTATATTCTTGTACATAGGAGCAGTATTATAGTAGTTATATTCTTGTACATAGGGGCAGTATTATAGTAGTTATATTCTTGTACATAGGAGCAGTATTATAGTAGTTATATTCTTGTACATAGGAGCAGTATTATAGTAGTTATATTCTTGTACATAGGGGCAGTATTATAGTATTTATATTCTTGTACATAGGAGTAGTATTATAGTAGTTATATTCTTGTACATAGGGGGCAGTATTATAGTATTTATATTCTTGTACATAGGAGCAGTATTATAGTAGTTATATTCTTGTACATAGGGGCAGTATTATAGTATTTATATTCTTGTACATAGGAGCAGTATTATAGTAGTTATATTCTTGTACATAGGGGGTAGTATTATAGTAGTTATATTCTTTTACATAGGAGCAGTATTATTGTAGTTATATTCTTGTGCATAGGAGTAGTATTATAGTAGTTATTTTCTTGTACATAGGAGTAGTATTATAGTAGTTATAGTCTTGTACATAGGAGTAGTATTATAGTAGTTATATTCTTGTACATAGGAGTAGTATTATAGTAGTTATATTCTTGTACATAGGAGCAGTATTATAGTAGTTATATTCTTGTACATAGGAGCATTATTATAGTAGTTATATTCTTGTACATAGGAGGCAGTAGTATAGTAGTTATATTCTTGTACATAGGAGGTAGTATTATAGTAGTTATATTCTTGTATATAGGAGCAGTATTATAGTAGTTATATTCTTGTACATGGGAGTAGTATTATAGTAGATATATTCTTGTATATAGGAGCAGTATTATAGTTGTTATATTCTTGTACATAGGAGTGGTATTATAGTAGTTATATTCTTATACATAGGAGCAGTAATATAGTAGTTATATTCTTGTACATAGGAGCAGTATTATAGTAGTTATATTCTTGTACATAGGAGCAGTATTATAGTTATATTCTTGTACATAGGAGGTAGTATTATAGTAGTTATATTCTTGTACATAGGAGTAGTATTATAGTAGTTATATTCTTGTACATAGGAGTAGTGTTATAGTAGTTATTTTCTTGTACATAGGAGTAGTATTATAGTAGTTATATTCTTGTACATAGGAGTAGTATTATAGTAGTTATATTCTTGTACATAGGAGCAATATTATAGTAGTTATATTCTTGTACAAAGGAGCAGTATTATAGTAGTTATATTTTTATACATAGGAGGCAGTATTATAGTACTTATAGTCTTGTACATAGGAGTAGTATTATAGTAGTTATAGTCTTGTACATAGGAGCAATATTATAGTAGTTATATTCTTGTACATAGGAGTAGTATTATAGTAGTTATATTCTTGTACATAGGAGCAGTATTATAGTAGTTATATTCTTGTACATAGGAGTAGTATTATAGTAGTTATATTCTTGTACATAGGAGGTAGTATTATAGTAGTTATATTCTTGTACATAGGAGCAGTATTATAGTAGTTATATTCTTGTACATAGGGGCAGTATTATAGTAGTTATATTCTTGTACATAAGAGGTAGTATTATAGTAGTTATATTCTTGTACATAGGAGTAGTATTATAGTAGTTATATTCTTGTACATAGGAGCAGTATTATAGTAGTTATATTCTTGTACATAGGAGGTAGTATTATAGTAGTTATATTCTTGTACATAGGGGGCAGTATTATAGTATTTATATTCTTGTACATAGGAGCAGTATTATAGTAGTTATATTCTTGTACATAGGAGCAGTATTATAGTAGTTATATTCTTGTATATAGGAGCAGTATTATAGTAGTTATATTCTTGTACATAGGAGGTAGTATTATAGTAGTTATATTCTTGTACATAGGAGCAGTATTATAGTAGTTATATTCTTGTACATAGGGGGCAGTATTATAGTATTTATATTCTTGTACATAGGAGCAGTATTATAGTAGTTATATTCTTGTACATAGGGGCAGTATTATAGTATTTATATTCTTGTACATAGGAGCAGTATTATAGTAGTTATATTCTTGTACATAGGGGCAGTATTATAGTAGTTATATTCTTGTACATAGGAGCAGTATTATAGTAGTTATATTCTTGTACATAGGAGCAGTATTATAGTAGTTATATTCTTGTACATAGGGGCAGTATTATAGTATTTATATTCTTGTACATAGGAGTAGTATTATAGTAGTTATATTCTTGTACATAGGGGGCAGTATTATAGTATTTATATTCTTGTACATAGGAGCAGTATTATAGTAGTTATATTCTTGTACATAGGGGCAGTATTATAGTATTTATATTCTTGTACATAGGAGCAGTATTATAGTAGTTATATTCTTGTACATAGGGGGTAGTATTATAGTAGTTATATTCTTTTACATAGGAGCAGTATTATTGTAGTTATATTCTTGTGCATAGGAGTAGTATTATAGTAGTTATTTTCTTGTACATAGGAGTAGTATTATAGTAGTTATAGTCTTGTACATAGGAGTAGTATTATAGTAGTTATATTCTTGTACATAGGAGTAGTATTATAGTAGTTATATTCTTGTACATAGGAGCAGTATTATAGTAGTTATATTCTTGTACATAGGAGCATTATTATAGTAGTTATATTCTTGTACATAGGAGGCAGTAGTATAGTAGTTATATTCTTGTACATAGGAGGTAGTATTATAGTAGTTATATTCTTGTATATAGGAGCAGTATTATAGTAGTTATATTCTTGTACATGGGAGTAGTATTATAGTAGATATATTCTTGTATATAGGAGCAGTATTATAGTTGTTATATTCTTGTACATAGGAGTGGTATTATAGTAGTTATATTCTTATACATAGGAGCAGTAATATAGTAGTTATATTCTTGTACATAGGAGCAGTATTATAGTAGTTATATTCTTGTACATAGGAGCAGTATTATAGTTATATTCTTGTACATAGGAGGTAGTATTATAGTAGTTATATTCTTGTACATAGGAGTAGTATTATAGTAGTTATATTCTTGTACATAGGAGTAGTGTTATAGTAGTTATTTTCTTGTACATAGGAGTAGTATTATAGTAGTTATATTCTTGTACATAGGAGTAGTATTATAGTAGTTATATTCTTGTACATAGGAGCAATATTATAGTAGTTATATTCTTGTACAAAGGAGCAGTATTATAGTAGTTATATTTTTATACATAGGAGGCAGTATTATAGTACTTATAGTCTTGTACATAGGAGTAGTATTATAGTAGTTATAGTCTTGTACATAGGAGCAATATTATAGTAGTTATATTCTTGTACATAGGAGCAGTATTATAGTAGTTATATTATTGTACATAGGAGCAGTATTATAGTTATATTCTTGTACATAGGAGGGAGTATTATAGTAGTTATATTCTTGTACATAGGAGCAGTATTATAGTAGTTATATTCTTGTACATAGGAGTAGTATTATAGTAGTTATATTCTTGTACATAACAGTGGCATTATAGTAGTTATATTCTTGTACATAGGAGCAGTATTATAGTAGTTATATTCTTGTACATAACAGTGGCATTATAGTAGTTATATTCTTGTACATAGGAGCAGTATTATAGTAGTTATATTCTTGTACATAGGAGTAGTATTATTATAGTAGTTATATTCTTGTACATAGGAGCAGTATTATAGTAGTTATATTCTTGTACATAGGAGCAGTATTATAGTAGTTATATTCTTGTACGTAGGAACAGTATTATAGTAGTTATATTCTTGTACATAGGAGCAGTATTATAGTAGTTATATTCTTGTACATAGGAGCAATATTATAGTAGTTATATTCTTGTACATAGGAGTAGTATTAGAGTAGTTATATTCTTGTACATAGAGGGCAGTATTATAGTAGTTATAATCTTGTACATAGGAGCAGTATTATAGTAGTTATATTCTTGTACATAGGAGCAGTATTATAGTAGTTATATTCTTGTAAATAGGAGCAGTATTATAGTAATTATATTCTTGTACATAGGAGCAGTATTATAGTAGTTATATTCTTGTACGTAGGAGCAGTATTATAGTAGTTATATTCTTGTACATAGGAGCAGTATTATAGTAGTTATATTCTTGTACATAACAGTGGCATTATAGTAGTTATATTCTTGTACATAGGAGCAGTATTATAGTAGTTATATTCTTGTACATAGGAGTAGTATTATTATAGTAGTTATATTCTTGTACATAGGAGCAATATTTTAGTAGTTATATTCTTGTACATAGGGGCAGTATTATAGTATTTATATTCTTGTACATAGGAGCAGTATTATAGTAGTTATATTCTTGTACATAGGAGCAGTATTATAGTAGTTATATTCTTGTACATAGGAGCAGTATTATAGTAGTTATATTCTTGTACGTAGGAACAGTATTATAGTAGTTATATTCTTGTACATAGGAGCAGTATTATAGTAGTTATATTCTTGTACATAGGAGCAATATTATAGTAGTTATATTCTTGTACATAGGAGTAGTATTAGAGTAGTTATATTCTTGTACATAGAGGGCAGTATTATAGTAGTTATATTCTTGTACATAGGAGCAGTATTATAGTAGTTATATTCTTGTACATAGGAGCAGTATTATAGTAGTTATATTCTTGTACATAGGAGCAGTATTATAGTAATTATATTCTTGTACATAGGAGCAGTATTATAGTAGTTATATTCTTGTACGTAGGAGCAGTATTATAGTAGTTATATTCCTGTACATAGCAGTATTATAGTAATTATATTCTTGTACATAGGAGCAGTATTATAGTAGTTATATTCTTGTACATAGGGGGCAGTATTATAGTATTTATATTCTTGTACATAGGAGCAGTATTATAGTAGTTATATTCTTGCACATAGGAGCAGTATTATAGTATTTATATTCTTGTACATAGGAGCAGTATTATAGTAGTTATATTCTTGTACATAGGAGGTAGTATTATAGTAGTTATATTCTTGTACATAGGGGGCAGTATTATAGTATTTATATTCTTGTACATAGGAGCAGTATTATAGTAGTTATATTCTTGTACATAGGGGCAGTATTATAGTATTTATATTCTTGTACATAGGAGCAGTATTATAGTAGTTATATTCTTGTACATAGGGGCAGTATTATAGTAGTTATATTCTTGTACATAGGGGGTAGTATTATAGTAGTTATATTCTTGTACATAGGAGCAGTATTATAGTAGTTATATTCTTGTATATAGGAGCAGTATTATAGTAGTTATATTCTTGTACATAGGAGGTAGTATTATAGTAGTTATATTCTTGTACATAGGAGCAGTATTATAGTAGTTATATTCTTGTACATAGGGGGCAGTATTATAGTATTTATATTCTTGTACATAGGAGCAGTATTATAGTAGTTATATTCTTGTACATAGGGGCAGTATTATAGTATTTATATTCTTGTACATAGGAGCAGTATTATAGTAGTTATATTCTTGTACATAGGGGCAGTATTATAGTAGTTATATTCTTGTACATAGGAGCAGTATTATAGTAGTTATATTCTTGTACATAGGAGCAGTATTATAGTAGTTATATTCTTGTACATAGGAGCAGTATTATAGTAGTTATATTCTTGTACATAGGGGGTAGTATTATAGTAGTTATATTCTTGTACATAGGAGCAGTATTATAGTAGTTATATTCTTGTACATAGGAGTAGTATTATAGTAGTTATATTCTTGTACATAGGAGTAGTATTATAGTAGTTATATTCTTTTACATAGGAGCAGTATTATTGTAGTTATATTCTTGTACATAGGAGTAGTATTATAGTAGTTATAGTCTTGTATATAGGAGTAGTATTATAGTAGTTATATTCTTGTACATAGGAGTAGTATTATAGTAGTTATATTCTTGTACATAGGAGCAGTATTATAGTAGTTATATTCTTGTACATAGGAGCATTATTATAGTAGTTATATTCTTGTACATAGGAGCAGTATTATAGTAGTTATATTTTTGTACATAGGAGGCAGTAGTATAGTAGTTATATTCTTGTACATAGGAGCAGTATTATAGTAGTTATATTCTTGTACATAGGAGGCAGTAGTATAGTAGTTATATTCTTGTACATGGGAGTAGTATTATAGTAGATATATTCTTGTACATAGGAGTAGTATTATAGTTGTTATATTCTTGTACATAGGAGTGGTATTATAGTAGTTATATTCTTGTACATAGGAGCAGTAATATAGTAGTTATATTCTTGTACATAGGAGCAGTATTATAGTTATATTCTTGTACATAGGAGGTAGTATTATAGTAGTTATATTCTTGTACATAGGAGTAGTATTATAGTAGTTATATTCTTGTACATAGGAGTAGTGTTATAGTAGTTATTTTCTTGTACATAGGAGTAGTATTATAGTAATTATAGTCTTGTACATAGGAGTAGTATTATAGTAGTTATATTCTTGTACATAGGAGCAATATTATAGTAGTTATATTCTTGTACATAGGAGCAGTATTATAGTAGTTATATTCTTGTACATAGGAGCAGTATTATAGTTATATTCTTGTACATAGGAGGGAGTATTATAGTAGTTATATGCTTGTACATAGGAGCAGTATTATAGTAGTTATATTCTTGTACATAGGAGTAGTATTATAGTAGTTATATGCTTGTACATAACAGTGGCATTATAGTAGTTATATTCTTGTACATAGGAGCAGTATTATAGTAGTTATATTCTTGTACATAACAGTGGCATTATAGTAGTTAAATTCTTGTACATAGGAGCAGTATTATAGTAGTTATATTCTTGTACATAGGAGTAGTATTATTATAGTAGTTATATTCTTGTACATAGGAGCAATATTTTAGTAGTTATATTCTTGTACATTGGAGCAGTATTATAGTAGTTATATTCTTGTACATAGGAGTAGTATTATAGTAGTTATATTCTTGTACATAGGAGCAGTATTATAGTAGTTATATTCTTGTACATAGGAGCAGTATTATAGTTATATTCTTGTACATAGGAGGGAGTATTATAGTAGTTATATGCTTGTACATAGGAGCAGTATTATAGTAGTTATATTCTTGTACATAGGAGTAGTATTATAGTAGTTATATTCTTGTACATAACAGTGGCATTATAGTAGTTAAATTCTTGTACATAGGAGCAGTATTATAGTAGTTATATTCTTGTACATAGGAGTAGTATTATTATAGTAGTTATATTCTTGTACATAGGAGCAATATTTTAGTAGTTATATTCTTGTACATAGGAGCAGTATTATAGTAGTTAAATTCTTGTACATAGGAGCAGTATTATAGTAGTTATATTCTTGTACATAGGAGCAGTATTATAGTAGTTATATTCTTGTACATAGGAGCAGTATTATAGTAGTTATATTCTTGTACATAGGAGCAGTATTATAGTAGTTAAATTCTTGTACATAGGAGCAGTATTATAGTAGTTATATTCTTGTACATAGGAGCAGTATTATAGTAGTTATATTCTTGTACATAGGAGCAGTATTATAGTAGTTATATTCTTGTACATAGGAGCAGTATTATAGTAGTTATATTCTTGTACATAGGAGCAGTATTATAGTAGTTATATTCTTGTACGTAGGAACAGTATTATAGTAGTTATATTCTTGTACATAGGAGCAGTATTATAGTAGTTATATTCTTGTACATAGGAGCAGTATTATAGTAGTTATATTCTTGTACATAGGAGCAGTATTATAGTAGTTATAGTCTTGTACATAGGAGTAGTATTATAGTAGTTATATTCTTGTACATAGGAGTAGTATTATAGTAGTTATATTCTTGTACATAGGAGCAGTATTATAGTAGTTATATTCTTGTACATAGGAGCATTATTATAGTAGTTATATTCTTGTACATAGGAGCAGTATTATAGTAGTTATATTTTTGTACATAGGAGGCAGTAGTATAGTAGTTATATTCTTGTACATAGGAGCAGTATTATAGTAGTTATATTCTTGTACATAGGAGGCAGTAGTATAGTAGTTATATTCTTGTACATGGGAGTAGTATTATAGTAGATATATTCTTGTACATAGGAGTAGTATTATAGTTGTTATATTCTTGTACATAGGAGTGGTATTATAGTAGTTATATTCTTGTACATAGGAGCAGTAATATAGTAGTTATATTCTTGTACATAGGAGCAGTATTATAGTTATATTCTTGTACATAGGAGGTAGTATTATAGTAGTTATATTCTTGTACATAGGAGTAGTATTATAGTAGTTATATTCTTGTACATAGGAGTAGTGTTATAGTAGTTATTTTCTTGTACATAGGAGTAGTATTATAGTAATTATAGTCTTGTACATAGGAGTAGTATTATAGTAGTTATATTCTTGTACATAGGAGCAATATTATAGTAGTTATATTCTTGTACATAGGAGCAGTATTATAGTAGTTATATTCTTGTACATAGGAGCAGTATTATAGTTATATTCTTGTACATAGGAGGGAGTATTATAGTAGTTATATGCTTGTACATAGGAGCAGTATTATAGTAGTTATATTCTTGTACATAGGAGTAGTATTATAGTAGTTATATGCTTGTACATAACAGTGGCATTATAGTAGTTATATTCTTGTACATAGGAGCAGTATTATAGTAGTTATATTCTTGTACATAACAGTGGCATTATAGTAGTTAAATTCTTGTACATAGGAGCAGTATTATAGTAGTTATATTCTTGTACATAGGAGTAGTATTATTATAGTAGTTATATTCTTGTACATAGGAGCAATATTTTAGTAGTTATATTCTTGTACATTGGAGCAGTATTATAGTAGTTATATTCTTGTACATAGGAGTAGTATTATAGTAGTTATATTCTTGTACATAGGAGCAGTATTATAGTAGTTATATTCTTGTACATAGGAGCAGTATTATAGTTATATTCTTGTACATAGGAGGGAGTATTATAGTAGTTATATGCTTGTACATAGGAGCAGTATTATAGTAGTTATATTCTTGTACATAGGAGTAGTATTATAGTAGTTATATTCTTGTACATAACAGTGGCATTATAGTAGTTAAATTCTTGTACATAGGAGCAGTATTATAGTAGTTATATTCTTGTACATAGGAGTAGTATTATTATAGTAGTTATATTCTTGTACATAGGAGCAATATTTTAGTAGTTATATTCTTGTACATAGGAGCAGTATTATAGTAGTTAAATTCTTGTACATAGGAGCAGTATTATAGTAGTTATATTCTTGTACATAGGAGCAGTATTATAGTAGTTATATTCTTGTACATAGGAGCAGTATTATAGTAGTTATATTCTTGTACATAGGAGCAGTATTATAGTAGTTAAATTCTTGTACATAGGAGCAGTATTATAGTAGTTATATTCTTGTACATAGGAGCAGTATTATAGTAGTTATATTCTTGTACATAGGAGCAGTATTATAGTAGTTATATTCTTGTACATAGGAGCAGTATTATAGTAGTTATATTCTTGTACATAGGAGCAGTATTATAGTAGTTATATTCTTGTACGTAGGAACAGTATTATAGTAGTTATATTCTTGTACATAG
This sequence comes from Leptodactylus fuscus, assembly GCF_031893055.1. NCBI lineage: Eukaryota > Metazoa > Chordata > Amphibia > Anura > Leptodactylidae > Leptodactylus > Leptodactylus fuscus. Next base: position 14,327,529 of record NC_134269.1, on the reverse strand, counting down.
GAGCAGTATTATAGTAGTTATATTCTTGTACATAGGAGCAGTATTATAGTAGTTATATTCTTGTACATAGGAGCAGTATTATAGTAGTTATATTCTTGTACATAGGAGTAGTATTAGAGTAGTTATATTCTTGTACATAGGAGCAGTATTGTAGTAATTATATTCTTGTACATAGGAGCAGTATTATAATAGTTATATTCTTGTACATAGGAGCAGTATTATAGTAATTATATTCTTGTACATAGGAGCAGTATTATAGTAGTTATATTCTTGTACGTAGGAGCAGTATTATAGTAGTTATATTCTTGTATATAGGAGTAGTATTATAGCAGTTATATTCTTGTACATAGCAGTATTATAGTAATTATATTCTTGTACATAGGAGCAGTATTATAGTAGTTATATTCTTGTACATAGGACGTAGTATTATAGTAGTTATATTCTTGTATATAGGAGTAGTATTATAGCAGTTATATTCTTGTACATAGGAGCAGTATTATAGTAGTTATATTCTTGTACATAGGAGCAGTATTATAGTAGTTATATTCTTGTACATAGGAGCAGTATTATAGTAGTTATATTCTTGTACATAGGAGCAGTATTATAGTAGTTATATTCTTGTACGTAGGAGCAGTATTATAGTAGTTATATTCTTGTACATAGCAGTATTATAGTAATTATATTATTGTACATAGGAGCAGTATTATAGTAGTTACATTCTTGTATATAGGAGGTAGTATTATAGTAGTTATATTCTTGTATATAGGAGTAGTATTATAGTAGTTATATTCTTGTATATAGGAGTAGTATTAGAGTAGTTATATTCTTGTTCATTGAGGGCAGTATTATAATAGTTATATTCCTTTACATAGGAGCAGTATTATAGTAGTTATATTCTTGTACATAGCAGTATTATAGTAATTATATTATTGTACATAGGAGCAGTATTATAGTAGTTACATTCTTGTATATAGGAGGTAGTATTATAGTAGTTATATTCTTGTACATAGGAGTAGTATTATAGTAATTATATTCTTGTACATAGGAGCAGTATTATAGTAGTTATATTCTTGTACATAGGAGGTAGTATTATAGTAGTTATATTCTTGTACATAGGAGCAGTATTATAGTAGTTATATCCTTGTACATAGGAGTAGTATTATAGTAGTTATATTCTTGTACATAGGAGGTAGTATTATAGTAGTTATATTCTTGTACATAGGAGGTAGTATTATAGTAGTTATATTCTTGTACATAGGAGCAGTATTATAGTAGTTATATTCTTGTACATAGGAGGTAGTATTATAGTAGTTATATTCTTGTACATAGGAGTAGTATTATAGTAGTTATATTCTTGTACATAGGAGCAGTATTATAGTAGTTATATTCTTGTACATAGGAGTAGTATTATAGTAGTTATATTCTTGTACATAGGAGTAGTATTATATTAGTTATATTCTTGTACATAGGAGCAGTATTATAGTAGTTATATTCTTGTACATAGGAGTAGTATTATAGTAGTTATATTCTTGTACATAGGAGTAGTATTATATTAGTTATATTCTTGTACATAGGAGCAGTATTATAGTAGTTATATTCTTGTACATAGGAGTAGTATTATATTAGTTATATTCTTGTACATAGGAGCAGTATTATAGTAGTTATATTCTTGTACATAGGAGCAGTATTATAGTAACTACAGTAGATATCTAATGGAGACGTCATTACTTAGTAGGTGTTGACAATGATGCTATACACTCCTTCCAGTAGAAATATAATACGACATTCCTTGCACTATTCTGATGCATTCTGGGAATCTTATATATTTTTATGTATTTTGGGGATTTTCCTATTTATGGTGATTAGTGAACAGGTAATAATAATTTGGGATTTTCTCAGGTCTGTACAGATTATATGAGTCACTATGAGTAATCCTATTAATGATTTTGTTGGAGTCGTGCAGCCCTTTCCCCTATATAGATACAGTATATAACACCCCTCCCTCCATTATTATACCCCCTCATTCCTATGAGCATCTTCCCTGTTTGTACATTTCCCTTTTCTCCGGTGTCTGTCTCTTCCATCTGTTCCCCCCACTTGCTATAACAGATTTTCTCCTCTCACTCCCCCTCCTGTCTCTCGCCGTCCCCTCCCCTGCCTCTCTCTCTGTCCTCTGTGCCATTCTCTTTGTGTTCTTCATTCCTTTTATTTCCTTCTCCTTTTCTTCCTCTCTACCCCCCTCCTTCCTCCGCCAGGCTGCGGTGTGCCCCCTCTACCCTCCCTGGGTCGTTGCCCTCTCTGCCTCTGGCGGTGCCTTCTCCCCCCTCTCTATGTCATTGTCCTCTATATATCTCTGTGTTCTGCGTCCCTGGGTATCTCTGCAGCCGGATGACACAGAATCTGCGTCTAATGTTACCATAACCTAGAATTACACCCACTAAGCGACTGACACAGACATCATGTACACCAGCTCAGCCTGACAGGCCGCAGAGCGTCTCACCCAGGCATCATGTACACCAGCTCAGCCTGACAGGCCGCAGAGCGTCTCACCTAGGCATCATGTACACCAGCTCAGCCTGGCAGGCCGCAGAGCGTCTCACCCAGGCATCATGTACACCAGCTCAGCCTGACAGGCCGCAGAGCGTCTCACCCAGGCATCATGTACACCAGCTCAGCCTGGCAGGCCGCAGAGCGTCTCACCCAGGCATCATGTACACCAGCTCAGCTTGGCAGGCCGCAGAGCGTCTCACCCAAGCATCATGTACACCAGCTCAGCCTGGCAGGCCGCAGAGCATCTCACCCAGGCATCATGTACACCAGCTCAGCCTGACAGGCCGCAGAGCGTCTCACCCAGGCATCATGTACACCAGCTCAGCTTGGCAGGCCGCAGAGCGTCTCACCCAAGCATCATGTACACCAGCTCAGCCTGACAGGCCGCAGAGCGTCTCACCCAGCCATCATGTACACCAGCTCAGCCTGACAGGCCGCAGAGCGTCTCACCTAGGCATCATGTACACCAGCTCAGCCTGGCAGGCCGCAGAGCGTCTCACCCAGGCATCATGTACACCAGCTCAGCCTGACAGGCCGCAGAGCGTCTCACCCAGGCATCATGTACACCAGCTCAGCCTGGCAGGCCGCAGAGCGTCTCACCCAGGCATCATGTACACCAGCTCAGCTTGGCAGGCCGCAGAGCGTCTCACCCAAGCATCATGTACACCAGCTCAGCCTGGCAGGCCGCAGAGCATCTCACCCAGGCATCATGTACACCAGCTCAGCCTGACAGGCCGCAGAGCGTCTCACCCAGGCATCATGTACACCAGCTCAGCTTGGCAGGCCGCAGAGCGTCTCACCCAAGCATCATGTACACCAGCTCAGCCTGACAGGCCGCAGAGCGTCTCACCCAGCCATCATGTACACCAGCTCAGCCTGGCAGGCCGCAGAGCGTCTCACCCAAGCATCATGTACACCAGCTCAGCCTGGCAGGCCGCAGAGTGTCTCACCTAGGCATCATGTACATCAGCTCAGCCCGACAGGCCGCAGAGCGTCTCACCCAGGCATTATGTACACCAGCTCAGCCTGGCATGGCCGCAGAGCGTCTCACCCAGGCATCATGTACATCAGCTCAAACCTGGCAGGCCGCAGAGCGTCTCACCCAGGCATCATGTACACCAGCTCAGCCTGACAGGCCGTAGAGCGTCTCACCCAGGCATCATGTACACCAGCTCAGCCTGGCAGGCCGCAGAGCGTCTCACCCAGGCATCATGTACATCAGCTCAAACCTGGCAGGCCGCAGAGCGTCTCACCCAGGCACCATGTACATCAGCTCAGCCCGACAGGCCGCAGAGCGTCTCACCCAGGCATCATGTACACCAGCTCAGCCTGGCAGGCCGCAGAGCGTCTCACCCAGGCATCATGTACATCAGCTCAAACCTGGCAGGCCGCAGAGCGTCTCACCCAGGCACCATGTACATCAGCTCAGTCCGACAGGCCGCAGAGCGTCTCACCCAGGCATCATGTACACCAGCTCAGCCTGGCAGGCCGCAGAGCGTCTCACCCAAGCATCATGTACACTAGCTCAGCCTGGCAGGCTGCAGAGCGTCTCACCCAGCCATCATGTACACCAGCTCAGCCAGACAGGCCGCAGAGCGTCTCACCCAGCCATCATGTACACCAGCTCAGCCTGACAGGCCGCAGAGCGTCTCACCCAGGCATCATGTACATCAGCTCAAACCTGGCAGGCCGCAGAGCGTCTCACCCAGGCATCATGTACATCAGCTTAGCCTGACAGGCCGCAGAGCGTCTCACCCAGGCATCATGTACACCAGCTCAGCCTGACAGGCCGCAGAGCGTCTCACCCAGGCATCATGTACACCAGCTCAGCCTGACAGGCCGCAGAGCGTCTCACCTAGGCATCATGTACACCAGCTCAGCCTGGCAGGCCGCAGAGCGTCTCACCCAGGCATCATGTACACCAGCTCAGCCTGACAGGCCGCAGAGCGTCTCACCCAGGCATCATGTACACCAGCTCAGCCTGGCAGGCCGCAGAGCGTCTCACCCAGGCACCATGTACATCAGCTCAGCCCGACAGGCCGCAGAGCATCTCACCCAGCCATCATGTACATCAGCTCAGCCTGACAGGCCGCAGAGCGTCTCACCCAGCCATCATGTACACCAGCTCAGCCTGACAGGCCGCAGAGCGTCTCACCCAGGCATCATGTACACTAGCTCAGCCTGGCATGGCCGCAGAGCGTCTCACCCAGCCATCATGTACACCAGCTCAGCCTGACAGGCCGCAGAGCGTCTCACCCAGGCATCATGTACACCAGCTCAGCCTGACAGGCCGCAGAGCGTCTCACCTAGGCATCATGTGCACCAGCTCAGCCTGGCAGGCCGCAGAGCGTCTCACCCAGCCATCATGTACACCAGCTCAGCCTGACAGGCCGCAGAGCGTCTCACCCAGCCATCATGTACACCAGCTCAGCCTGACAGGCCGCAGAGCGTCTCACCCAGGCATCATGTACACCAGCTCAGCCTGACAGGCCGCAGAGCGTCTCACCTAGGCATCATGTACACCAGCTCAGCCTGGCAGGCCGCAGAGCGTCTCACCCAGCCATCATGTACACCAGCTCAGCCTGACAGGCCGCAGAGCGTCTCACCCAGCCATCATGTACACCAGCTCAGCCTGGCAGGCCGCAGAGCGTCTCACCCAGGCATCATGTACACCAGCTCAGCCTGACAGGCCGCAGAGCGTCTCACCCAGCCATCATGTACACCAGCTCAGCCTGGCAGGCCGCAGAACGTCTCACCTAGGCATCATGTACACCAGCTCAGCCTGGCAGGCCGCAGAGCGTCTCACCCAAGCATCATGTACACTAGCTCAGCCTGGCAGGCCGCAGAGCGTCTCACCCAGCCATCATGTACACCAGCTCAGCCTGACAGGCCGCAGAGCGTCTCACCCAGGCATCATGTACACCAGCTCAGCCTGGCATGGCCACAGAGCGTCTCACCCAGCCATCATGTACACCAGCTCAGCCTGACAGGCCGCAGAGCGTCTCACCCAGGCATCATGTACATCAGCTCAAACCTGGCAGGCCGCAGAGCGTCTCACCCAGGCATCATGTACATCAGCTCAGCCTGACAGGCCGCAGAGCGTCTCACCCAGCCATCATGTACACCAGCTCAGCCTGACAGGCCGCAGAGCGTCTCACCCAGGCATCATGTACACCAGCTCAGCCTGACAGGCCGCAGAGCGTCTCACCCAGGCATCATGTACACCAGCTCAGCCTGACAGGCCGCAGAGCGTCTCACCTAGGCATCATGTACACCAGCTCAGCCTGGCAGGCCGCAGAGCGTCTCACCCAGGCATCATGTACACCAGCTCAGCCTGACAGGCCGCAGAGCATCTCACCCAGGCATCATGTACACCAGCTCAGCCTAACAGGCCGCAGAGCGTCTCACCCAAGCATCATGTACACTAGCTCAGCCTGGCAGGCCGCAGAGCGTCTCACCCAGCCATCATGTACACCAGCTCAGCCTGACAGGCCGCAGAGCGTCTCACCCAGGCATCATGTACACTAGCTCAGCCTGGCATGGCCGCAGAGCGTCTCACCCAGCCATCATGTACACCAGCTCAGCCTGACAGGCCGCAGAGCGTCTCACCCAGGCATCATGTACACCAGCTCAGCCTGACAGGCCGCAGAGCGTCTCACCTAGGCATCATGTACACCAGCTCAGCCTGGCAGGCCGCAGAGCGTCTCACCCAGCCATCATGTACACCAGCTCAGCCTGACAGGCCGCAGAGCGTCTCACCCAGCCATCATGTACACCAGCTTAGCCTGACAGGCCGCAGAGCGTCTCACCCAGCCATCATGTACACCAGCTTAGCCTGGCAGGCCGCAGAGCGTCTCACCCAGACATACAGAACACCAGCTCAGCCTGGCAGGTAACAGAAGGTCTTACCTAGACATACAGTACACCAGCATAGCTGGGTAGACTGCAGATCATCTCACCAAGTGATGTTGAAAACTGGCCAGCTCTTAACCAGCACACCTCCATGCAGTGGCCGGGTCATTGCTAGAGAAGGTGGCGGCCTGTTTCCTCCATGACATGGCATTAGAGTAACTGACACAAACCCTGCACCGCTCACAACTCTCCGAAGCAGAACATAAGTAGTCGCCGAACTGAATTATTCAATGGCGTTTTGCAAATGAACAATAAAACAAAAAAATGTAACACAAAATACATTCTGTGCACAAAACTTACACAATGTATGTGCTCTCATAATTCATTATACAGAACCAATTTTTCGATCACCAAATATTTTGTCGCAAAGAAATTTATTTTGTGACCTAATGGGGGGTAATTGATCAACTCGCGTGCACCACTGTCCTGGAGTAGATGGGAGTTAAATTGGTGGATGTGGCCCTTTCTTCTGTGAAAGTGGGTGGGGAGAGACAGGCCATGGGGCGCCTAAGCCCAAAAAAATGTGTTATAACTCACACCAGAAAATTAACTAGGAAATCTACACCAGTTCCTGGCTAGCAAGGAATTCCATTCTGGCGCACGGGAGGGGGAGGGGCGGCGTCTGATTTATGAAGAGAAGGTGCAAGTAGCAGCAGGCTGAGACTATGTAGAATAAATCAATAAATCCCCCAATGGGTTTGGTATTACCAGATCATGGCTTACAAAATACAATTCTGTGTTACGTTGTCAGAAAATAAGATTCTTTGTGAAATTCTGTGCAACAACATTGCATTATGTGCAACTAGATAACATTATATGTCACAAAATAACATTATGTGCACCAACATCATATTATATTCAACAAAATAACATTGTGTTTCACAAAATCACATTCTGTAAAAAATATAACATTGTGTCCCAAATTCATTGTTCCGATCCCATTCACGTGACTAAAGGACTCTGGTTACTGTTGTTTGTTACAAAATGTCATTTTCTGTGCACGAGATTTATTTTGCAATTCTGTGGTCACATTAATGAATTCTGTCTGAGAAAATGAATTGTAAGCGACAAAAAATATTTTTTGTGAACAAATATCATTTTGGACTCGAAAATAAATTTTGTGGCACAAAATGAATTGCGTGCACACAAAATAAACAGCACCACAATATGATTTCTGTGAATTCTGTGAAGAACAATTGGATTTTGTCCACCACAAAAAAAAATTCTGTGATCACAGATTGGAAATGAATTGTAACATTGTCCTTTATGTTCTCTAACCATCAGCTATTACTTACCAACGGTGGTGAGTGGACGGGGGAACGGATTGAGACCCCAGCTGCCCTCCCCAAACACTCCCGTGCCTTTAAATAGACAGGGGGCAAAGCCCACATGTTTCTGAAATAGAAGCTGAAGTTTCCAGCCCCAGGAATCCGGGGCAAAGTGCACTTGTTCGTAGATATCATTCTCGCCAAAAGAATAAACCGGGACCAGGTCCGCCCTGAAATCAGAAAAAAAGTGAAATAGCAGATGCAAAAACACCTCTGGCCCCACCTCTAAAAATATTATACCCCTCCCCATTAACTGTCCACACCTACTTCCTGGCAAAGCCCCTCCCATTTTTTGATTATCCAATTTTTGCAGTTTTATAGGCCGTTTTACTTACCCATTTTCCAAGGCGAGTCTTACAAAGCCCTTCCTGTTGTTCAAAGTTACTATATGTTCTCCAGGACTGCTCTTCAAGGACTCTGCCGCTCCTCCGACTACAATGAAGACCGCGTTGCCGGTACCACAGCAGGACAGGAGGTATTTCAGGCTGTCTTTACTCACTGGGGCAACTCCTAGGCAAGAGGGAAGATAAATAATAATACGGCCTTGACGAGGTTTATAAGAGACCAATTTAGGGATGAGTGAACCAATTTAGTTAAAACTGGGTTTGATCTTAATTTTCCAAAAATTTTCAGGCTCGACCTGCTTTTGGGGTTTCTCAACCACACACCACTAATATACGCTGTTGTCTCCACCGGTGGACCAGGGTAGGTAAGTAAAAATGACTTACCTCCCCTGTACAGGGTGTCTGGCGGTCCCATGGCATCCTCTTCAGTCCTCTTCTGCCACATGAACGGACCAATCAGAGTGGTAATGTGTTGCATGCCAACATCATGATGCTATGGCCCCTGAAGAGGATGCTGGGAGACCACCAGACACTGCAAGGATGCCTAGGAGAGGTGAGTATAACTGTTTCTTATTTTTATTCACCTCCCCTGGGCTTCCGCTTATTCTACTTTAGGGTCTGAGAAGACCCTACTATATAATAATAGCACTACCCTAAATGAACCATAGGGCCGAACTTTAGGAATATTCCTTGAAACAGATCTTGTAAGCTTCCATCTTTAGAAATCAGTAATAAAATTCTTATTAATAAATAAGTGATCACATAGGTCCAATATAGTGTATAGTATATACTATGGTATATAGAATTACTGCCTTAGAATAAAGTACAAATTACACTATACAATGATTGATTGAGAGAACTCTACATCGCCACCTGGTGTTCATGGCTGGTACATGGCTTTATTGGACTAAGGTCTATGACTCTGAACACCAAATACGAATTAAAATTTACAAATTTATAAAATTTTACTTATAGAATCAGAATAATGTTGCACTTTATTTGCTATTTTAGATTCCATTACAGAGAACCTTTCACCACCTCCAAGGCCCACCCACCTGACCAGTAGAGAGTATGATTGATCTGAAATGTAGGGGGCTAGAGAAAAAAATTCCAAATGCAGCAAATTCAGTGGAGCGACACCTATTTAAGGATGCATATGAAGTTGGTGAAGTTGGTGGAGATGGTGAAAGGTCATCTCTAGACATGGTTGTGCCTACAGTCTTCTCACCTGCTGACATGATATAGTCACGGTATATAGGCAACCTGAAGACCCCTGCCAGAACAGCCAGCCATGGGCGGACCCCTGGGTATATTTCAGAGAAACCAGTGGCCTCAGTAGCAAAATTGCAGAAAGATGAAGCGGCAAGGATCCCATGGGGGTGAACCCCCAAAACGTAATTTCTGTCGGGACTGAGGGGAGCAGCGGAAACGAGCTGTTGGAGTTGAACAAAGATACAGATATAACATTACATAAAGAAGGCCGTAAATTAGATAAAAAAGATAAAAATAACGTAATCAAAAATGTTGCCTAATCTCAAGGGCGTAACTGGAAGGGAAACCGGTGCCAAATTAGTCACTATGACTTGGCTAAGGTATTAAGATGCAGAGCTAGGGCAGCAAATCTTTGTGAAGGAAAGCCTAGCTAGACCTCAACCTAGTCATCAAAGCTCAACCATCCAACATCTACTAATAGGCCAAAAATTTCTTACCATTGACTTGTGTATGAACAGAAATATTGGAGGGATTGTCCAGTCATGGTAACTCTTTTCTAGGACACATGGATCACATAGAGGGAGTTCTGTCCACTGAATCCTAGGAGGTAATGGGCTAAAAAAAAGTGGCTCCTACTCTAGAAGACTCAAAAAGTCCATGGATTATATGGTCATCCATGAAGCTAAAGGACACACTAGGAGAAGACTCAACTTAATGGAAAAGTCAATTTTGACCAGAAGACCTGAAGGTAAAGAATATAGACGATGAACATCAACCAGATAGATGGAGACAAATACCAAAATCACGAATCTGAAGAAACACCATCCATAGGGTCACCATAAGGAGATACCAGCATGGTGGCCCCAATGGTGAAGGTTATAGTTAGATGGTACAGGTTACCTTTATGGGGAAGTAATCTCTGAAATGCTTCCAGATTGTCCATCTCCTCACCCATTCTACTCTACGACCACCTGTTGGGAAAGACCAAGAAGAATGTGACAAATCTTACCAGCATTTTAGGTAAAGGGTATACCACTTCTACAGTAGATGTGTTTAGGTCTGGGGATATCATTGGGATACATGAGCTGAGGTCCATGCACAATATGTAGAACGTGATGGTTAAATATACGTAATCTGGTAGACAATTGCCAAGACACATGTTGAAGATGCTATTGAGTGTTACCATTGCTCACAGTTTCCATATAATAAGTTATAGACCCCCTTACACATTAGGTAAAATTTCATTGAGCCTACTAGTTTTGGTTTCACCGACCAACTAATGTGTTTAAGAGCCTTCCAACTCAACCCTAATGTGATATGTAAAGAAGGATTGGAAAGGTCTTGTGAGGTCTTCTTTCATGGATGATCCATGTACCAATCAAGTGACCCCTTTACTGTCCACTTCCATGGACAAAATTCCATGGGCAAAAATTTCAAACATGGCTGACTTTGTTTTGGACTACGTAGCTCTACCATTGGTCGGTTAAAATGACCGATTTATTATGTTGACCAAGGTGGGCCTTATATGCAAAATATACCAGAGGTTCTTCTGTGTCATAGAAATTTCCAACCAGTGGTTTAAGGGTTCTGAAGTCACATATGTTCTGTGGAACGTTACAATCATAGTTCCCAAATTCCTTCAAGGTTCTCTTGACATGAAATTTTGCCAAAGCTTAATCAGTGGTGATTAGGGTTGAGCAATCGGGATCGGATCGAGGAAATTTCGAGGAAATTTCACTATCGGGATCGGCTGGAAAAGGATCGGAAATCGGATTTTGAAATCTCAAGATCGCCTCAACCCTAAAAGTGACTTTTCCCATAGAGAAGCATTGACTAGGGTTGAACAATCGGGATCGGAAAAGATTGGATTCAGATCGGTGATCGAGGAAATCTCACGATCGGGATTGGCTGGAAAAGGATCGGAAATTGGATTTTAAAATCGATCCATGGCAATATGACCATTCCTTAAATGTGGGTGTTTTAAGCTCAATGTTGGCTGTAACTGGTCAAACGGGAGAACCAAAGGATCTTCTGTTGGGCCAAGGTTCTGAGATAATAAGGAACTGCCAAAGGGCCAGCAGAAGATGATCCTATTAGGAGGTGACTTGAGCCAATCCCTTGACCCTAAGGCCTAGATCTTTATCACTAAAATATTGTTTCAGAAAATCGATGACCATCACATTTATGTTTTTGGATATTTCCTACAAGGTTCATCCTATTTCTAGGTGATTTGTAGAGGAATTGGATCCAGGAAGATACCTTTCATTGGAGTGTCCCAATCGATTATCAGCCAAGTGAAATACACCACAGGTATGATCCAGTAGGAGGTGAACAACAAGTACACAAGGAGAATTGTGAAAAATGTCCCTGGGGAGAAGACAAATTAATAATTCACATATATTATGTAGGCAAAGACTGGTCACGGCACGTTTTTGAGTTCCTTATCCAGTCTGATTTGACCATCAGATGGTGTTGTTGTAGACTTTATTCCTACTCACCCATTAGAAGAAATGTCAGCACCCACTGGAAAACACTAATGGCCATGACATGTTTTCTCACAGAGTCCTCCATCCTGGACCTTCTCCTTGTGTCACCTGCCCATAGAAACACCAGCCATAGGATCGGTTATGATCAGTCATCTAGCTCATAAATATGGCGCCCTTCATCAGTATTCCCAAAGACCTTTCCTTTTACATACATTCAGTTCAGTTTTGGTGGGAATTTAGGCCACCTTAGATGGTCTTCTGTCCAGTCTTGGACAGTTGTATTTATCCCAAGGACATTATATCACATTGAGTTCTATACAGAACCGGACTGAAGCCCCTAGAAAGCGGGCAACATTGCCGAGGTTGGCTTTGCCTATAAAAAGGGCAATAGGGCCAACATAGACAACCTATCCAAGAAATTGTGCAAAATATTAGATTATTGGACATACCACCCATCTCGACAATGCCCTTCCTATGGCCTACAACACTCCTCCATAGAACAAGTTATAGTAGGTGGGCCAATGGACAAAGATTATAGGGAAGTCTCAAAGGCCTCAACAACCTCAAGGACCAAAATGGCCTCAACCACCTAAAATTGGACCATTACCTGAACATGAAGAGATGTCTTCTGAGCAATAAGGTTGGCCAACCTTACTGTAGAAACTCCCAGAGTGATGTCACCTGAAAATACATGTATGTCATATTATAATCACAGATATTACCAGAGGGATCACCTGCACTCAAAAATTATCACATGTACACAATGGTCATTTGAAAGTTTGTGAACCCTTCAGAAGTTTCAATATTTCTCCATAAATTTGGCCTAAGAGCATAAAAAGAGAACCAAATCAAAGAAATGAGTCAAAAATATTGGACACAGTCATGGATTTAGAGATTAAAAGGATCTGTGAATATCAAAAGTATGTGAACCCTTGCTTTCCGTATCTGGTCAGCCATAACTGCATCTGAACATTTCCTGGTGATTCTTGGTTTATCCTGGACATCAATTTGGGGGAATTTCACCAATTCGTTCTTACAAAAGAACTTCAACTCTGTTATCTTGGAGGGTTCCTCCCATTAACATTCCCATTTGACTTCTCAAGTCAAAAAGACCTGCTTTGGTCTCGTCCGTTCAAAGAACGTTGTCCCAATAACCTTTTGGGTGGTCCAGGTGATTTTTGGTAAAACTTCAGATGTTCAGCAATGTTCCTTGCCGTCCTGCCATGCACACCATGGTTGGTTAGAAATGACCTTGGGTTTCTTTGTGACTTTGAGGACTATTCTTCACCTATCTCTTGGTGTGATCTTTTTGGGTCAACCATTCCAGGGAAGGGTAAGAATTGTCTTGAACTGGTACACAATTTGTCTATGGATTGGTGGAGTCTCCAAACTCTTTAGTGTTGGTTTTGTATCTTTCTCCGGCCTGATGAACATCAACAGCTCTTCTTTTGAGGTCCTCATGATCTCCTTTGTTTGTGCCATGTTACTAATGCGATGGAAGACCAGGGTTTGATAGATCCCTTTAAATAAAACAGGTTGCCCGTTCACACCTGGATGTTATCCAGAAAAAAAACAGACTATAAATTCACCTTCTAATGATCTGCTTATCCTGAAGATTCACATACTTTCCCCTCACAGATAGGTGATATTGGACCATTTTCTTCTATAAATTAGTGACCAAGTTGAATATTTTTGACATATTTATTTGATTAGATTCTCGATATCTGCTTGAAGGACTTGTCTGAATATCTGATGGCGTTTTAGGTCAAATTGATGCAGAAATTATTGTTGTCACCTATGTAGAGAGATGTCACCTGTATAAAGAGATGTCACCTGTATATAGAGATGTCACCTGTATATAGAGATGTCACCTGTACACAATGATTGTTATCACCTGTATATAGAGATATCACCTGTATATAGAGATGTCACCTGTACACAATGATTGTTATCACCTGTATAAAGAGATGTCACCTGTATATAGAGATGTCACTTGTATATAGAGATGTCACCTGTACACAATGATTGTTATTACCTGTATATAGAGATGTCACCTGAATATAAAGATGCCACCTGTACACAATGATTGTTGTCACCTGTATATAGAGATATCACCAGTATATAGAGATGTCACCTGTATACAATGATTATCACCTGTATATAGAGCTGTCACCTGAATATAGAGATGTCACCTGTATAAAGAGATGTCACCTGAATATAGAGATGTCACCTGTACACAATGATTGTTATCACCAGTATATAGAGATGTTACCTGTATATAGAGATGACACTTGTATATAGAGACGTCACCTGCACACAGTAATTGGAGTCCCTTGTATATTGTCGTATTTGCCGTCACCTGTCACCACCTGTTCCCACCTGTACAGCGTATAGTATATATAGCGCCTCTCACCTGGGTGTAGGTTCCGCCTGATATATTCCGCAGTCGTCCTCTCACCTGTGTCCTGCTGTATTCATGCTGTGCACAGTATATAGCGGCACTATATGTGAGTGTGTTGTGCACAGCGCTCTCAGCAGCCGCCTATATCTCTCTATCAGATGCTCTGGACTTTGCTCATGTTACTGATGGACTACGAGGACTGTGACCCGGGAACGCTCTGCCGTTTAACCCTTTTGTCGCCACAGCCCCAGGGGTCCAGGTAGCCTTTATTTAACCCTTTGTCTGCCAGAGAACCTCAGTATCAGCCATCTGAAGGCGCTGAATGTGGTGACATGCTGGGATCTGTGTGACCCTGGGACCACTCCATGTCCACAATGGCAGGACAAGGGGACATCTAAGACCCCCTAGAAATATATTTTTTATTAGAATGTACATTTAAAGGGACAGTATTTATGTACAGTTGCATCTATTCTTCTCTGTTATCAGCCATACCAGTCAATGGAAAGCCTACTGAGCATGGCTGATGGACCCCGCAGTACCTTCTGCCCCCAGGGGAGGTCGCTGCCCATATAGCAGGTACATGGCCCTTTAAGACCTTCATTGGCTCCTGTTTCCTTCATGGGCACACTTCTGATTTTCGGGGCACACTTCTGATTTTCGTCCCCACTGTTTTCTATTGTTTTCGGCTTGTCCTATTGAACTCTGCCCTTATACGTTTCTCAAACACATTGCTCACAGCTCATTTAACCCTTGGACGTCTGTCCGCTGGAGATCAGAAGATTATTGTATGACTTGGCAGCAGAGAACTGGGTCATAAAGACTGGAAGAGCATTGCTGGTTACAAGGCTTATGTACACAAGGAGCATGTGTTGTGTACGGTATTATTCTGTGCTACACAGTATTGTTATTTGGGAACTATAAGGTGGTATTATTTGTACACTATCTGATGGTATTATTCAGACAATATATGGCGGGATTACTTATACTCTCTGTGACAGTATTATTTGGACATTATGTAATGGTATTATTTAGACACTATTTGGATATTATGTGGTGGTATTATTTGTACAGTATGTGATGAAATTATTCAGACAATATATGGCAGTATTATTTGTACACTGTGTGATGGTATTATTCTGACAATATATGGCAGTATTATTTGTACACTATGTGATGGTATTATTCAAACAATATTTGGCGGTATTATTTGTACACTCTGTAACAGTATTATTTGGACATTATGTGGTGGTATTATTTGGACACTATATGACGGTACTATTTGGACATTATGTGGTGTCATTATTTGTACACTATGTGATGGAATTATTCAGGCAATATATGGCGGTATTATTTGTATATCCTATGACGGTATTATTTGGACATTATGTGATGGTATTATTTCAACACTATGTGGCGGTATTATTTGGACAATGTATGATGTATTATTTGGACACTATGTGGTGGTATTATTTGGAAACTATGTAACGGTATTATTCGGACAATATACAATGGGATTATTTGGATACTAGGTAGTAGTATTATTTGGACATTATAAGGCAGTATTATTTGGATAATATATGACGGTATTATTTGGACACTATGTGGTGGTATTATTTATACAATATGTCATACTATTATTTGGAAAATATATGACAATATTATTTGGACACTATGTGGTAGTATTATTTGGTCAGTAAGTGGCGGAATTATTTCAACACTATGTGAAGGTATTATTTGGACAATATATAACCGTGGCTCAGTGGTTAGCACTGCAGCCTTGCAGCGCTGGAGGCCTGGGTTCAAATCCTGCCAAGGGCAACATCTTCAAGGAGTTTGTATGTTCTCCCCGTGTTTGCGTGGGTTTCCTCTGGGTACTCTGGTTTCCTCCCACACACCAAAGACATACTGATAGGGAATGTAGATTGTGAGCCCTATATGGGACAGTGACTGACAATATCTGTAAAGTGCTGCGGAATATGATGGCGCTATATAAGTAAGCAGAATAATATATAACGGTATTATTTGGACATTATGTGTTGTATTTATTTGTACACTACGTGACGGCTTTATTCGGACAATATACAGTATCACAGTATTATTTGAACACTATGTAATGGTATTAATTGGAAAGTATATGGCTGTATTATTTGGAAACCATGTGGTGGTATTATTTGAACAATACATGATGATATTATTTGGACATTATGTGGTGGTATTATTTGAACAATACATGATGATATTATTTGGACATTATGTGGTGGTATTATTTGGATGCTATGTGATAGTATTATTTGGACAGTATATTATGGTATTATTTGGACAGTATATGATGGTATTATTTGGATACTATTTGATGGTATTATTTAGTCACTATGATGGACTGTAATGGACTGTGAAGTATTGTTAACATGGGAAAAGATGGTATTGTCATTTATGCATGGATGATAATGTTATTTGGTCAATATATGGTATTATTTGGGTACTATATGGTGGTATTATGTGGACAGCATATATTGGAATAATTTAGTCACTACAGTGTGGTATTATTTAAACACTATATGTCTGTATTATTTGTACATTTAATTGTAGTATTATTTGTTCACTACAGTTTTATTGGATACTATAAGATTTTTTATTTAGACAGTAAATGGTGGTATTATTTGGTCACTACAGAGTGGTAGTATTTAGCATTATATGGGGTTATTATTTGACAGGTTGCTTTTTGAGCATAGGATAGTAGAGTTATTTGAAAAACGTGTGATAATTATAAAGGGGGATTCACATACCGCTATACCCCTTCACTCAGCCACTGGACTTTTCATCAGGATGGCGGTGTACTGGTATTGTTCTATATACAATTAGACCCTCAGGTCTATAAGGGACCAAGTACAACTCCTTTTTTTTTCTGGAGGAAGAGATATTTTAACTCAAAAAGTTTCAAAAATTTTTGCAACTTTTTCTTACGACACAACATAAAGTTGGGTCACCGACATAACACGCATATAGAGTTGCGTGCCACTAAATATATCCCTACTATAGACTATGACTTTCCATCTAGCCCCGGCCCAGTGACACAAATAGTGTTTATCTACCCACAGAGTTTCCATAGTCTCGGTCCTTCCCTGTCACACCTCACGCACTTTGTATTTTGGGTGTCCTCTTTCAATGTCCTTCTTATTGACTGATTCTTACCTCTGGCACCAGATTACATGACGAAAAGCAGATTACATTGAGTGCATTTTGCCCGAATGGCCCCAACTAATCTTTTGGGAGATGGGGGAATAGGTAAATTATGGAAACTAAAAAAATCAGACATACACATGGGAATGTAGCCTCCTTCTCATAATTTAATTCCAGCACAAGGAAAAAAAACTTCTAAATTTGTAATTGTACAAAAATAAAAAAAAGATAAAAAAACATTCAAAAATAAGTTGATCTGGCCCCAAATAAAAGCATAAAGTGGGCCCTACACATGAAAGCAATCTTCTAAGAATTACAACTCAAGGGCTTACAATAATTGGTGAATTTTTGAACTTTTTGGAGGCCCCAGTTGTATGACCTTGGGAGCAAGAAACCACAACTTGAAGCTCCTGACCCCAAGGTTATCACCTACCACGTGTAACGTGGTGGAGGTACCTTCAGAGAGTCTCAGAAACAAGGGCCGACGGTAATCCTACCGTATCAGATGAGATGGGTATTAGTACAGTGCTCGAGGGCCAATGACCAGTGGGGTGAACACAAACCTTTAGAAAGGTAGAAAGTTGTGAAAAGTGTATAAACTTAACCCACTGGTATATGATGGACATAGTGGTCCATTGTGTCAAGGAATGGGCCCAGATTATCCACATCAGGATACCAAAGGTGTCTGGCAGTCACATAGCCTCACCATAAACTGGTGGAACTGGTGGATTGGTGGAAGACAAAAGTTCTCAAGCGCTTTTGAGAGTCTATAAAAATAAGAACATCGATCTACACATGGTTCGTCTAAAGTCCACAAAAAGGCACTAACATGAGCTGAAACTACCATGATACAAAGCATATTTGATGATATTTGCATACGGATGATCCATAAGGTCATCTACAACAGTAGACAGGAACGAAGATCTTCCAGGGATCCTTCAAGGAACTTCCCTCCATAAACGCAATATTAGCGTAGACTCAACCATCTTGAGAACTTCATAGCCACCCCTTAGCTATCTCAGCAGAGCACGAGTTTACGTTCTTTATCAATTCCATACTTCGTCTTGTGGGTCTCAAATAGATCCTTCAACTTCTCCACATAGAGTGCGTGGAGGGACGCAATATCCTCAGAAGACGGCGAAGGGTTCTTCACCACCGGGATAGGAGACCCCACTGAAACAGAGAGTAGACAGGAGGACATACAACATGAAATATGTCATAACTCTTTGTAGGGCCCGGTAGGCCTTGGATTTTTACTTTATGTCCAGGAGTCTCCCAACGCAAAGCTGAGATCCTGGAAAACATCTGAAGCTAGTGTGTGGGCCCTCTTCCCTGACTAAAGGGCTTGACTTGGCATTGATCCCTGTGGGACCCCATGACCTTATCTACACCACCGTGATATGAAGAGCTGACATTGATGTGTTGCTGATGAAAATGAGGGTTGTTAAGACAGTGTTGAGTAAATTAATGAGTGTTTTCAGAAGAACCCTTGGGCAAGGGTGTAGCGGGGACTCAAGGTGGCCCGGTGTGTCAACTGTTATCTTTTGGATTCACTCCCATAGATAGCAGTCTTATCGCTTACTACTCTTGCCCCCAGGTTCCTATTAAATGCCAAGCACTACCACAACCAAGATCTTGATGCCAGCCACATCAGGACACTGTATCGGTCTGATTTTGGAAATGAGGAGGATCCACGAATGAGAAATGGTAAGTAAGGGGTTTGGATTCATTTTAGGGTCTGGATCTAGGGGTCTAATGTCTCAGTTTAGTTAGGGATATGATCGTGGAACGGTATTGGGGCTTCAAATCTGGCAAGTGGAGTCTATTGAGGGTCTTTGTTTGTTTTTTGTTTTTTTTTGGGGGGGGGGCTTGCCTACTCAGTATTTCAAGCATATATGGCAGTATAGTATATCGGTATAGCATATCTGCCCATATGGTGGCACAGTGAACCTTTTGTGGCACACGTGTAGCACAGACACTTGGGAAAATCTGGAAAATAGTGAATTGGTATTTGTGGTTCTAGAATGTCAACTTGACGTCAGGGATTCTAGAACAATGTTGAAACTTGGGAAACCTAGACTAGTGGAGATTCACAAACAATATCATCCTGAACATTGGGATTCTACAGTACAAGGATACTTAGGGAACCCCAAAGAATAAAAGGTCTTCAGAACAACATATTATTTAGGTCTTTGGGTCTAGAGGAGTGCCATTAGTTTGTTTGGGGTTCCACAACAGCACATCATTGGTGTATGGGGTTCTAGAACATTGTTTGGTCAAACAATAAAATTACTCAAAGATGACATTAACATCCACCATGATCTAGATAAGTATTCTACTTACCCACTGTGTAAACTGGTCTTCTATGGGGAAGTAGCCCAAAACTATATTGAAACACTCCTCGGCCATGGAACAGTGGTAATGCTAGGCCTATTATCTTTTGCAGCTTGTCTTGGGTGTTTCGAAGCAGAGACCCAGGTGGATTGTTGACTTGATAATAGAGGTTGTTCTCTCCGAATGATAACACTGGCACCAAATGAGCCCTGGATGGAACAAAGAGGAACATGAGTATTCTACACCCAAGTACAGGACCCACTTTGATCATATATCTAATGTTTACTTTCCAATTTGCTTACCCATGGGTCAAGGCCAGTTTTATAAACCCAGTTCTCTTCAGGATCTGAAGGGTTAGTTCTCCAGGTTTCGCATCTAGAGCTTCAGGAGGACCCCCAACTGCTATGACCACAGCTTGCCCAGAACTCTTCTTATTGAGGATGTGAGAAGCACTTCCTTTGTCGGAGGACACAAGACCTAAAATTGAGGACAGACCATGAAAAGATGTTGAGATGCCTAGAAAAGGGACCTCAAGAGAGGTCAACGTATGGGAGGAGACAGTGATGGACAGGGATGGGTGGAGAATTGGAAAGATGTCAACTAGAGAGGACCAAGACCAGTGTAGGGATTATAAGAAGATGATTGGGGTAGTCAACTTACACCCACTCATGATATATTCCCGAAAGAATGGGACTCGGAACCAGGCTGGTAACATAAGGAGATGTGGAGTGAGGCCTGGGAAGAGACTTGAAAATCCTGTTCCTTCGGTGCAAAAATTTCCAAATGCTCCAACCACAAGAACCCCATGTGGATGGAATCCAAAAATATAATTGTGGTGAGGATCAAGGGGTGTTGTCCGGACCAGCTGCAAGACAGGCCACAGAGAAGACTGTTATTTTTAAGATCTAGGTTTCTTAGGTCACCTGGTTACCTATATCAGCCTTCTAATATCTCATGTCTATGAAAGATCCTACAGCCCTACATGGTGCCCAAAAGAGAGACAACTCAGAAGAAAGACCCCTCAGAGCCACAATAAGAACAAATAAGGGGGTCTATAAGGGGTTAATAGTAGACATATCAGTAGATCTTTTTTGGTCAGTTTGGTTCTACTCACTTTCATAGGGAAATAATTGGCAAAATATTTCCATACGGTCCAGCTTCGCACCCATTCCGACCTCCGGCCACCTTTGGATGGGGTGTCCCAGTCTATATACAGCCATACAGAGTAGAGGATGGCCAAGACCCAGTACTGAGAGCAAACCAGGAGGATGTAGAGAACTAGGCAACACTGTGCTGAAAAATTAGGAGATGAAACATTAAGAAGGGGCTCAATGGCCAGGGGTCTGTCAATGCATGCAGTATACAATCTACAGAATAAAGGGGAACCCCCAATAAGTGCAGAACTACTGGGAGGTGTGAGTGTGAACCAAGTATCAGCCCTCCCCTCCACCACACTATAGACTGGAGTCCTAGTATTGCGCTAAACATGGATGGAAGAGCACTTTGTGCGGCATATGAATAGGTTACATTAACAGAACCTTGTGATCAGGCATGGTACTACAACACCATCAGAGAGAGAGAGAGAGAGAGAGAGAGAAAAGGTTGTGAGAGATGAAAGTGGAATGAGGTAGAAGAAGGAATGAGAGAGATGAGAGAGGGTAAGACATGAGAAAGAAAACAGAGAAGGTGAAAGAGATGAGAGAAAGGGATGAGAGGGATTAGAGATAGACAAAAAGATGAGGTGGCATGAGAAAGACAAAAATAAGAGAGAAGGATGAAAGAAATGAGTAAGAAATATGTGAGGAAGATTAGAGCGATAAGAGAGAAATGGGGGATGAGAGAGATAAGAGGCAGAAATATGAGAGAGGGATGAGAGAGATAAGAGGCAGAAATATGAGAGGGAGATGAGAGAGATAAGAGGCAGAAATATGAGATAGAGATGAGAGAGATAAGAGGCAGAAATCTGAGAGTGGGATGAGAGAGATAAGAGACAGAAATATGAGAGAGGGATGAGAGAGATAAGAGGCAGAAATATGAGAGAGGGATGAGAGAGATAAGAGACAGAAATATGAGAGAGGGATGAGAGAGAAAACAGACAGAAATATGAGAGGGGGATGAGAGAGATGAGAGGGAGAGATATGAGAGCGAGATGAGAGAGATAAGAGGCAGAAATATGAGCGAGGGATGAGAGAGAGAAATATGAGAGGAAGATTAGAGAAATAAGAGAGAGATAGGAGAATAGGGTGAGAGAGATAAGAGGCAGAAATATGAGAGAGGGATAAGAGAGATAACAGACAGAAATATGAGAGGGGGATGAGAGAGATAAGAGGCAGAAATATGAGAGAGGGATAAGAGAGATAACAGACAGAAATATGAGATGGGGATGAGAGAGATAAGAGGCAGAAATGTGAGATGGAGATGAGAGAGATAAGAGGCAGAAATATGAGAGGGGGATGAGAGAGATAAGAGGCAGAAATATGAGTGAGGGATGAGAGAGAGAAATATGAGAGGAAGATTAGAGAGATAAGAGAGAGATAGGAGAATAGGGTGAGAGAGATAAGAGGCAGAAATATGAGAGGGGGATGAGAGAGATAAGAGGCAGAAATATGAGAGAGGGATAAGAGAGATAACAGACAGAAATATGAGAGGGGGATGAGAGAGATAAGAGGCAGAAATATGAAATGGAGATGAGAGAGATAATAGGCAGAAATATGAGAGGGGGATGAGAGAGATAAGAGGCAGAAATATGAGATGGAGATGAGAGAGATAAGACGCAGAAATATAAGAGGGGGATGAGAGAGATAAGAGAAATATGAGAGGGGGATGAGAGAGATAAGAGAAATATGAGAGGGGGATGAGAGAGATAAGAGGCAGAAATATGAGAGGAGGATGAGAGAGATAAGAGAGAGAAATATGAGAGGAGGATGAGAGAGATAAGAGGCAGAAATATGAGAGGGGGATGAGAGAGATAAGAGGCAGAAATATGAGATGTAGATGAGAGAGATAAGACGCAGAAATATGAGAGGGGGATGAGAGAGATAAGAGGCAGAAATATGAGAGGGGGATGAGAGAGATAAGAGAAATATGAGAGGGGGATGAGAGAGATAAGAGGCAGAAATATGAGAGGAGGATGAGAGAGATAAGAGAAATATGAGAGGGGGATGAGAGAGATAAGACGCAGAAATATGAGAGGAGGATGAGAGAGATAAGAGAGAGAAATATGAGAGGGGGATGAGAGAGATAAGAGAGAGGAATAAGAATGAGAAAGAGTCAGAAACATGAGAGAAATGGGAAAGGTGAGAGGGGGATAAGAAAGATTAGAGAGAGATGATGAGAGATGAAGACATGAGAGAGATAAGAGAGAGGGATAAGATACTAAAATGAGAGAGGGATGAGAGAGATGAGAAAGGAGAGGGGGATAAGAAAGATCAGAGAGACATGAAGATGAGAGAAAGCTGAGAGAAAATGACAAGAGAGAGATAAGGGAGAGTGTTGGGAGAGTAAAGTGAGAGAGGGGGATGAGAGATGGGGTTAGAGTAAGAGAAGAGAAATGGAGGATTGAGAAAGATGAGAGCGATAAGAGAGAGGAGAGAAACAAAACAAAATGAGAAAGAATGAATGACTGAGATGTGACAGAAAAAAGGAGATGAGAGTGGCGATGTGGTTAGGAGAGGTACTGCAAGTGAGCATCAGCACTTCAAGAGTTAAATGACAATTAGATTAGATACTTATATAGCGTCTCAGGATTTGCTTCTATGACGTGTATGTGTGAACAATCCCTAATGGAGCTAATATAGAGCCCACAGTGCAATGTAATGTGTGACATGGCCTTTTCTACATTACCTACAATACACTCTATGCATAATTTGAATGCAGCTCTGGATGCAACTAGAGGACGGTGCATGATATGACTCCAGATCAGTACAAGAATAGAATTATATGGAATCTGTCAAGACATTAGCCAAGACCATTTTTTACTGGAAATTTCTACAGTTTTCTCCCTAAGACAATGATTAATGTGAAGAGTAGAATGGACGTCAGAACTCACCCAGAGCCAAGAAGGAGAAGGTCCACTGTAGCACTGCGGCCGTCTGCAGTCTCCTATCTAGGGGGACACTTAAAGGGGCAAACTGGATCCACATGGTTCTTATAGACAGGGTACAGGAAGATACAGGGGATAAGAGAGGACGAGCAGTCTAATCCCTGCAATATATAAGTGTACCACCACTCCCTGGGGGCCCCTCTGTCTGAGACACAAGGGCCCAATGCCACAAGGTCGCCTCCTCCTGATATCACCCCTGTCATTGGCTAATGCCATCTATAAGCTATTAAGAAATCATTGGCAGAAGATGTAGCAGAGCAGAGACGGACACCAAGCAGAGCCAAGAGGGGAGAAGAGCAGACGAAAGACTGCAAGACATTTCACAGACTGTAAGAAGTCACATAAAAGTTCACAGAACACATTCAAATTCTTTAGAATCCGGCATGGAACTAGATTAGTCCTGTGCCAAATGAATAGAAGACCTGGTGGTCAGGTGCAGCAGGCGGATATGAGGCTGATCTTATGGACGTAACGCTCCACAACTAATACTGATAAGGTCATGGACAAGCCAATGTATATGATGGCCATGGCACTGAAGAGATACCCAACTGGCCATGTTGGCATCATAAAGCTGGGGCTAGTCCTCACATGCACCTATGGGGGCTAAATAGTATTAAAACCCACACTCCTATTGTCTTCAATGGGCGCGCCATAGATAACTGAGTACTGTAGTTCATCCATCTTTGCCACTGCCATCGAAGAGAATAGGAGTGTGGGTTTGTATGTCCACCAAGTGACACCCCTATATTCAGGCTGGCTGGGGTCTGGCTGAATTCATAATGGGTGAGGGTCTCACCAGTCAGACCCCCCATCAATTAGGTATTTATCCTCTAGGATTATCGAAAAGGAACAACCAGCCGCCATTGAACCCAGAGGACCAAGGGAATGCGTGGTGGAAAAATATTAGAAAATGGCTTGAGAATCAATCGACAGTGATTGTGTCTATGGCTTTAAGGGAATATATTCAGTATATGATAAGAAGCTGATTCATTAGAATGTCTTATTGTTCAGCAAGGTCTTCTCACAGCTTATTATCAAGGTCTCCTGATAAGACGGTTCGGTTGTCCGCCTCCATCCCATACTCCCTTTATTTGGGAAACATGTTACAAGAGCTAGGCCTTATTGTGAAACATTTCCAAGGTCTACTGACAATAATGAGCCAGTGTTGCCAGGTGCTCAAGATGGCGGACGCGGATATTCATGTGTAGGCATGTGACTTTTTTGTATGTGTTTGTGTTTAGGATTCTGCGGCATACAAAATGGTGCCCTGCTTGCTAAGTAGTTACCGTTAGGCTTGGACTTGGCGATACTTGGTCAACTGCGATTGGCCGTAAAATCGTAACATCTCATTAGTGAGAACCTCAAAAACATCCACAATAATTGCAAAAATTACGGCATGGACTTTGCCTCCTCATAAAGATATCTTGGTGTTTTAGTCATAGTAGTGCCGCCGTTGTACCACTACTTGTAGAAGATCAAAAGTCACTGAGGGATCTAAGATTCATTACGATGTTCATGGATTCTGTCCAAAAATTAGTTTGGGGTTGAACTTGTTCAGCCCAAACCAGATGTGCTATTGTCTGGGGTCGGAGTATAAAAAGTGAAGGTTAGGACACATAATAAACAGTTATAGTCTCCTCAAGAAGTTCAGGGTTCTCTTGTGGTCTCCTGGGTAAGGTCATGCAACCCAGGGGACTGCTAGGTTTTGTAATTGGGCCTCAGTGGTCCCATGATGCATGGCATCACCTAGGAGCCTGGAAGAGGATCCCGAGGGATCACCGGACACCAAGAGGATGTCCAGCCTGAGCCTCCATCTATTATACTCCAGGGTCTGAAGACCCCACAGTGAGGAACCCTCAGAGATCAAGTCAGCGTCAAGTCCAAAACTTAAGAAAATTCAGGACAAATCTGGTTCATTCCAAAAACAGTTTGCTCATCACTAGTGACAACAGTAAAAAGTTACAAAATTAAATAAACATTTGATATAGAACAGGGTAAGGGAAAAGGGGGCAACCATTACTTTTAGTCCAACCAAAATTTCACATAGATCCAGCTCCACAAATAAATAAAGGTGACTATAAGCACAAAGGTGAGAAAGAGAATGAGGCGGAGGAGTACGAGGGGAGACATCACATTGGGGTGGGATGTTGGAAAAGTCGAATTATCCAGAGGAGATGATGAGGTTCCTAAAAAAGAGAGAGAAATAACTAAGCAATAGACAATATGCTCTACATATAGGCACTACAAATTATGGTGGGAATGGTCATTAGGATAGGTACCATGTGTGGGGTAACGTTCCTCAGAGAAGAAGAGAGGAACCACCAGTTTATGGTATTCCAAGGCTATAGCTCATGACCAGGATCATATCAATAGGTTTAGGTGGGTACATCAATCCCATCATGGGTCGGTCCAAGTTTTTATCCTCTTACCATAAGAGGAACATTCTCCTCATTGGCCCATCTGACCAATCCTAAGCATAAGTCATCAATATTTAAGTCCCGGGAAAAGTTCCTTCAAGATGGAAATTTCTACTACATGAGTAAAAAACCCAAAACTTTGAGATGTTTTTTAAAAAAAATGTTGACCTTTTTAGTATTATAGTGTAAATGTCTTTCCTTTTATAACTCGCCCCCATTGATCGGCCTCGTAAACAAGTCATCAGAGAGGCACATCTCATCCTGCTGCCCCAGGTCAGATCAACAGGAGAGGCTTGTGCCAACCTAATGCGTTCAATCAGCCGTGTCTGGCATCTAGCCCAGTCCACGGCATTGTGTGTGATGGGTGCATATGAGAACAGGATGGCATGTAGGCATACACAAACTCATACCTGGTTAAACCCAAGATCCTCTGTGGATTTGGGAGGATATTTCCGAAAAACAACCAGGATGGGAACATTTTTAACCAGTTAGGGGCATCTTTTTGAGAACTGTGTTGGGGCCCATAGATGTCATTGTATAGCAACTGTTTCTGCAGTCAGGAGGTGACTTATATGGAGTTCCATATTCAAGAGAACAACATTGTTATCAAAGGCAAGTTGATATTGGCAACCATTGGAGGACCAGTGGTCCTTCTAGTTCATGCTGCTCCTAAAACACAATCCCATGAAGTCAGGAGAGCAGGGCAAGATCCTCTACT
Source organism: Leptodactylus fuscus (assembly GCF_031893055.1). Lineage (NCBI taxonomy): Eukaryota > Metazoa > Chordata > Amphibia > Anura > Leptodactylidae > Leptodactylus > Leptodactylus fuscus. The sequence goes on along the minus strand of NC_134269.1, from coordinate 14,300,545 downwards.
GTCTATCCAAAAATGGAATTCAGGTGGTGAAGAGGTTGGCCTGATCTTGGTCGCTGATGGCCCGTCCACTGTATAGGAAGACAATAATTCTTTAAATGGAACATGAGGGTTGGGGGACCCAGAACAGATTTTTCATAAGCTCCTAGGTTCTTTAAGTTATACCTCAAAAAGAAACTGGTCTTGAGTTGTCTGAAGACCAAAGATTCTGGGATGGTGATGGTCCAATAGAAATTATGGAAAGGAGATGCAGTCCTGAGATAACCACTTTAACCCATCCATTATCCTACACTACCAAGTGTATGAACGTCATAACTCCTAGATCATCAAAGATGTCACCACAAGCCTCATAACTGCCCTATAGGTCACTGGGGATGTAACCGTGAAACTCATAACTGCCCTAGATCACCCAAGGATCGAACTATGAACTTCATCAATCGCTTAGATCATAATGTATGCACCTCATCACTGCCCTAGATCACCAGAGATGAAAAAAATGGATCTCATCACTGCCTTACACTACCAGGGATGTAACCATGAACCTCATCACTGGCCTAGGTCACCAAGGATGAAACCATTCAACTCATCACTGCCCTAGATCACCAGGGATAGAACCAGGAACTTCATCACAAACCTAGATCATTATGGATGAAACCATTAACCTTACCATTGTTCACTAGGCATGAAACCATGACTCTTAGTACTGCCTAGATTACCAGAGATGAAACCATGAACCTCATCGTGGATCTCAATCACCATGGATGTAATCAAAAGTGTCAACTATGCCCTATATCACCAGGGTTGAAACCAATAACTTCATCACTGCCCTAGACAATGATCCTCTTCACTGATATTAATCACCATGGATGTAACCAACAACCTCATTGTTGCCCTTGATCACCAGGGATTCAATAGGAACCTCATAACTTGGCTAGGTCACCAAGGATCTAACCAAAAAGCTCAAAGCTACCCAAGATCACCAGAGATATAACCATGAACCTCAACAATTTCCTAGATCACCAGGGATGCAACTATGAACCTCATAACTTGGCTTGGTCATCAAGGATCTAACCAAAAAGCTCAAAGCTACCCAAGATCACCAGAGATATAACCATGAACCTCAACAATTTTCTAGATCATTAGGGTTCAAACCATGAACTTCAATACTAACTTAGATCAACAAGGATGTAACCAAGAATCTCATCACTGCCCTAGATCACCAAGGATGCAACTATGAACTTCATCACCAGCCCTAGATCACCAGGGATGTAACCATGAACCTATTCATGGCTGTAGAGAACCAGGAATGTGATCATTAATTCTGGTTAGTGGGTAACACTATTGGACTTTGGAAGGAACTGGAGAAAATTTGAGTCCATTTAGATAATAATAAAATACATGGGGACTCCTGAGCAAGGAGGCTCATAAAATGTCCATCATAACAGAAATATGTTGATACCCACCTGTGAAAGGACATTCCACCACACTGACCAGAGTCCCATTACCTTTCTTGTTGGTGATAGGTAGAGGGCTGTGGATTATCACTGCACAACTAAAAAGAGCATTGTCCTCTGGAGTCACATCACCAATAGTCATCAGACTACTTCCTGACAAATCTGATTTGAGGGACACCCGAGGGTCACCCAAGATTGTTATATTGTTCTCCTTGATGCCCTGCTTATCATTGAACTCATAGATAGTGACATCCTTCCAAAACCATAAGAAAGTAGCAGCAGATGGAGAAGTTACGTGATGGGTAATAGTGCAGCGAAGGACAATTGAATCTCCTTTACATACATGAACAGATTCTGGCCATTGAGAGACCTTCCAAGACCACACCGAACCTGAAAGAATAAGACCAATGATGATTTAAAAGAACATTATACTGGCTGTACATATATAATTATATACAGGAGATACCCAGGATATACCGGCTGTACATATATAATTATATACAGTATATACCCAGGTTATACCAGCTGTACATATATAATTATATACAGTATATACCCAGGTTATACCAGTTGTACATATATAATTATATACAGGAGATACCCAGGTTATACCAGCTGTACTTATATAACTATATACAGGAGATACCCAGGTTATACCAGCTGTACATATATAATTATATACAGGAGATACCCAGGTTATACCAGCTGTACTTATAAAACTATATACAGGAGATACCCAGGTTATACCAGATGTACATATATAATTATATACAGTATATACCCAGGTTATACCGGCTATACATATATAATTATATACAGGAGATACCCAGGTTATACCAGCTGTACATATATAATTATATACAGTATATACCCAGGTTATACCAGCTGTACATATATAATTATATACAGTATATACCCAGGTTATACCAGATGTACATATATAATTATATACAGTATATACCCAGGTTATACCAGCTGTACATATATAATTATATACAGTATATACCCAGGTTATACCAGATGTACATATATAATTATATACAGTATATACCCAGGTTATACCAGCTGTACATATATAATTATATGCAGTATATACCCAGGTTATACCGGCTGTACATATATAATTATATGCAGTATATACCCAGGTTATACCGGCTGTACATATATAATTATATACAGTATATACCCAGGTTATACCAGTTGTACATATATAATTATATACAGGAGATACCCAGGTTATACCAGCTGTACTTATATAACTATATACAGTATATACCCAGGTTATACCAGCTGTACATATATAATTATATACAGTATATACCCAGGTTATACCAGATGTACATATATAATTATATACAGTATATACCCAGGTTATACCAGCTGTACATATATAATTATATACAGTATATACCCAGGTTATACCGGCTGTACATATATAATTATATGCAGTATATACCCAGGTTATACCGGCTGTACATATATAATTATATACAGTATATACCCAGGTTATACCAGTTGTACATATATAATTATATACAGGAGATACCCAGGTTATACCAGCTGTACTTATATAACTATATACAGGAGATACCCAAGTTATACCAGCTGTACATATATAATTATATATAGTATATACCCAGGTTATACCAGATGTACATATATAATTATATACAGTATATACCCAGGTTATACCAGCTGTACATATATAATTATATACAGTATATACCCAGGTTATACCGGCTGTACATATATAATTATATACAGGAGATACCCAGGTTATACCAGCTGTACATATATAATTATATACAGTATATACCCAGGTTATACCAGATGTACATATATAATTATATACAGTATATACCCAGGTTATACCAGCTGTACATATATAATTATATACAGTATATACCCAGGTTATACCAGCTGTACATATATAATTATATACAGTATAAACCCAGGTTATACCAGTTGTACATATATAATTATATACAGTATATACCCAGGTTATACCAGCTGTACATATATAATTATATACAGTATATACCCAGGTTATACCGGCTGTACATATATAATTATATACAGAAGATACCCAGGTTATACCAGCTGTACATATATAATTATATACAGTATATACCCAGGTTATACCAGCTGTACATATATAATTATATACAGTATATACCCAGGTTATACCAGCTGTACATATATAATTATATACAGTATATACCCAGGTTATACCAGATGTACATATATAATTATATACAGTATATACCCAGGTTATACCAGCTGTACATATATAATTATATACAGAATATACCCAGGTTATACCAGATGTACATATATAATTATATGCAGTATATACCCAGGTTATACCGGCTGTACATATATAATTATATACAGTATATACCCAGGTTATACCAGTTGTACATATATAATTATATACAGGAGATACCCAGGTTATACCAGCTGTACTTATATAACTATATACAGGAGATACCCAGGTTATACCAGCTGTACATATATAATTATATATAGTATATACCCAGGTTATACCAGATGTACATATATAATTATATACAGTATATACCCAGGTTATACCAGCTGTACATATATAATTATATGCAGTATATACCCAGGTTATACCGGCTGTACATATATAATTATATACAGTATATACCCAGGTTATACCAGTTGTACATATATAATTATATACAGGAGATACCCAGGTTATACCAGCTGTACATATATAATTATATACAGTATATACCCAGGTTATACCAGCTGTACATATATAATTATATACAGTATATACCCAGGTTATACCAGATGTACATATATAATTATATACAGTATATACCCAGGTTATACCAGCTGTACATATATAATTATATACAGTATATACCCAGGTTATACCAGCTGTACATATATAATTATATACAGTATATACCCAGGTTATACCAGCTGTACATATATAATTATATACAGTATATACCCAGGTTATACCAGCTGTACATATATAATTATATACAGTATATACCCAGGTTATACCGGCTGTACATATATAATTATATACAGAAGATACCCAGGTTATACCAGCTGTACATATATAATTATATACAGTATATACCCAGGTTATACCAGCTGTACATATATAATTATATACAGTATATACCCAGGTTATACCAGCTGTACATATATAATTATATACAGTATATACCCAGGTTATACCAGATGTACATATATAATTATATACAGTATATACCCAGGTTATACCAGCTGTACATATATAATTATATACAGAATATACCCAGGTTATACCAGATGTACATATATAATTATATACAGTATATACCCAGGTTATACCAGCTGTACTTATATAACTATATACAGGAGATACCCAGGTTATACCAGCTGTACATATATAATTATATACAGTATATACCCAGGTTATACCAGATGTACATATATAATTATATACAGGAGATACCCAGGTTATACCAGCTGTACATATATAATTATATACAGTATATACCCAGATTATAATGGCTGTACATATAGAATTACATACAGTATACACCCAGGTTATACCAGCATGTTCCATATCACTATATACATAAGAGGAATTTAAAACAATTATAAAATTGTCAATAAGTCTTTGTTGTTTGTTCACCTGACAGAAGAAACGCTATAACCCAGGTAATCTCCATGACATCTCTCTGCGCCGACTCTACAAAACCTTGAGAACTTTCTCTAGCCGCTCTATAATTATTGAGGTCATGTGACCTTGCCCTTCCGGACAATACAGCAGTATCTGTGACCCAGAAATATCGCCCCCCCCCACCACCACCTCGCCGCCCACATATATAATCACACCTTAATACTGTAATTCTAGGTCAGCTTGTGTTTCTTTAGAAAATGCCTGAGGTTGAGTAAAGCTTATGTTATAGCATATGGCGGCTCGCGGCTCATGTGGCAGTAACAATGGTAAGACTGGTGATGAAGTCGACATGTGCAGTGCAGAATTACTAAACAATCCTCTATATCGGTCTCATAGATCCAGTTTCATCACAACGTCTTGGTGGTATAATCTTGGTTTCATCACCCAACATTCGAGGCAGAGCCTTTGTCTATTTTCTTAGTCTGCCTTTCTGCTCACATTACCCAACACTTTATGTTCATGTCCTCTTAGTCCGCTCGGGATTTCACTTGCCAGCCCAGACCGGCTCTTTCATTCTTAAAGTGGAGGCAAAAATTTACCATCATTGGAATTATGAAGTTGAGTCACCCAGTCACCCACCTGAATAGACCTGAATAGACCCTGCTCGGTACAGCCATCCTATCTTCTACATAATTTCTCACTTGGATCTTCTTCATCTCTACTTGTTATCTACGTCGTGACATCAGATGAATATGATAAGGACATAACAGTTATCTATGGGATAGGTGATATCTTCTAGACCAGTGATGGTCTGATCCATGGGGACAACATTGAATACCTGCAATGTGCATGTGATATTTCTCTATTTAGATACAAGGTTGCTAGATATCTTCTACTTGTTGCCACTGAAAACAGACCACAATTTAGCTGCCCCTGCTGTCAGACACATGGCAGCCCAGCTCTAATTCTGTACCCGCCATTTAACATCCCGCAACGCTCTGTTCTCTAATAGCAGGAAAACTCTGCAGTCTACACTCTCAATATAGCTGTTGTCATGGATGTGGAAGAGAAGATCAAGTACAAGGATTCCACTAGAACTGGGTGGGGAAGATGTTATGTTAATTAAAAATGTTCTATTAACGATGTAGAGTCTGTAACTGATACATAGTGCTGGCAGATATCACCTGCCCTGCCCTACTATAATACTACTCCTATGTACAAGAATATAACTACTATAATACTGCTCCTATGTACAAGAATATAAATACTATAATACTACTCCTATGTACAAGAATATAACTACTATAATACTACTCCTATGTACAAGAATATAACTACTATAATACTGCTCCTATGTACAAGAATATAACTACTATAATACTACTCCTATGTACAAGAATATAACTACTATAATACTGCTCCTATGTACAAGAATATAACTACTATAATACTGCTCCTATGTACAAGAATATAACTACTATAATACTGCTCCTATGTACAAGAATATAACTACTATAATACTGCCTCCTATGTACAAGAATATAACTACTATAATACTGCTCCTATGTACAAGAATATAACTACTATAATACTGCCTCCTATGTACAAGAATATAACTACTATAATACTGCCCCTATGTACAAGAATATAACTACTATAATACTACCTCCTATGTACAAGAATATAACTACTATAACACTGCTCCTATGTACAAGAATATAACTACTATAATACTACTCCTATGTACAAGAATATAACTACTATAATACTACTCCTATGTACAAGAATATAACTACTATAATACTACTCCTATGTACAAGAATATAACTACTATAATACTACTCCTATGTACAAGAATATAACTACTATAATACTACTCCTGCATACAAGAATATAACTACTATAATACTACTCCTATGTACAAGAATATAACTACTATAATACTACCTCCTATGTACAAGAATATAACTACTATAATACTACTCCTATGTACAAGAATATAACTACTATAATACTACTCCTATGTACAAGAATATAACTACTATAATACTGCTCCTATGTACAAGAATATAACTACTATAATACTACTCCTATGTACAAGAATATAACTACTATAATACTACTCCTATGTACAAGAATATAACTACTATAATACTACTCCTGCGTACAAGAATATAACTACTATAATACTACTCCTATGTACAAGAATATAACTACTATAATACTACCTCCTATGTACAAGAATATAACTACTATAATACTACTCCTATGTACAAGAATATAACTACTATAATACTGCTCCTATGTACAAGAATATAACTACTATAATACTACTCCTATGTACAAGAATATAACTACTATAATACTGCTCCTATGTACAAGAATATAACTACTATAATACTACTCCTATGTACAAGAATATAACTACTATAATACTACTCCTATGTACAAGAATATAACTACTATAATACTACTCCTATGTACAAGAATATAACTACTATAATACTACTCCTATGTACAAGAATATAACTACTATAATACTACCTCCTATGTACAAGAATATAACTACTATAATACTGCTCCTATGTACAAGAATATAACTACTATAATACTGCTCTTATGTACAAGAATATACCTACTATAATACTACTCCTATGTACAAGAATATACCTACTATAATACTACTCCTATGTACAAGAATATAACTACTATAATACTGTCCCCTATGTACAAGAATATAACTACTATAATACTACCTCCTATGTACAAGAATATAACTACTATAATACTACCTCCTATGTACAAGAATATAACTACTATAATACTGCTCCTATGTACAAGAATATAACTACTATAATACTGCTCCTATGTACAAGAATATAACTACTATAATACTGTCCCCTATGTACAAGAATATAACTACTATAATACTACCTCCTATGTACAAGAATATAACTACTATACTACTGCTCTTATGTACAAGAATATACCTACTATAATACTACTCCTATGTACAAGAATATACCTACTATAATACTACTCCTATGTACAAGAATATAACTACTATAATACTGCCCCCTATGTACAAGAATATAACTACTATAATACTACTCCTATGTACAAGAATATAACTACTATAATACTACTCCTATGTACAAGAATATAACTACTATAATACTGCTCCTATGTACAAGAATATAACTACTATAATACTGCTCCTATGTACAAGAATATAACTACTATAATACTACTCCTATGTACAAGAATATAACTACTATAATACTGCTCCTATGTACAAGAATATAACTACTATAATACTACTCCTATGTACAAGAATATACCTACTATAATACTACCTCCTATGTACCAGAATATAACTACTATAATACTGCTCCTATGTACAAGAATATAACTACTATAATACTACTCCTATGTACAAGAATATACCTACTATAATACTACCTCCTATGTACAAGAATATAACTACTATACTACTGCTCTTATGTACAAGAATATAACTACTATAATACCATTCCTATGTACAAGAATATACCTACTATAATACTACCTCCTATGTACCAGAATATAACTACTATAATACTGCTCCTATGTACAAGAATATAACTACTATAATACTACTCCTATGTACAAGAATATACCTACTATAATACTACCTCCTATGTACAAGAATATAACTACTATACTACTGCTCTTATGTACAAGAATATAACTACTATAATACTACTCCTATGTACAAGAATATAACTACTATAATACTGCTCCTATGTACAAGAATATAACTACTATAATACTACTCCTATGTACAAGAATATAACTACTATAATACTACTCCTATGTACAAGAATATACCTACTATAATACTACCTCCTATGTACAAGAATATAACTACTATAATACTGCTCTATGTACAAGAATATAACTACTATAATACTACTCCTATGTACAAGAATATACCTACTATAATACTACCTCCTATGTACAAGAATATAACTACTATAATACTGCTCCTATGTACAAGAATATAACTACTATAATACTACTCCTATGTACAAGAATATACCTACTATAATACTACCTCCTATGTACAAGAATATAACTACTATACTACTGCTCTTATGTACAAGAATATAACTACTATAATACCATTCCTATGTACAAGAATATACCTACTATAATACTACCTCCTATGTACAAGAATATAACTACTATAATACTGCTCCTATGTACAAGAATATAACTACTATAATACTACCTCCTATGTATAAGAATATAACTACTATACTACTGCTCTTATGTACAAGAATATAACTACTATAATACTGCTCCTACAACCACTATGTTACTGCCCTCTATTGACAAGTAATAAAACCTTTCTCCCTTTCCCTACCAGTTATTCTCGCTGTGATATCTTTGTACTTGTACCTGTATCTCTCAACAGGCGGTATATTTACACGCTGTCACCAGTATATGACGTTATTTTTGGATCTCTTTTCCTCTCTCTGTTTTGCTCCTGCCCAGTTGAGTGGAAATCACACTTTATCTGCGGCTTTGTCAGGGTCAGTAGAAGATCATCTACATTATAATGTGTCAAATCCACTGTAATCCCTCATATGCTGCAGCCGTCCATCAGATCCTGCCCTTGGGATAATCACCAGACAAACAGCATACTTTAGGATCGATGTCAGGCCGCCAATCCGGGCCCTGTCTACTAAACTGTGCAGAGGTCTGCTGTGTGGACAGTGTACAGGGAGATATAGGGGTATTATAGGACTGGTACAGTTGTACGCTTCTCTGGGTCTAGGACTACAACTAGGGGGGGCCGCATAGCAAACACACCGGGGACCAAGGCAATACAGACCACATAGTGATTGAATAATATCAACAATCATGGCCACCTATTACCTCCATATAATGTCCTAATAATACCACCGTATCATGACTACATATTACCTCCACACAGTGCTTTAATAATACCACCATTCTAATTTTACTCCCATAAAGTGTATTTATAATACTATTGTATCATGACCACATAGTAATATTACCTCGCCATAATGTATTTATAGTACCACTGTATCATGACTACATATTACCTCCACACAGTGCCTCAATATTCCCACCGTATTAATATTAGCCACATATAGTGTATTTATAATATCACTGTATCGTGACCACATATTAATATTACCTCCCCATAGTACCTTAATAATAACACTCTATCATGACCACATATTACTTCCACATAATGTCCTAATAATACCACCATATCATGACTATATAGTACCACCATAGTGTCTTACTAATACCACCATATGATGGCCACATATTACCGTCATGTAATGTCTTAATAATATTACAATAAAATTTCCACATAATGTCCTAATAAACCACCATATCATGACTATATAGTACCACCATATACTGTCTTAATAATACCCCCATATCATGGCCACATAGTACATCCACATCATTTCCTAATAATACCAACATACAGGTATAGTGTCTTAATAATACCACCATATCATAACCACTTATCACCGCCATGTAGTGGCTTAATATTATTATCATATAATTACCACATATTAGCACCATATAGTGTCTTAATAATACCATCATATCATGGCCAGATATTATGTACACATCATTTCCTAATAATACCACCATATCATACCCACATATTAATATTACCTCCAGATAGTGTCCTAATAATACCACCGTATGATGACTACATATTACCACCACAAAGTGTCTTAATAATACCGCCATATGATGATCACATATTACCAACCTATAATGTCCTAATAATACCGCTATACAGTAACCATATACTGGTCATGTACTGCCCCTATAACCTTTTACACCTATGTAACTATGATGTTTGCAGCAGAGGCGGGGCTGTGACTATTAGTTATGGATGCAGGTGTAGAGTCTGACATACAGGGGAGTATCTGCAGGGAGTGCTGAGGCCCCCTCACATATAAGAAGACATTACTGTTCTGAATGGGAAGTTGCAGATCTTGCCCCTGGCACCTCATGTTATATAATCTGAGGATTCTTATAGAGTGCAGCAGCGACATCTTCATCTACCCCAGAAGGTCTGCACCCCCTCCTCCTCCACTGCACCCCCTTCTCTTCTGTTGTGCCCCTCTCTTCTGGCTCTGTGCCCCCTCCTCTGTTGTGCCCCTCTATTCCTTCTCTGCATCTCCTCCTCTGCACCCTCTTTCTCCTCCTCTGCACCCCTTCCTTCTCTGCTGCATCCCCCCTCCTCTGCTGCACCCCCTCCTCCTCCTCTGCACCCCCTCCTCTGCTGCATCCCCCTCCTCCTTCTCTTCGCCTCCCTTCTCCTCTGCTGCACCCCCCTCCTCCTTCTCTTCGCCTCCCTTCTCCTCTGCTGCACCCCCTCCTCCTTCTCTTCGCCCCCTCTTCCTCTGCACCTCTCCTCCTATGCACCCCTTCCTCCTCTGCTGCACCCCCCCTGCACCCCCTCCTCCTCTGCACCCCCTCCTCCTTCTCTTCGCCCCCTCCTCCTTTGCACCCCCTCCTCTGCTGCATCCCCCTCCTCTGCACCCCTTCCTCCTCTGCTGCACCCCCCTCCTCCTCTGCTGCACCCCCCTCCTCCTTCTCTTCTCCCCCTTCTCCTCTGCACCTTTCCTCCTCCTTCTCTTCGCCCCCTCCTCCTCTGCACCTCTCCTCCTCCTCTGCTGCACCCCTCTCCTCCTCTGCACCCCTCCTCCTCCTCTGCACCCTCTTTCTCCTCCTCTGCTCCGCCTCCTCTTCTGCACCCCTCCTCCTCTGCGCCCTCTTTTTCCTCCTCTGCACCCCTCCTCTTCCTCCTCTGCACCCCTTCCTCCTCTGCACCCCTCCTCCTCCTCCTCTGCACCCCTTCCTCCTCTGCAACCCTTCCTCCTCTGCAACCCCTCCTCCTTCTCTTCGTCCCCCTCCTCCTCTGCTGCACCCCCTCCTCCGCTGCACCCCCCTCCTCCTCCTCCGCACCCCGTCCTCCTCCTCTGCACCCCTCCTCTTTGCCTCCCTCTGCACCCCGTCCTCCTCTGCACCCCTCCTCCTCTGCACCCCTCCTCTTCGCCCCCCTCCTCCTTCTCTTCGCCCCCTTCCTCCTCTGCACCCCTCCTCCTCCTCTGCACCCTGTCCTCTGCTGCACCCCCCTCCTCTTCTGCACCCCCTCCTCCTCTGCACCCCCCTCCTCCTTCTCTTCGCCCCCTTCCTCCTCTGCACCCCCCTCCTCCTTCTCTTCGCCCCCTTCCTCCTCTGCACCCCTCCTCCTCCTCTGCACCCCCCTCCTCCTCCTCTGCACCCCCTCCTCTTCTGCACCCCCCTCCTCCTCTTCTGCACCCCCCCTCCTCCTCTGCTGCACCCCTCTCCTCCTCTGCACCCCCCCTCCTCCTCCTCTGCTCCCCCTCGTCTTCTGCACCCCTCCTCCTCCTCTGCACCCTCTTTTTCCTCCTCTGCACCCATCCTCCTATGCTGCACCCCTCCTCCTCCTCTGCACCCTCTTTTTCCTCCTCTGCACCCATCCTCCTATGCTGCACCCCTCCTCCTCCTCTGCACCCCCTCCTTCTCTTCCCCCCCCCTCCTTCTCTTCCCCCCCCTCCTCCTTCTCTTCTCCCCCCTCCTCCTTCTCTTCTCCCCCCTCCTCCTTGCGTCTCCTAACATTACATTACAACACAGCGTCTCGGAGACTAAATGGTGGTGAAATCATGAACTTGATAAAGGGGGAGCAGGTTGGGGGAGGGGGAGGTGGCAATGAGAGCAAAGTTAAATAGGGAGGAAGTGATAAAGCAGGGATGCAAAAATAGCAGCGAGCGTGGGTGAGAGCAGCCGAATAACACGTATTTAGGCATGGGTGCTGTGACGCAGCGGCACCACTGATGGCGATACAGCAATCAGGATTTACATGGGACTGCAGGTGGATCTATGGCCTGTGAGATAACAAGCTCAGCATTGCTACATCTGTGTGTATGTCACTTCTGATATATGGGACATGTACGTATGTGCACACAATGGCACTACTTAGTACACCGCTGAATACCCCAGATGGGGGGCAGTATTGTAGCGGATTCTGGGTCAGTGGAAGGAAATAGAGGAGGGGGGAGAAGACATTTTTGAAGATATGAGGTTTGCGGTTGGTGCAGGTTTGTGAACATCGTAAACAGTCAGAGATATTTTTAGGGTCCTGAGAAGACAGGATGTCAGGAGGCGCAGGTTACATGGGGTGGGGGGCGTCATGAGGGGAGTGCACTGCATTCTGGGTCACTGGAAGGAAATGGGGGGGGTTCGACACAAGAGGTTTGTGGTCAGTTGTTGTATGAGCGATATTTTTAGGGTGTGCAGAGGACAGGATGGTGCAGTTTATACAGGTGCACTGCTGGCGTGCTGCTCCTGCTGCTGTTCACACATGCACCACTAGGTGGCAGCCACTATATACAGACTGCCACGGCAGAGGTCGCCACCAATATAAAAGGGCAGGGGAATGCGGTGCTTGTATGTGGTCATGGTATGGCACTATAAACAATATGGTACCATATAGGGAGTGGAAGGCACCGATTCCTCCTCACGGTATCGGCACCAGGTGAAGGATGCAAAGAGTTGGAGTTGGTGCTGATAGATCCCCTTTAAAGCGGTACTATCATTAGAATCCCTTTTATTAACTAATACCACGTAGGAATAGCCTTAAGAAAGGCGATTCTTCTCCTACCTTTAGAATTCTTCTCCGTGTCGCCGTTCTGTAGTAATCCCGTTTTTTCTCGGTATGCTAATGAGTCTACAGACTGCACAGGGGGCGTCCCCAGTGCTCAAACAGCACAGGGGGCATCACCTGTGCTGTCCGAAAACCCTCCAGCGCCGCCTCCATCTTCTACAGCCATGCCCTCTGCGGTGTCTTCTTATGGCGATCCTGTCTTCAGGATTTAAATCCGGCGCATGCGCAGTCAGCTCTGCCATCGAGCTTCAGGCAGAGCCGATTGTGCATGTCTGTTCGGCCATTTTACTGTGGCCCAGCGTACTGTGCCTGTAAGCGGCCACAGCAAAATGGCCAATCCGGCGCATGCGCATGCGCAGTAGGCTCTGCCTAAAGCCTGATAGCAGAGATGACTGCGCATGCGCCAGATTTACATCCTGAAGACAGGATCGCCGTAAGAAGACAACGCAGAAGACACGGTGAAGAGGCGTGGCTGTAGAAGATGGAGGCAGCGCTGGAGAGTTTTATGCCGAGATAAACCGGGATATCTACGGAAGGGCCGTGCGGAGAAGAATTCTAAAGGTAATGGAAGGATAGCCTCTCTTAAAGCTATTCCTACATGGTATTAATTAAAAAAGGGATTCTAATGATAGAATCCCTTTAATATTGACATATTTTGCTTCATGCCCTATACCCAAAGCCAAGTAGACAAAAATTTGAGATTCAGTTCAAAATTTTATTAGTACAATAAGAATTCAGCTGAATAGAACGAGTGTCCAGGGAAAATATATTAGGTTTCCTCCGCTGGGTTCCATAGTCCATGGTTGTTCTACCGTAAATGGCCAAGCCAGTTCTTTGGTGGTCAAACCCATCGATCCTCCACCACTGACCCCTACATAACACACCAAGATACACACAAAATGGCGTCTGCCACTATGGTCTCTGGGCCAGAGGGGCTGGAGGTGGTGTGTATTGATATGACTCATCAGTCCGTCCACTAAATAGGAGGGATGCCATTATGTTGACTAGAGACTACACCGTTTGGGTGGTGTCACCCATCCAAAATGTCCTGAAGTACTTTAATAGGGGTTTCCCAGCCACAAGTGGAACAACTGATGGGGGTCCCTCAAAAATTACATGCTGATGACTTATCTTGTGGAATGGTTATCAGTATGGAAAATTCATGTGGGACCAGAAAACCCCTTTTACAGAAGATCTATGAGTTGGAGTCTTATTTCCACCACTGCGAATGGTCAACACATCAGTCCTGAAAGGAGGAGGCCATCTGATTCACCAAGTAGGTTCACAAGGTTCATCAAGGTGGTCATTTCCGACCAGTCTTCGATAGTTCTATAGGTCCAGTACTCCATGTTCTTGGCCAAAATTGCCAATACGATTCGTATGAGAAACTTATAGAAAAAACATAAGGGTTGTAAAGACTGGACTCCAACTCCCAAAGTCTCGGATGTTTGACTGTTGGATGAACTTTCAAAGCCAACGTATATTTACAAAATTTTACAAAATTCCTAAAAAAAAAAAAAGTGATTCAAGTCAAAAAAAATTTCATTAGATCATCGAATGTTCATACTTTCGATGGCCATTGTTGGGATGGGAACACCAACCTGCCCCACTATGATACATGGGATTGAGGGTCGTGAAGGGAGAATCTGGTGTCCTCGGAACACTTAACCTGGAGGAACGTGGAGAAGCAAGATCTTCTGATGAACGGGATGTACCTTCGAATAACCAAGGGCACGATTTGGTATGGTAATGTGTTATGGTCGATGAAGAAGCAGAACTTTCATATGGGAACACATCCTGAGGATGTTGGTTTAGGGTCGTCTCAATCTGCAGGCTTTTTAGATGGCGGACTTTGGGGTATTTCCTGTTGCAGTGGTGGATATTACCATAGACTTGGTGTGGCTCACGTACAGCATGGTTCCTCAGAGGTGGGGCACTAAGAGGTGTAGGATCTTCAGGAGCCCAATGATTGTTCATAGTAGGGTTTCTTGCTGGTAGGTCCTCAGAAGGTAGTTGGATGGTTGGAGGTGGATGCTGGAGATGAGACCTAAGTAGATCAGGGTCATGAGGAGGATCATAGGCAAGGTTGATAGAGGGTGACGTTCTTCTGTAGGGCACTTGCGATCTCTGACTTCTGTTCCATTCTGGGCACCGTGCGCTTCTTAAATTGAAGACCCTACTATGGAAATAGTATAGGTTAACCAAAGAATGCGCATTATAACGGGGCAGAGACATTATATAATAGAGGTACACCTAGATAAGGAACTCGCACGTAAAGATCTGTAGTAGGGCTGAGCCGATCTTGAGATTTCAGGATCGTTTTTGAAATCCGATTTGAAATTTGCTCGATCGTGATCGGGATCCGATCTTTCCCGATCCCGATCGCTCAACCCTAGTCTGTAGCCACCAGTAAAGGGAGTTATATTTTATGGATGATGTAGGTCTGGATTTATACAACTAGTCCCGACTTTGGTGGGACAATCCTGCATAATGGGTCACCAATGCGGCAGAATTTACGTAAATTTGCCAAAAGTGGGATGGATGTTCCTGAACATGGAGCTCACGTTTAGTGTCCATAGACCTGAGTGGAGAAGAAGCTACCTATGCAAGGTCACCTCTCCATTAAGTCTACTCTCAGCATTGTAGTTGAGATGACAGCGATGCACACGGTGGTTTCCGTTCATGAGAAGCTTTAGTGTTAAGGCCGACCAGAGCTATAACGGAAAGGTAATATAAACCACATGATAACCAAAGCGGCCCACGTAAAGCAGAGCAAATATTTCAGGGAGTCATTTAGCAGAATTTTATTGTATTTATTTGCTTTACTTGGCCACAATTGAAAGCAAATCTGTCATATCAGGTGGCCTTCTGGTCCTTGTGTGTACAATACTGGCCACTGTATCATGTATATCTTCCATTTTCATCAGTCTTCCCTCTGTATGCTCTGCTATAGTTTGCAGTTTTCCCTGAGCTGGAGGATGGAAGCTAGCTGGCATAATATGCACACAGTAAGTAGAGGAGAATCTGCTCTATAATGCTGCATGTCAGAAATACCCCCAGGACAGTGCAGGACATATTAGGAGACGTAATGGCATGTACTTTTGTTAATAAAGCACTTGAGCTATGATAGAAACTTCCTATCTAGCTGCAGTATGAGCCTCAACCTACCTTGTCTTTCCCTTCTGCTCAATCCTCCTGTATTTGGATTTCTACTGACACATGTGATCTGATACTTGTGACCTAGAGTCCATCTCTAGGGCAGATGTAGCAGAGATTACAGAGTGAATGTCAGTATAAGGGAAGGGAAGCGGAGGATATATGCCGAAGTGGTCTGTGTGTGACCAGTCCAGCAGAGAAGGTGTAACGTCTCTGCCTGTTTGGGTCACTGCGCCACCCTCTGCTCGCATGCGGTGGTGCAGGAGGCGTGTGCAGTTTGATTCCTTGCTTAGGGTTTTTGGTTGCACTCTGTGAACACGGCTCTAGTTTGGTAATTGATTTTCCACCACACCCGTCTGCCTGCACCTTCATCTCCCTCTGCTCCTCTAATAGTTAGTTTAGCCTTGCCCTGTGATTGACAGCCTATCCGCCTATCAACTCCAGGGCGGGTTCTTCCTCCCTATTTATGCTTGGCTCACATTCACACTGGTGCCTGCTATTGCCTCGTGCGTGCTGGCTTTTCTCTTGATGTTGCTAAATCCTGACTTTGTCTTTTCCTATTGACTATTCCTTTGGACTCCGATTTGGCACTGCATTGCTCGACTGTTACCGAACCCGGGCTAGCTGACCTCCCTTTGTTGTTGATTGTCTTGTCTGCGTTTTGTGTGTCACGTATATAGGGAGGGCCCGTCGCCCAGTTGCCGCCTATTGCATAGGATAGGACCAGGCAAGCAGGAAGGGACAGTGGTGGGGCTTCAGCTTAGGGCTCACTGTCTCTTGTGCCCCTTCCCAGGGTTTCCAGCAGCTACTGGGGAATTGCTGTCCTAGCAAATCCCTAACAGAAGGTCAGTATGGGTACAGTGTGTATATGTGTGTAATGAACATGTATTTGTTACTATTTTCTACATATATGTGTCTACAGATATGTATCTATTTGTGCACACAGATGTGTGTATACGGTGGTTTCCCTCCACCAGAGAAAAATAGAATAATCGATTGTCTGTAAAGAAATAGAGGAAATGTAGTATTTTCCTACAAAAAATTTTTAAAAAAATGAAAACAAAAAAACATTAATGTTATATTATAAGGGCACTACTGAAAAACAGACATCAGACAACGTACAATGGTGACTGTTAACCGTGAGTACATGGTCCGGGGGTGATATGTCTTGGGGATCATGTTGGACAATGTAGGATCTTCGTATGCTACAAACTCCAACATTAGAAGAAAACATCACCTTATCTACAAGACAGAATCTTACCGATAACTCTTCCTCATCCAGCAGATATGACATATCAGGATAATGGAGCCGAGAACAAAGAATCCGCCAACCAGTAATATACCAAATACCGCAT
This sequence comes from Leptodactylus fuscus, assembly GCF_031893055.1. Taxonomy (NCBI): domain Eukaryota; kingdom Metazoa; phylum Chordata; class Amphibia; order Anura; family Leptodactylidae; genus Leptodactylus; species Leptodactylus fuscus. The sequence continues at coordinate 14,282,194 of NC_134269.1, read as the reverse complement.
AAGGGAACTTGTACACACCTGTGGGAAACAATACAATAAGGAACAGTTATGTCCCTGTACATATGGGGTAGTATTATAGTAGTTATATTCTTGTACATAGGAGTATTATTATAGTAGTTATATTCTTGTACATAGGAGCAGTATTATAGTAGTTATATTCTTGTACATAGGAGTAGTATTATAGTAGTTATATTCTTGTACATAGGAGTAGTATTATAGTAGTTATATTCTTGTACATAGAGGTAGTATTATAGTAATTATATTCTTGTACATAGGAGTATTATTATAGTAGTTATATTCTTGTACCTAGGAGCAGTATTATAGTAGTTATATTCTTGTACATAAGAGCAGTATTATAGTAGTTATATTCTTGTACCTAGGAGCAGTATTATAGTAGTTATATTCTTGTACCTAGGAGCAGTATTATAGTAGTTATATTCTTGTACATAGGAGCAGTATTATAGTAGTTATATTCTTGTACATAGGAGGTAGTATTATAGTAGTTATATTCTTGTACATAGGAGCAGTATTATAGTAGTTATATTCTTGTACATAGGAGTAGTATTATAGTAGTTATATTCTTGTACATAGGGGGTAGTATTATAGTAGTTATATTCTTGTACATAGGGGGTAGTATTATAGTAGTTATATTCTTGTACATAAGAGGTAGTATTATAGTAGTTATATTCTTGTACATAGGAGGTAGTATTATAGTAGTTATATTCTTGTACATAGGAGTAGTATTATAGTAGTTATATTCTTGTACATAGGAGCAGTATTATTGTAGCTATATTCTTGTACATAGGAGTAGTATTATAGTAGTTATATTCTTGTACATAGGAGCAGTATTGTAGTAGTTATATTCTTGTATATAGGAGATAGTATTGTATTATAGTAGTTATATTCTTGTATATAGGAGGAGTATTATAGTAGTTATATTCTTGTACATAGGAGCAGTATTATAGTAGTTATATTCTTGTATATAGGAGGAGTATTATAGTAGTTATATTCTTGTACATATGAGCAGTATTATAGTAGTTATATTATTGTACATAGGGGGCAGTATTATAGTAGTTATATTCTTGTACATAGGAGTAGTATTATAGTAGTTACAGTCCTATGAAAAAGTTTGGGCACCCCTATTAATCTTAATCATTTTTAGTTCTAAATATTTTGGTATTTGCAACAGCCATTTCAGTTTGATATATCTAATAACTGATGGACACAGTAATATTTCAGGATTGAAATGAGGTTTATTGTACTAACAGAAAATGTGCAATATGCATTAAATCAAAATTTGACCGGCGCAAAAGTATGGGCACCTCAACAGAAAAGTGACATTAATATTTAGTAGATCCTCCTTTTGCAAAGATAACAGCCTCTAGTCACTTCCTGTAGCTTTTAATCAGTTCCTGGATCCTGGATAAAGGTATTTTGGACAAACAATTCAAGTTCAGTTAAGTTAGATGGTCGCCGAGCATGGACAGCCCGCTTCAAATCATCCCACAGATGTTCAATGATATTCAGGTCTGGGGACTGGGATGGCCATTCCAGAACATTGTAATTGTTCCTCTGCATGAATGCCTGAGGATTTGGAGCGGTGTTTTGGATCATTGTCTTGCTGAAATATCCATCCCCGGCGTAACTTCAACTTCGTCACTGATTCTTGAACATTATTCTCAAGAATCTGCTGATACTGAGTGGAATCCATGTGACCCTCAACTTTAACAAGATTCCCGGTGCCGGCATTGGCCACACAGCCCCAAAGCATGATGGAACCTCCACCAAATTTTACAGTGGGTAGCATGTGTTTTTCTTGGAATGCTGTTTCTTTTTGGACGCCATGCATAACGCCTTTTTTTTATAACCAAACAACTCAATTTTTGTTTCCAAAATGAAGCTGCCTTGTCCAAATGTGCTTTTTCATACCTCAGGCAACTCTATTTGTGGCGTACGTGCAGAAACGGCTTCTTTCTCATCACTCTCCCATACAGCTTCTATTTGTGCAAAGTGCGCTGTATAGTTGACCGATGCACAGTGACACCATCTGCAGCAAGATGATGCTGCAGCTCTTTGGAGGTGGTCTGTGGATTGTCCTTGACTGTTCTCACCATTCTTCTTCTCTGCCTTTCTGATATTTTTCTTGGCCTGCCACTTCTGGGCTTAACAAGAACTGTCCCTGTGGTCTTCCATTTCCTTACTATGTTCCTCACAGTGGAAACTGACAGGTTAAATCTCTGAGACAACGTTTTGTATCCTTCCCCTGAACAACTATGTTGAACAATCTTTGTTTTCAGATCATTTGAGAGCGGGCTGTCCATGTTCGGCGACCATCAAACTTAACTGAACTTGAATTGTTTTGTAGAAAGAAATGGTCCAAAATACCTTCATCCAGGATCCAGGAACTGATTAAAAGCTACAGGAAGCGACTAGAGGCTGTTATCTTTTCAAAAGGAGGATGTACTAAATATTAATGTCACTTTTCTGTTGAGGTGCCCATATTTTTGCACCGGTCAAATTTCGGTTTAATGCATATTGCGCATTTTCTGTTAGTACAATAAACCTCATTTCAAATCAAATCAAATCAAATCAAAAAATGCTTTATTGGCACGTCCGAATAGGTATTTGGCATTGCCAAAGCTAGTAAAGTGTGTGGGGGGGGGGAGTTGGGTTGGGTGGGTGGTGGGTATGGGGGGGGGTTTGGGTTATAACAGTCCATGGAGTCTCATCTTCCTCTTCGTTGGTGACTGCTATATGGGGGGGGGGGGGTTGGAGGTGGGGTGGGGCAGGGCGGTTGGTTTGGGGTATAACAGTCCGTGGAGTCTCGTCTTCCTCTTCGTTGGTGACTGCTATATGGGGAGGTGGGGGCGGGGCGGGTGTTTTGGGATAAATATAACAGTCCATGGAGTCTCATCTTCCTCTGGTTTGGTGACAGCTGGACACGTATTGGGCAGCGATCTCCACAGTGGCTTCTTCTTCTCCCAGTAGGATGTAGAGTTTCCTCTTCTCGTCTGCAGATCTGAAGTCTGGGATGTGGGCAGAGAGTCTTTGGTAGTAGACGGCCCTCACAGCTGAGTATTTGGTGCAGTGTAGCAGGAAGTGGGTCTCGTCTTCTAGGACCCCCTGGTCACAGTGCTGGCACAGTCTCTTCTCCCGTGGCTTGTACGTCTGCCTGTATCGCCCCGTCTCTATCTCTAGGTTGTGGGCGCTCAGTCTGTACCGGCTCAGGGTCTGTCTGTGCTTGGGGTGGCGTATTCTCTCCAGGTAGGTGGCCATGGTGTAGTCCCTTTGTAGGGATTGGTACACGGTGAGTTTCTTGGAGTTATTTATTTCATTTCTCCATTCTTCAATGTACCGCTCTCTGTTTGCCTCTGTGGTCGCCTTTATTTCGGCCTTGGTTATCATCTGTTGGTGTTTTTGGTTTGGTGGTTGGCTGCTGTTTGGTTGGTGAATGTCTGGTTTGCTCAGGTGGCTTAGCCAGGCTTGGTGATGGTAGGAGTCAGGCTTGCTCACCTGGATGTGTGCCTGGAAAGCTAGCGCCCTCTTCTGTATGGTGAGCCATAGGGGGAGTCTGCCTAGCTCTGCCCTGCAGGCTATGTTGGAGGTGTTGCGATGGACATGGAGCAGGTATTTGCAGAACTCCAGGTGGAAGTTCTCTGTTGGGCTGGAATCCCACTTTGACTGGTCTGGGTAGGTGGCTGGGCCCCAAACTTCACTGCCATAGAGAAGGATCGGGGTGATGACTGCGTCAAATATCTTCAGCCAGACCCTCACCGGTGGTTTGAGGTGGTACAGTTGTCTTCTGATGGCGTAGAAGGTTCTGCAGGCTTTTGCTTTCAGGGTTTCTATTGCTGCTTTGAAGCTTCCTGATTGGCTGAGCTCCAGCCCCAGGTAGGTGTAGCTGTTCGTTTTCTCCAGTGTGGAGCCGTTCAGTGTGAATTGTGGGGTGGTGGAGGCTTTATTGTGGCCCTTCTTCTGGAATACCATGATTTTGGTCTTCTTCTGGTTGATGGGTAGGGCCCATGTGGTGCTGAATTTTTCCAGCACTGACAGGCTTTCTTGGAGGTCTTTCTCGGTGGGGGCCAGGAGTAGGAGGTCATCGGCATACAGCAGGAACTTCACCTCCCGGTCGTTCAGGGTGAGGCCTGGGGTTGGTGAGGCCTCCAGGGCTGTAACCAGTTCATTGATATAGATGTTGAAGAGCGTTGGGCTCAGGCTACAGCCTTGTCTGACCCCTCGGGCCTGTTGGAAGTATGCTGTCCTTTTCCCATTCACCTTCACACTGCACTGGTTTCCGGTGTAGGAGCTCTTGATGACGTCGTACGTTCTTCCTCCTATTCCACTCTCGAGGAGTTTTAGGAGTAGGCCTGGGTGCCATACTGAATCAAACGCCTTCTTAAAGTCCACGAAGCAGGCGAATATCTTGCCTCTTCTGGTGTTGTGGACGTGCGTCTTGTTGAGGCTGTGCAGGGTGTAGATATGGTCTGTGGTGCGGTGGTTTGGCATGAACCCTGCTTGGCTCTTGCTGAGGACCCCGTGTTGTGTGAGGAAGGTGAGGATTCTGTTATTGATGATGCTGTTGAACAGTTTCCCCAGCGTGCTGCTGACGCAGATCCCTCTGTAGTTGTTGGGGTCATATTGGTCCCCATTCTTGTAGATGGGGGTTATGAGCCCTTTGTTCCAGTCTTCGGGGAAGTGTCCAGCATTGAGCACGAGGGTGAATAGCTTTGCCAGTGCCGCGTGTATTGCTGGAGGGCTGTATTTGATCATCTCTGGTAGGATGCCGTCAGGGCCACTGGCCTTTTTGCCTTTCAGCAGGACAATTCTTTCCTGTATATCTTTTATGGTGATTGGTGAGTCCAGAGGGTTCTGGAAGTCTTTGATGACTTTCTCCATGTCCCTCAGTTTGGTGATTATCTGTTGCTGTTCTGGAGTTAGTTCTTCTTCTGGGATGTTTTTGTAGAGACCTCTGAAGTAGTTGAGCCAGATATTGCCATTTTGGATGTGGAGAGAGTTTTTCTTGGGCTTTGTGCCCATGTGGTGCCAGGTCTCCCAGAATGAGCTGTCCTGGAGGGAGTCCTCTAGTTGCTCGATTTTGTGGGAGAGGTACCTCTGTTTCTTCTCTCTGAGGGTGCCCTTGTATTGCTTGCATAGATTGTTGTAGGCTTCCCTCACCTCCTTGTTGTTGGGGTCCCTGTGTTTTTGGTTGGAGGCTGTTCTTAGGGTATGGCGTAGTGCTCTGCAGTCGCTGTCGAACCATTTGTGGGACTGTTTGTTGGTTTGTCTTATGGGTTTGGTTCGTTTCAGGCCTGCTAGTTCTGCTGTGGTCTGTAGGATGTACTTGAGATCCTTCACAGCTCTGGTGACTCCCTGTTGGTCTGGCTGATAGGTGTTTGTATGGAAGTTTGTGAGCAGTGTCTTGATTTCGGGTCGGTTGGTTGCGTTGGTATATTCTATGGCCTGGTTTCAATCCTGAAATATTACTGTGTCCATCAGTTATTAGATATATCAAACTGAAATGGCTGTTGCAAATACCAAAATATTTAGAACTAAAAATGATTAAGATTAATAGGGGTGCCCAAACTTTTTCATAGGACTGTATATTCTTGTACATAGGAGCAGTATTATAGTAGTTATATTCTTGTACATAGGAGTAGTATTATAGTAGTTATATTCTTGTACATAGGAGCAGTAGTATAGTAGTTATATTCTTGTACATAGGAGCAGTATTATAGTAGTTATATTCTTGTACATAGGAGTAGTATTATAGTAGGTATATTCTTGTACATAGGAGTAGTATTATAGTAGTTATATTCCTGTACATAGGGGGCAGTATTATAGTAGTTATGTTCATGCACATAAGAATCAGTAGTTGGAAGGATCTGTATAAAGAGTATTTGAGACTTCCATTATAGGTTTACATGCACCATGTTGGATACCTGTAATGGGTGTCACTTACCTCTGACCCTCTGTATAGTATAGCATAGTATAGTCTGTTTTGTTTTTCTATATAACTGAACACATGATATGCTCACATATACCAGTCTGGGTTAGGCCAAAAGACACTTCTTAATGGGCCTAATATATATACCAGAAGCTTTTTGCGGTGTATATATGAACCCCTTAATACCACACAGATTTTGCATGTAATGAACAATCTATTTTTTTAATCTTCTATTATCGTCACATTTCTAGTGTAATACCTTGTTACAGTTTTCCCTCCATGTCGCTGTATAAGGGTTTGTTTCTTGCCGGATATACTGCGTTTTTTTAAATGCACTATTTTTAATACATTTATTAATTAGCTTTCATTAATTATTTTTCATAGAATTGAAAAAAAAAACCTGCAATTTCACAATTTTTAATACTATTATTTTTAACTTTATTCCATTGGAATAAATTTATTTTTTGGAGCAATAACCCAAAAATGACACAATTTTCACCATTTACCATGCAGTAAATATAACATCGCAACGCTATTCCATAGGGCTTTCTGATTGTGACAAAACCTAATATGTGGTTTTATTTATTATAAAGGTTTTTGGATTTTCTCCTTACTTTTTCAATGTATCTCTACTAGTCGGCAGCTCCAGCATGGTCTTATAGACTAATGGTTATGGTAGTCTTTGGGGGCCATCGTAAAGCACTGTCAAACACTTTAGACTGGCCCACCAGGGTACTAGAGGATCCTCTGCTGGACCGGGACTCTAACACCATAATGGTCCAGCAGAGGACACCCAAATTTGAAGCGTACCGTGGTCTACTTACTAGGGGTTGTTGTTGGTCCTCAGAGTCCAACACTGGCCTCATAAGTCACCACCATCACTGGCTTAATATCTAAGGAGTTATGTAGACCAACTTTATTGGTCCCCGATCAGTCCCAATGTTAGAACAACCATATCTTGAGCCTTGTTCTTATTTAGTGCCATAACAAGATGGTGGACAGGAGACGTCCCCTCAATGGCCGTTGTATAAGGAGCTTACGGCGATCAGGGGTTATACACAGTCTCCACACACTATAAGTTGCCCATATGTCTTCAATGGTGGTTGGTCAAATGCTCGTGTTCCCAGGAACATATTCAGTGTAAGATCGGCGACTCATACACTACTACATTATAGACTTTTTTTGACCGTCTTACCGGTGTCTTCCTCGATGCTCAGACACTTCTCGTATATACTGCCGGATGGGAAGGTGACAACTTCACAGCAGACACATATCTCCAGGGCTATTATCTCCATCATGTAGGTCTTGCCTTCCGTTTTATGTAACTTCACCGCCTCCTGATAAGGAAATTTTGTGTAATTCCCCCAGTGTGGGTTTAGCACGGCCATGACACTGTATGTCCCATTGGTGAACTTTTCCTTCCAGTGTACCTGGATCACTCGTTCCTCAGAGATGTGGTGGGTGCAGAAGACCAGGTAGGAATTGGGTGATTTTTCGGTGAGGTTTAGATCAAGAAGAGAAGATGGTTGTTGTTCTGGTCAATAAATAAAGAGGACAATATAATTTTACACGAGTGTATGAACATTGTCTAGTAATACAGGTACGGAGTCTTATTAAGGAGAGTCCTTAAGGAGAGGAGAGTCGTAGAGGCCAAGCATGGTCTATGGGAATTCTCGGAAAGAATCTGCACATGGACATCTTGGTTTATCTCCTCCATTTACACTAAGGGTTCATTATGGCCGACAATGGAGGGACATTGTGGCTAACAATGTGGCATGTACTTGGGGATAAATTTGACATAGAGGCAGTGTCGTACACTGGTGGCTCATACTGGCCAAAATGGTGGAAGGTCAATATATTGTAGCTGGCAGTGGGGACAATGGTGGATACTAGGGGCATCATCCTTACACTATAATATACACCAAAGATATTGCTGTAAATCCAACACAGATGTGGAATGAGCTGGGTCTTATTTGGGAGGGTGGAAATAGGACAAGAACTGGGTCTACTTTGGGAATGTGGTGAAAGGGTAAAAATTGAGTCTTGTTTGGGAGAATAGAGATAGGGCAAGGTCTGGGCCTTGTTTGGGAGTGCAGAGATAGGACAAGAGCTAGGTCGTGTTTGGAACAGTACAGATTAGGGTTGAGCGAGATCGGAAAAGATCGGATCCCGATCGGCGATCGAGCAAATTTCACAATCGGGATCGGCTGGAAAATGATCGGAAATGGGATTTTGAAATCTCAAGATTGGCTCAACCCTAAAAGTGACTTCTCCCATAGAAAAGCATTGACTAGGGTTGAGGGATCAGGAAAGATCGGATCCCGATCGGCGATCGAGCAAATTTCACGATCGGGATCGGCTGCGAATGATCAGAAATCAGATTTTAACATTGATCCTGAAATCTCAAGATCGGCTCAACCCTAGTAGAGATCGAACAAGAGCTAGGCCGTATTTGGGAAAGTAGAGATTGAACAAGAGCTAGGCTGGGTTTGGGAAAGTAGAGATTGAACAAGAGCTAGGCTGGGTTTGGGAAGGTAGAGATAAGAGGCAAGACTGGGCCTTGTGTAGAGATAAGTAAGAAATAGGGAAAGAACTGGGTCTTGTTCAGCAAGGTGAAAATACGGCAAATATTGGGCTTAGATTGAAAGGTTATAAGGACACATTCGATGTCCCAACAAAGCCATTCTAAACTTCAGAGTTGTAGCTTCAAGTTCTTGCATTCCAGTACCCGAAATTGTATTAGATCCCCCCCAAAATCTTCACTACTGCTACCTTCCTATCAGGTTGAGCTGTCCCCATTCATGAGATATGGGCTTAAGTCAAGAACCCCCGCATAGCTCTATGACTGCAAATGTCTCAATGGTTGGACCATCAGTAGAACATTAGACTCAACATATCCCGATATTGGCGAATGGTATTTGATATTCTACAACTCACTGTCCGATGTGTAAGATAATAAAACAAAATAAAACAATTCGACAATTTCTTACCTGAACCCACTCGATCTAGAAAGTAGAGGAGTGCAAGCAGCAGTCTCCTCATCTTCAGACGCAGTAGATAAGACGTACTGAGAAGGGGAAAGGAAGTGCTGACAGACAATACTGTAGAACAGGAAAGAGGGGGAGACAAAACCAGAGCTACCGATAGAAAGTACAAGGTAACACAAAGAAAAGAAACCAAGACATCAAAGAGTCAGAGTGCAGTCAGGTCTGAGTTGCTCGACATCTCCACCATGACATATCCAGCAGATGTCACATCTTTCCTCTGCAGTCTCAGGACTGAGGTTTGGTTGGACTCTCCAATGGTGCAAGGGATGGATACACTGCCCAAAAGGGTGTCTCTGGTCCAGCGAGACAGCCAAACCTAAAATAAATCATAGCATTGTGAAGTAAAAGTTCCTGGTCTAGTGGCCCTCAAGAACAGACCTTGTGGATAATTTAGGGCCCAGGAAGAGGAACAATCCCTTTGGACTAGAGTTGGGTGATATTGTGGTCTTGGAGATGTCTTCTACTCCTACGTAGACATCTGGACCATTAAAATGGGGCTTCCAAAATGGCGTCCCCACCATTTTTACAAGGTTCTTCATAGAAAAGAGCTCAGAAGGTTGATAAGACATTCATACACTATAAAGCCCCTCTACCCTGATGAATCTCCATTGTGTATGGTTTCCAATCTGGAGAACATCCAGAAGACCTGTTGGCGTGACCAAAAAATACATAAACGTAGGACACACTACACCAACCTGCACAATAATAGGCCGCTTTACATGTTTGCGATAGAATATTGCTTTCAGGTCAAACTCTGGGTTCTGGCCTTTGACTGTTCTTGAGGTGACTTTTTTGCCCTCGCAATTCACTGTAGCATAGACAGCTGGGTCTGGAAGGAACCAGAGTGGTCAATACATGGTCAAAAAAGGTCTAAAAATGGTGCAATAGAAATAGGACTGTACCTCCGCCTCCTCCTGGCACTGACAGTCCTGATCCTGCGTATACAGTGATAGACGTGACCACTCGTGGAGCGCCCACCAGGAAGGACATACAGGACGGCTGAGGAGCATCTCCTGTCAGTTCCCTGTGAGCAAAAATTCAGTCATTTTCACATATTTTCCCATGATTTAATATACTAGAATAGAATGTATATGGAGGTTTTTTATGGTTTTTAAGGGGATATCTTCACAGTTTATGGTGACCCATTGGTACGCCAATGGTAGATCTCAATTTTTAGTGTCCCTGCTGATTGGGTGGTATATACTGTAATTGTAAATAGTGGACCCATTTTGGCTTTTAAGCGCAATGGTCAATCGTAAGCAGTATTTCCAGTGCTCAATGGTATATAGTCCCTGGTGGGTAGTGGTATATAGAAAGCTCACTCCAATAGGTTTGTAGTCTATTCCAACAAAATAGTATACTGAGCCATGGAGGGCCCAAGGATGTATGTACATAATACGGTAGAACCACTTTGTAGCCCCAACATGTCCCATATGGCCAAAAGGATTGCTACTTTGAAAAAATTCCCTGGAAAATTTTTCACCTAAGATGGCTTGCACGGTCTGTATACACTCGTAGAAGGAAGGAACCAGTCAACCCTGGTTGGAAAGTGGTTGGTAAGATGACATAGCGGCCCTTGGGGAGTTCAGTATGGACCAAGACACTGCGAGAGTTTATATATGTTGAAGAAGTCATTTTGGTGGCCATGCAGTGTATACGGTACTTGCGATTTATCTCCACCTGGAAGGAGAAGGAGAAGTGATTGATAAAGACCAGCAGACTGGGATATAGCATGGGGTAAACCACTAAATTCACTCTATGGCACCTTAAAGACGAAAAATCCAATGGGCAGGTTTTCGCCGCCTCCTGCAGTACGTTCGGTTCGTCGATCCTCCTGCTCCAAAGAGATGAGAACATTGTCCTGGTCCAACGTGACATCAAAGCAAAACTGCAACACAACGGGAGACATATTGACAACGTTAGATTTTCTATACTATTATGACATTATGTTACTCTCTCCATTTTTCTGGTGCTTTCTGGCATTGAGCTCTTGATAGGATTGGGATTGCTAAGTAATTGTGATGTGTCTATATACCTGTGGGTTGTGTAGGTAGGTGTCCCGGTTATTTGGACAGCCACCACTCCTGTCCTTCAGTGGATCCGAATGTTTTTTCCAAGCTGAAAAAGCTGATTCTTCTTTCCAGGTCTTTTGAGTGCTGAGAAGATGAGTGTTGACTCGTCGGCAGAGGGTGACGTCAGTGAAGTGCGAGCAGAAGTCATCCCAACTCATCCTAGTAAAGAGTATGGACTATATAAGAACCAATAAACACCGCACCCCTCCTCTTCACCTTACCACATCTTCATTGCATGGGTGGAAGATAAACCATGAGATGGAACCACCACAAAATTCAAGAACTTCCCCACTTGACTCCCTATTTCTAAAATAGGAGATCCCACATGCCCTCTCCATTGGTCAATGGGAGTTATGAAGGGCTGCCAAGCCAATGTCTTCCTTAGACTTGAATGTAGGACAACATGCATACATGGCAACATCTCCACGTTCTCTGCTGGATACAACCATGAAACAACCATCAGATGAGCCATGTTTCCTGAAGTGGGGGTTCAAGAGGTGACCAGTGTATACTTCACTTCACCACATCTTCATCGCATGGGTGGAAGATGAACCATGAGATGGAACCACCACAAAATTCAAGAACTTCCCCACTTGACTCCCTATTTCAAAAAGAGGAGATCCCACAGGCCTTCTCCATTGGTCAATGGGAGTTATGAAGGGCTGCCAAGCCAATGTCTTCCTTAGACTTGATGGGGGAGTTTTTCTAAAGAGGCTAGAAAAGAGAGCATCTTGGGCCTTGCTGGCTCAGGCCTAGCTTCTGTCATGCAGCTGTCCTGTGACTCTGGACATGCCTCTGACTCTAGCCACCTTTTTCCCTGCTTAGCTTGCCTCCACATCCACAATGCTTTTGCCCCTAGACATCACCTCAGTCCATGCCTCAGCTTGTATCCCCAGTTTTTGCTGCTTAGCTTGCCTCCAAATCCACACTGCTTTTGCTCCTAGACATCACCCCAGTCCATGCCTCTGCTTGTACCCCCAGTTTTTGCTGCTTAGCTTGCCTCCACATCCACACTGCTTTTGCCCCTACACATTACCCCTATCCATGCCTGTGCCTCTAGCCATAACTCTGCCACCCATGGAAACTCATGGTGCAGAAACTGAGGGAGCTGACTTTGAGGAACCCTTGGGTTTTGTAGATGGAACTTCATCAAAGGTCTCTGCTGCTCACACACCCTGCTCAACATACGGTATCTAGGGTTTGAGCGTGTGGTGACCTCGCACAACAGTAGTTGCTTCAGGTAGATGTAGGCGTTGATGGAGTGTATTGCGGCTAGCTCCAGGTACTGTAGACTTACCAAAGTGGGAGCTTAAGCGCCGCACTTTAACCAGTAGCTTGGGTAATATAGGACCCATATAGGACAATATGCATACATGGCAACATCTCCACGTTCTCTGCTGGATACAACCAATAAACAACCATCAGATGAGCCATGTTTCCTGAAGTGGGGGTTCAAGAGGTGACCAGTGTATACACTATACCCACATAGTGACCACAAGGTCTACAAGATGAATGACAAGTTAGTGAGCTGAGGGCTCCTTTTCTACTCATTGTACAACTAATTCTCATTAAAATCACTATCAAGTCAGAAGAAACAGTCGAGGAAGGATGAGTAGTAAAGGTCCCCTAAGTGGGACCTTTACCTTTACTACTGAGCAGGTAACGGCCTATTAAAAAAAAAAAAAGTAGCAATGGCCCACAGGCTTCTCTGAATTTGCGGGCCCTGTGGCAGCCATTACGGCAGTACTTACGCCACTGAGCCACCCATTGACAGTCAACATTTACCAGAATTCTCCATCATCATCAACAGTGACTCCCAACTTTTCTCTTTCTCTTCGACTCACTTTCTTCCATTCTTCTGACCTACAAAAACAGATAGTTTGTGTTCACATCAAATGATTTCGACTTACAGTCCATAGATTTATTCTGTGGCTCAGTTTAGCCCTCACCCATCACTCCAGGCTCCCTTCCACTCTCCGCTTCCCCAGGGATTTCGTAAACGAATGAGCCTTAATTTATGCGTCCGAAAGAGGGAGAACAGTCCAGAGTGCAAGTTGATATTCCTAATGGCGGTAACACTGTAGGCGTGACCTGTGACGAGGCCACTGGAAAGGACTTCTTCAAAAGCTTGACTTGAGGTTGGCTGAATTGAAAGAAAAAGCTATTTTTACCAGGGAAACAATCAGGTCATAGTATGAGGACATCTGGTCTTCGTGAGGACCCTGGATCCCTGGATTCTTGACCAGATTATTGGGAATGCTCATTATTTGTCCCTATCATTGGACCTATCCATTCCATTTGGGACTTCCTACAAAGCTTCATTTGGAAACACTCAACATTAAGTACTCATCATCTCCTCTACATGGATGACTACCCACTCTTGTTATTGTATCTCCCATGACTTCATTCTGGTTCGAGGTTCAGGATCTCTCATGATCTCTTCTCTATGACTTGATTCGGGTCTAACCCTAATTTTTCCATCTATAACTCTATCTATATGTCCATAGCTGCTGTTGGCTGTTATCATCATCTCCTACTCAGCTCAATTTTTGGAATTCAGGCCTGATCTTTACCTTTCCTTCAAACCTTATCTGAAGCCATCATTATCTTCTTCTAATGGGCCCAATTTTCAGTCTGATCAAAAACGTATTATGTCCATCTACAAACCCAATTTTTCATGGCGATCATCCATTATGCTCTCTTACCAATTTTATTTTCAACCCTATCACTGAAAGTCTTTATTACCCTTCCGACCATTGCCCAATTCTCCACAACCATCATGGAGACTTCTTAAGATTTCTACTAAAATAGTCAGAATCTTAGGAGCATCATGTCTCCCAACTACGTAGACTAATGGTCATCCTATCGAATCTCCTCATCCATCTCCACAACCAAAATCTGGCCTGATCATTGGAAGCACCCATTGTCTTTGCTCAACCTGGCCAAGATGGCACCATGAGTATTTTTACCCTAATGGCGGCCGATATGAGAGATGCCCGAGAGTGGGCTTTCATAAGAGACTTAAACAGCTTCTTCTTTTCTTCATCCGTTCCATAATTCCCCTCACAAAGACTAATGGCCTCGGAGACTCCACCAGTAAAGTCAATGAGAGCTTCAGCCGTGCTTCCTCCATCCAAGGCTTCATAATTTCCGATGAGTCTATAAGAGATCCCAATAATACACAGATTAGAAACCAGGATGGGTCAAGAGACCAGAGACCACAAGAGCAAAGAAAAACTTACTTGGCATAAGCCTTCTCAAGTAGAGGACACCAGAACACATTACCCTTCTGACCAGGCCGACAGAATATCAGCTCCCCTCCAGATGTTGGCAGACGGTCATCAATGACGACCTCTATCCAACGGCCAAAGCGCCAAAATCGAAACCTAAAGATGCCGGAATGTGGGGAACCTCCATCAGTGTGAGGCCAATCTTGTTCTGTAGGAGAAGGTATAACCTGTGGTAGAAGAATACAAAACAAGACCAGACCAGCATGATCAATATGACAACGTACAAGAAGATGTATAACTTATACCAGCTGTACATATAGAATTATATACAGTATATATCCAGGTTATACCGGCTGTACATATATATTATATACAGTATATACCCAGGTTATACCAGCTGTACATATATACAGTCCTATGAAAAAGTTTGAGCACCCCTATTAATCTTAATCCTTTTTTGTTCTAAATATTTTGGTGTTTGCAGCAGCCATTTCAGTTTGATATATCTAATAACTGATGGACACAGTAATATTTCAGGATTGAAATGAGGTTTATTGTACTAACAGAAAATGTGCAATATGCATTAAACCAAAATTTGACCGGTGCGAAAGTATGGGCACCCTTATCATTTTATTGATTTGAATTCCCCTAACTACTTTTTACTGACTTACTGAAGCACAAAATTGGTTTTGTAACCTCAGTGAGCTTTGACCTTCATAACCAGATGTATCCAATCATAAGAAAAGGTATTTAAGGTGGCCAATTGCAAGTTGTTCTCCTATTTGAATCTCCTCTGAAGAGTGGCATCATGGGCTACTCAAAACAACTCTCAAATGATCTGAAAACAAAGATTGTTCAACATAGTTGTTCAGGGGAAGGATACAAAAAGTTGTCTCAGAGATTTAACCTGTCAGTTTCCACTGTGAGGAACATAGTAAGGAAATGGAAGACCACAGGGACAGTTCTTGTTAAGCCCAGAAGTGGCAGGCCAAGAAAAATATCAGAAAGGCAGAGAAGAAGAATGGTGAGAACAGTCAAGGACAATCCACAGACCACCTCCAAAGAGCTGCAGCATCATCTTGCTGCAGATGGTGTCACTGTGCATCGGTCAACAATACAGCGCACTTTGCACAAATAGAAGCTGTATGGGAGAGTGATGAGAAAGAAGCCGTTTCTGCACGTACGCCACAAATAGAGTTGCCTGAGGTATGAAAAAGCACATTTGGACAAGGCAGCTTCATTTTGGATGAAGGTCCTGTGGACTGATGAAACAAAGATTGAGTTGTTTGGTCATACAAAAAGGCGTTATGCATGGCGTCCAAAAAGAAACAGCATTCCAAGAAAAACACATGCTACCCACTGTAAAATTTGGTGGAGGTTCCATCATGCTTTGGGGCTGTGTGGCCAATGCCGGCACCGGGAATCTTGTTAAAGTTGAGAGTCGCATGGATTCCACTCAGTATCAGCAGATTCTTCAGAATAATGTTCAAGAATCAGTGACGAAGTTGAAGTTACGCCGGGGATGGATAGTTCAGCAAGACAATGATCCAAAACACCGCTCCAAATCCTCAGGCATTCATGCAGAGGAACAATTACAATGTTCTGGAATGGCCATCCCAGTCCCCAGACCTGAATATCATTGAACATCTGTGGGATGATCTGAAGCGGGCTGTCCATGCTCGGCGACCATCTAACTTAACTGAACTTGAATTGTTTGTCCAAAATACCTTCATCCAGGATCCAGGAACTGATTAAAAGCTACAGGAAGCGACTAGAGGCTGTTATCTTTGCAAAAGGAGGATCTACTAAATATTAATGTCACTTTTCTGTTGAGGTGCCCATACTTTTGCACCGGTCAAATTTTGGTTTAATGCATATTGCACATTTTCTGTTAGTACAATAAACCTCATTTTAATCCTGAAATATTACTGTGTCCATCAGTTATTAGATATATCAAACTGAAATGGCTGTTATAAACACCAAAATATTTAGAACTAAAAATGATTAAGATTAATAGGGGTGCCCAAACTTTTTCATAGGACTGTAATTATATACAGTATATACCCAGGTTATACCAGCTGTACATATATAATTATATACAGGAGATACCCAGGTTATACCGGCTGTACATATATAACTATATACAGTATATACCCGGGTTATACCGGCTGTACATATATAATTATATACAGTATATACCCAGGTTATATCAGCTGTACATATATAATTATATACAGTATATACCCAGGTTATACCGGCTGTACATATATAATTATATACAGTATATACCCAGGTTATACCGGCTGTACATATATAATTATATACAGGAGATACCCGGGTTATACCGGCTGTACATATATAATTATATACAGTATATGCCCAGGCTATACCAGCTGTACATATATAATTATATACAGGAGATACCCGGGTTATACCGGCTGTACATATATAATTATATACAGTATATACCCAGGTTATACCAGCTGTACATATATAATTATATACAGTATATACCCAGGTTATCCCGGCTGTACATATATAATTATATACAGTATATACCCAGGTTATACTGGCTGTACATATATAATTATATACAGTATATACCCAGGTTATACCGGCTGTACATATATAATTATATACAATATATACCCGGGTTATACCGGCTGTACATATATAATTATATACAGTATATACCCGGGTTATACCGGCTGTACATATATAATTATATACAGTATATACCCGGGTTATACCGGCTGTACATGTATAATGATATACAGTATATACCCGGGTTATACCGTCTGTACATATATAATTATATACAGTATATACCCGGGTTATACCGGCTGTACATATATAATGATATACAGTATATACCCAGGTTATACCGGCTGTAAATATATAATTATATACAGTATATACCCGGGTTATACCGGCTGTACATATATAATGATATACAGTATATACCCAGGTTATACCGGCTGTACATATATAATTACCGTATATACTCAAGTATAAGCCGAGTTTTTCAGCACAGTTTTTGTGCTGAAAAAGTGCTCCTCGGCTTATATTCGGGTCATTACGGTAATTTTCTGGTAGCAGGCCAAGATAGCAGACTCCGCCCCCCCACCGCTCCATCACACGCCGGGTGACGTAGCCACGTAAACTCAGGCCCGCACCCGGCGTGTGGCTGCTTCCTGGCCTGCTAGCAGAAGTACCGTAAGTACTTCTGCAGATTTTAATGTACAGCATCGCCGCGCTCCTGGCAGGAGCGTGGGGATGCTGTGGGCCCCGGCACCCGCCCCGGTGTCTGGATGCCGGGTCCGGATGCCGGGCTGTAAACGTAATGGCGCTGCTCTGCAGAGCGGTCGCCATAGAATCCGGCACCTCCGCTGTAACGCTTACAACAGAGATGCTGAAGCTTATTCCTGCGATCTCTGATTGTAGGCATAAGCTATGGCATCTCCGCTATAAGCGTTACAGCGGAGGTGCCCTCCGGAGATGTCCTCCCCCCTCCGGCCAGCCCCGTACCTTTAAAGTTGCAGGCCGGCTCCTGCGCGGCGATATCGCAGTAGCCGACCTGTTCCGACGACAGACGGGAGCCTAATGAAGGCTCCCAGGCCTGTCATCGCTATATTACTATTACGGCTGGTCTATGATCAGCCGTAATAGTAATGCAGAGAATCTCCCATAGACGGCAATACACTTGTATTGCCGTCTATGGAACTTGCAATCAAATGACTGCAGGTTCAAGTCCCCCAAGGGGGGCTAAAAAAAGTTTTAAAAAAATATAATAAAAAATAAAATAAATAAAAGTTAACAGCGGGTTCACACCAGCACCTGATCTCAGTTATGCAGGTTTCCGTTTTCTGTCAGCAGAAGACAGAAACCGACATTCAGTGTCTGTGGGTGAGCCGTCTTCTGCTGCCCATGGCGAAACCGTTTTGTTTTTTACTGGACACAAAGTCCTGCATGTCCGACTAAAAAAAAAAAAAAAAAAAACGGTTTCAATGCGGAGAGCAGAAGATGCTCACCGGCGGACACTTTTCAAACCCATGAATGTTTCTCGGGCAGGAAACAGAAACCTGCATAACTGAGATTGAACGCTGGTGTGAACCTGCCCTCAAAGTAGAAAATGACTGTGACACACATACACATTAGGTCTCCCTGTGTCTACTGAATATAGGGGATCTGCAGTGCTTCTGGGGTATATATGTATCAGGTACTGTATATAGCAGTGATAGGAGATACATGTAATTATATAGTATATACAGCCTGTGTACAGGAGTATATATGTATCAGGCACTGTATATAGCAGTGATAGGAGATACATGTAATATATAGTATATACAGCCTGTGTACAGGAGTATATATGTATCAGGCACTGTATATAGCAGTGATAGGAGATACATGTAATTATATAGTATATACAGCCTGTGTACAGGAGTATATATGTATCAGGCACTGTATATAGCAGTGATAGGAGATACATGTAATATATAGTATATACAGCCTGTGTACAGGAGTATATATGTATCAGGCACTGTATATAGCAGTGATAGGAGATACATGTAATTATATAGTATATACAGCCTGTGTACAGGAGTATATATGTATCAGGCACTGTATATAACAGTGATAGGAGATACATGTAATTATATAGTATATACAGCCTGTGTACAGGAGTATATATGTATCAGGCACTGTATATAGCAGTGATAGGAGATACATGTAATTATATAGTATATACAGCCTGTGTACAGGAGTATATATGTATCAGGCACTGTATATAGCAGTGATAGGAGATACATGTAATTATATAGTATATACAGCCTGTGTACAGGAGTATATATGTATCAGGCACTGTATATAGCAGTGATAGGAGATACATGTAATTATATAGTATATACAGCCTGTGTACAGGAGTATATATGTATCAGGCACTGTATATAGCAGTGATAGGAGATACATGTAATATATAGTATATACAGCTTGTGTACAGGGGTATATATGTATCAGACACTGTATATAGCAGTGATAGGTAATACATGTAATATATAGTATATACAGCCTGTGTACAGGAGTATATATGTATCAGGTACTGTATATAGCAGTGATAGGAGATACATGTAATTATATAGTATATACAGCCTGTGTACAGGAGTATATATGTATCAGGTACTGTATATAGCAGTGATAGGTAATACATGTAATATATAGTATATACAGCCTGTGTACAGGAGTATATATGTATCAGGTACTGTATATAGCAGTGATAGGAGATACATGTAATATATAGTATATACAGCCTGTGTACAGGAGTATATATGTATCAGGCACTGTATATAGCAGTGATAGGAGATACATGTAATATATAGTATATACAGTCTGTGTACAGGAGTATATATGTATCAGGCACTGTATATAGCAGTGATAAGAGATACATGTAATTATATAGTATATACAGCCTGTGTACAGGAGTATATATGTATCAGGTACTGTATATAGCAGTGATAGGTAATACATATAATTATATAGTATATACAGCCTGTGTACAGGAGTATATATGTATCAGGTACTGTATATAGCAGTGATAGGTAATACATATAATTATATAGTATATACAGCCTGTGTACAGGAGTATATATGTATCAGGTACTGTATATAGCAGTGATAGGTAATACATATAATTATATAGTATATACAGCCTGTGTACAGGAGTATATATGTATCAGGTACTGTATATAGCAGTGATAGGTAATACATGTAATATATAGTATATACAGCCTGTGTACAGGAGTATATATGTATCAGGTACTGTATATAGCAGTGATAGGAGATACATGTAATTATATAGTATATACAGCCTGTGTACAGGAGTATATATGTATCAGGTACTGTATATAGCAGTGATAGGAGATACATGTAATTATATAGTATATACAGCCTGTGTACAGGAGTATATATGTATCAGGCACTGTATATAGCAGTGATAGGAGATACATGTAATTATATAGTATATACAGCCTGTGTACAGGAGTATATATGTATCAGGTACTGTATATAGCAGTGATAGGAGATACATGTAATTATATAGTATATACAGCCTGTGTACAGGAGTATATATGTATCAGGCACTGTATATAGCAGTGATAGGTAATACATGTAATATATAGTATATACAGCCTGTGTACAGGAGTATATATGTATCAGGTACTGTATATAGCAGTGATAGGAGATACATGTAATTATATATTATATACAGTCTGTGTACAGGAGTATATATGTATCAGGTACTGTATATAGCAGTGATAGGTAATACATGTAATATATAGTATATACAGCCTGTGTACAGGAGTATATATGTATCAGGTACTGTATATAGCAGTGATAGGTAATACATATAATTATATAGTATATACAGCCTGTGTACAGGAGTATATATGTATCAGGTACTGTATATAGCAGTGATAGGTAATACATGTAATATATAGTATATACAGCCTGTGTACAGGAGTATATATGTATCAGGTACTGTATATAGCAGTGATAGGAGATACATGTAATTATATAGTATATACAGCCTGTGTACAGGAGTATATATGTATCAGATACTGTATATAGCAGTGATAGGAGATACATGTAATTATATAGTATATACAGCCTGTGTACAGGAGTATATATGTATCAGGTACTGTATATAGCAGTGATAGGTAATACATATAATTATATAGTATATACAGCCTGTGTACAGGAGTATATATGTATCAGGTACTGTATATAGCAGTGATAGGTAATACATGTAATATATAGTATATACAGCCTGTGTACAGGAGTATATATGTATCAGGTACTGTATATAGCAGTGATAGGAGATACATGTAATTATATAGTATATACAGCCTGTGTACAGGAGTATATATGTATCAGATACTGTATATAGCAGTGATAGGAGATACATGTAATTATATAGTATATACAGCCTGTGTACAGGAGTATATATGTATCAGGTACTGTATATAGCAGTGATAGGAGATACATGTAATTATATAGTATATACAGCCTGTGTACAGGAGTATATATGTATCAGGTACTGTATATAGCAGTGATAGGAGATACATGTAATTATATAGTATATACAGCCTGTGTACAGGAGTATATATGTATCAGGTACTGTATATAGCAGTGATAGGAGATACATGTAATTATATATTATATACAGCCTGTGTACAGGAGTATATATGTATCAGGTACTGTATATAGCAGTGATAGGAGATACATGTAATTACAATGTGATGTGTTGTATTGTGTATGTATAGTGGAAAGCTATATGTAAATGTGAGTGAGTAGAGTGAGGGCGACTCCTGAGGAGACAGTAAGGAGTGTGCAGGCAGGTTGAGGCAGGAAATGCCAGGCAGTGTGTGTGAGTCTATAGCTGGGGCTAGGAGTCCTGCTTTTGTGAGTCTCCTGCTAGGAAGCCATGTTGTTTAGTGGCACCAAAAGTAGCCTGTGACTCAATCCTGAGGGAAAACTATGTTTGTGGAAAATTGCACGCAAATCCGTCCAGGCGTTTTAGCGTGATTGAGGAACAAACATCCAAACTCACAAACATCCAAACACACAAACTTTCACATTTATAATATTAGTAGGATATACCCAGGTTATACCGGCTGTAAATATATAATTATATATAGGAGATACCCGGGTTATACTGGCTGTACATATATAATTATATATAGGAGATACCCGGGTTATACTGGCTGTACATATAGAATTATATACAGTATATACCCAGGTTATACCAGCTGTACATATATAACTATATACAGTATATACAGGCATGCTCTATATTATTAGATCCTGCGGTCTCCTGGTTTCTTCCCATCATGACATGTAGTAAACAAGACCTTGAGTGACCTTTCAGGAATACAAGTGGGACTCTGAGACTTTTTCAAAGAATCCCATAAATAAACCAGCAAAGATCTCTAGCATCATCGTTGTACCCGGAGTACAGAATACTCACTGATACGCTGTAGAAATAACATGATCTATATACAGGCACCGGTCCCTGCAGAGATACCCTATAACACAGGGGTCATCACAGCAAATAATGGGAACAGAGGTCCTTATATTCACCCTCCAAAGCTGACCCTCAAACCCCAAAACACTCCGCCCTTACAAGAGCAGTACCAAACTGACCCTCAGTATGACCCTAAACCTCTCTGGGGTCTTCATTTATGATGCCTTGATCTATTATTTGACTCTATATGGGACTATTGTTCCGGGGTAATCTGGCCCTAATACTTGGGAGTGGTGTTCTAGTAGGGGGATCTATTATGGGGTTCCCTTTGTAGCCACCTTTAGGGCCGAACTGTCGATCGCTATGTGATTGTTTAGCAATGTTATGGTGGATGAATGTCAGCGGGGGAGGAGTTGTATAACCGGCCTAAAACTGGTGACGTGGATGGAGGAGGTGTGAGGGTTTGAGGGTCAGAATTGGCAGGTAAATATAGGGACCTCTGTTCTCCTTTGTGATGTGCCGGCACAGTGAGACTCCCATCTACACATGTTGGTGAGATCGTTCCATTTCTTATCCACTTCATTATTTGCTGTGATGAGCAGCGGTTTTATAGGGTATCTCTGCATTATTATTAAATGTTGCGACAGTGTCTATATATTGAAAGAATCCCACCCAACAAGTGCATGACGAGTCATTACATGTGACAGAACCGGGGAACCAGTTTCTCAACAATTTTGCAGTTCCCGCACTGTGCATCTCCAACACATTGAAAAATTTCTAAATACGCTTTCAGTTTAGAAGACGGAACAGAACAAGGGCAGAAAATTCCCACCTGGTCATGGCAGAAGGTCAAGGGGTGTCTAACATTAGGTCCCACCAAAAGCTATATCTATGTGAAAAGCCAGTCCAGACCCTGTTAGGGTTCCAGCCTTAAAGGAATTCATAAAAATCAGGAACATAGCCAATCTCACCAAGGTCCTGGTACATCATGTGCGAAATAAGAAGACATCAAGATTATAAGTGGTACATCATTTTAGGAGATCTTTAAATGGCCCTCAAGAACTATCGGTAGTTACACATCTGGTCTTGGACATAAATACGCCATTGTTCTGAGGACCCAAGTTCCAGTAGGTTCTTGATCTAAAAGTCAAGTTTCAAAGGATCAAAGATATCCATCCACCCTTGTGCCCCAATTATAAGATACCCCAAAGTGTCAGGGCGCCATTGTTCTGAGACCTAGAGAACTTCCAAGTTCTTGTTCTAGACCACCATGCCCCATTATTGGGAGGTCCCAGAATTCCCACTGTACCCAGTGTCCTCAACATTTCTGGAACCAAGGTTCTGAAAAATCTCACCAATGGTGGGCAAGAGTAGAAAGTACGGTGTTGTGGCTCAGCTCTGTTCACCTCATTGTATTTGAGGTGGAATAACAGAGACAACCCATGGACGGGTGTAGCCATTTATAAATAAAGCGGCCAAGTTTTCTTTATTCCCGGACATCTCCTTTAAATAATTGGTTTGTGAAAATATAACACATCATTATCTATTACCAACACTTCCAAGTATTGTTCAGACCAAGCAACTACCCTGCCACCCAAACTGTCTCATATCATGATGACCATGATGCAAGAGTGAAACCTTCATGATGTTCTAGTAGATAGAATAACATAGGAATTGTCCTACCAAAATCAGGGATCATTTGACAATGTCCTATAGAGATCATGGGAGAGAATGGAGGGCTCGCAAAGGGTAAGCTGATCCCTACTTGCTGAAGTTCGATGACGTCCCCGGGGAAGTATCTTACCTTCTTCCAAATTGATGGATCTCCAGCCAGACAAGAAACTGCTGCTACAAACCAGCAGTTACCCAGACTGCCCTGCTGCAAGTCCCGTGGGCTGATGCCACTTTCAGAAAACAGACGAGGTGACTGAACAAGATCCTGGAGAAAAGAGATAACATTAGTAGAAGATGTATCTACGAGGTAGCTTTCCCAAATCTGATGAGTAGACTCGTGGGTAGACTTGTTTCCACCAACAACTTGAGGTTGAACTTTATTGGTATTGGGTAGAAGAAGAACCAGAGGACCACCATTGTTGCAAAGGCCTTGGGAACAGTACAAGCAAGTTGTAAAGGGAGATAGAGACATAGTAGCATCCATAAAACAATGTCATAACTACCTGGGGTCGTTTCCACTCCACAACTCTTGGAGGACTCCTGCTATAGTAAAGGGAACTGTCATTTGCAGGGAAGCTGGGGTCCTCAAAGAGACCTCCTCGCTGACGGCATTGTTTCTTGAGAATGTCATAGCGTTGATCTTGGAAATGAACCACCATTGTGGGGACAATCCCCCACCATATAGTTATGGAAATCTTCTACCAGGAACTCTCCTGCGCCGGGTCAAGTGAGGCCAAGTCCTGAGATGACGTTTTTTGAAGATAAATTCCTTGGATTCTTTTAAAGATGTCAATAACACAATGCATTAGCTTGACAATGCCAGCCTAAGGTTCAAGATTTCTTCATTTTTGTTTCAAAGCTATAAGACCTTGATGCTTTGTGCCATTCTTTAAGTCTGTGGGTGTGAAGGTAAAGAGAACTTGCTAAGCCAGTTCTTCAGAGATATCAGAAACACCTAAAGACAATCAGGAAGAGAGAAGAGCCATCCACCCAAGTAGGTAGAAAGACAGATGAACTGTCCACCCAAAAACAAGCAGAAAGGTGGATGAGTGATAGACCGTAAAACAGACACAAAGACAGCTAAAAAGTCCACCTGAAGGACAGATACATACTTAGTCCACCAGAAGACAGACTAAACTATCAATGAGTAGTCCACTTAAGGACAGGCGGAAAGACAGATGGTAGTTCACCCATAGAAAGATCGAAGAGTAGTTCACCCAACCACAGGCAGAAGGCCAAAGGAGTAGTCCACCCAAACACAGACAAAGGAGTAATCCATGCAAAGAAAGGAAGACAGACAAAGGAGTAATTCACTTGAAGAAAGGCCAAAAGATAAAAGAGTAGCCCACCCAAAGAAAGATAGATGGGAGGAACTCCACCCAAACAAAGACCAAAGGGTAGTTCACCCAAAGACTGGCAGAAAGACAGAGTAGTCCACCCAAAGGAAGAAAGACAGAGGAGTAGTCCACCCAAAGGAAGAAAGACAGAGGAGTAGTCCACCCAAAGGAAGAAAGACAGAGGAGTAGTCCTCCCGAAGGATGAAAGACAGAAGAGTAGTCCACCCAAAGGAAGAAAGGCAGATGAGTAGTCCACCAAAAGGAAGAAAGACAGAGGAGTAGTCCTCCTGAAGGATGAAAGACAGAAGAGTAGTCCACTCAAAGGAAGAAAGACAGAGTAGTCCTCCCGAAGGAAAAAATACAGAAGAGTAGTCCACCCAAAGGAAGAACGACAGGTGAGTAGTTCACCTGAAGAAAGAAAGTTGGAAGAGCAGTTCACCGAAGACTGGACTGAAGAGTAGTCCACCTGAAGAAAGAAAGACAGATGAGAAGTCCACTCAGAAAAACTGTAGAGTGGTTCAGGTGGACAGTGCCTATGAAGACATACAGGAGGAGGCTAAGGAACCTGCAGCGTGCAGAGACAAGCAGTATGGAGATATTCACCAGGTTACTTTTACAGCGTTACTATTTGTTTTTGTGGAGGAAGGGAGAATGTAGACGCCTGGACAAAGGTTACTACACAGTTGTAGAGGTATAAGTGAGGAGATATGTATACTCATAGGACATGCAGAGACAACACAACAAAGACACGGCTGGATAGTGAGGCTAATAAGACGTGATGGAGACTTACAGCAACCCCACAGGATGGACAGATAGAAGAGATACAGAGATGTCATGATCAGGAACAGCTCAGGCTGGTGAGGACACCAGAGGAGGTCATTCTGGAGATGGCGGCAGAGGACGTGCACACATCAATAACAGCCAAACATCATGTAGGCGAGTGACACGAGGAGCTGTCACGTAAAGAAAAAAATCAGGTCTGGGCAGGGCGACACCCAACTGTGATTCACCTGTAGTGAGGACGCATGTCCGGGGAATGACTAGACCGTAGAAGTCACTAATACCAGGAATCATCTTACTACACATCCAATATCTTGTCATGTATCTCCCAGTCTCATCCAGTTCGGAAATCCTAAAAATCCCTTAAGGTTGGACGGCCCGGAATTGACTTGCATTTAGTCATAACAACATAAAGTAACTTGAGATTCCGCAACTTTATATCCCTGACTGATTTACAGCATAGATAGAATTCCTCTCGGTCTACCGCGTCGGCATCATCAGACAATATTCCTCCTTCAGATCTGGATACATCTTCAGACGAGGAATCTACATGAACGGGGCTGTACACTGGAGACCTTCTGGCCCACTCCGAACCCCTAGAGGACACTTCATTAAACATTAAGGATTGGCTTTTAAGGCTCGGTAGAAAGTTATTAGCAGCATCCTGTTGAGCATCTTCCTCCGGGAACACACAAGTGTCACAATCAGCAGCTAAATTATCCGGAAATGGTCGGCAATTCCTTAAGGATCGAGGTTTGGTTTTTTTTGTTCTCTCCGAGCGCAGACATCTAAAGAGCGCGATAAAGAATAAGCGTAACGCCATATGTGTATAATGAGGAGAAATACCCAGAATTACTCCAAAACTGCTGAGCAAAGCAAAACAGAGGCATAAAGGCAAAGTCCCACCGCAGGAACACAGTGACTCGAGTATAAGCCTGGGGGGGGAAATGCAGCAGCTACTGGAAAATGTAAAAAATTAAAATGGTCAGAGTTTTTGGGTGCAGTAGGTGCTGGGGAAGGGGAGGGGGTGTTTTGGTTGTCTGTCTGCCCCTTCCCTGAGCTTGAGGACTGGGGTTTTTTCCCCCACTTGGAATTCAGTCTGGCTGACTATAGGGGATCTGCAGTGCTCCTATTAACCCCTTCCCGACAGAACAGGAGCACTGCAGATCCCCTATATTCAGTAGACCGGGCACTGTCAGACACAGGGATACCTAATGTGTATGTGTGTCACAGTCATTCTCTACTTTCAGCCCAGTTTTTTCAGCACAAAAACTGGGCTGAAAGATTTGGCTTATACTCGAGTATATACGGTAGGTGAAAAATATTAATGTTAAAATGAATAAGACTGATAAGATTTTGGGCTATCACTAGTCCAGGACTGCAGCTGCTCGCAGGTATACATCCTCTGAGCCCTGTGTATTCTGCCACCATCATTGAATCTCTTCCAAGCCGATCCCAGTTTAGGACGTGAGGCTTTTACCCCTCTCCAGACTGGATGTTGTACACCGCCTATGGCACGCTGCTATATACGGCAAAGATGGGGGACATAGGCTGAGCTATTGGCTATGAGGTAAGCCAGGTAGGAGAAGTTGTAATACCATTAGTGTAAAGGTAAACCATGAGAGAACCTGCTGCCGACTGCTAAAGAAACGCAACTTCATCTTCAGCAAGACAATCGCCAAGATGGAAAGCTAAAGCTGCAATGGAAGGCTTAAGATCAGCAACGCTAATGTCCTGGGGTGGACAAGTCACAGGGTCTACACCTAGAAGACCAACAAGAGGAGGTCACCAGTAATGGGGAAACCAATAGTGGAGGAACCTGCTGAAGACTACAGGAATTTTCTGTGTGATAATGACCCAGACTAAATGGCCTAAAATCATCAAAGTTCATGTCCCTAGGGCTGGACACGTCATTCTGTCTGAACCTAAGATGAAAGATAGCTGGGGAAAACCTGCTGCCGACTGCAAGAGAACCGCAACGTAAGAGTAAGAATGATTTTTAGTAGGACACTGAAATATCCTATAACGTTATAGTAGATGGTGCAGGAACCAAAGAAGATAACGAAAGAGGGGGGGGAGGAGCAGGACCTGCACATCCTCTGAGTGAGGTCCTGCGTAAGACAACAGAGTGGTATGGCCCACCGATGTCCTCACATCTTCTAGCGGAGATGGGGATAGTATGACGAAGGTTGCACAAGCCAATCTTCTGGTGGATCATATCTGGACATAAGACAAGGGGTCCTCTGCTTTCTGTAGTGTTTGAGAGAAGAAATGTGGCAGCCACAAGATGGCGCTCACGGCCAGCACAGCTTTCCCGCTACCTAATATTTTCATGTTGAAGTTCATTTTTAAGTGTGAACCAAGGCAAAAAAATAAATATATTTTTTTTTTTTATAAAATTTTATTAACAAAATGTTTATATCTATGGTTTTACACAAAATAAACAAGTTGTAATGCACGGACACAGTGAACATTACCACACACACAGCCACTCTCCTGCCTGCACTCATACAACATATACACATCAGGAAAAGAAAAGTCTCTGTCACAAACCAGGGGTCTCTGTGGTAGGGGGAGGGGATGGTTGAGGGGTCTTGCTTTCTCCGGCAGGTGGGAGAGACACAACTATATATTTTTGCATTCCACTACTGCCTCCGGTGGTGGAACCACCAACACCACTGTTCTGACCTCCTGACACCAGTTTCACGATGGGCTGGACCCCTGGGGGGCAGGGCGTAGAGGGGGAGGGGCCGCTGGAAGATGTCAGAACCTGCAAAAGAGAAAAAGGTATAAGTGAGGAGTCAAAGGAAATGAAGATTCAAGAGGAGAGAGGAAGAAAGCGAACCGCAGAGGATCAGTATCGGGTGAGGCAGAAGAAAGCAACATGGAGATGGTTAGTGAAAGCAGAGGATGACCAAGGAGGCCGGCCAAGAAGCCAAGGAAAAAGGCATGAGAGAATACAGACAGAGATAAGAGAGAAAGCAGAGAGAGGAGAGAGGCCATGATGGAAGGTAGATCGAGCCAAGGTAAGAGCCAAGAAGGAAAGTAGAGCGAGCCAAGGTAAGAGCCAAGAAGGAAAGTAGAGCGAGCCAAGGTAAGAGCCAGGAAGGAAAGTAGAGCGAGCCAAGGAAAGAGCCAAAAAGGAAAGTAGAGCGAGCCAAGGTAAGAGCCAAGAAGGAAAGTAGAGCGAACCAAGGTAAGAGCCAAGAAGGAAAGTAGAGCGAGCCAAGGTAAGAGCCAAGAAGGAAAGTAGAGCGAGCCAAGGTAAGAGCCAAGAAGGAAAGTAGAGCGAGCCAAGGAAAGAGCCAAGAAGGAAAGTAGAGCGAGCCAAGGTAAGAGCCAAGAAGGAAAGTAGAGCGAGCCAAGGTAAGAGCCAAGAAGGAAAGTAGAGCGAACCAAGGTAAGAGCCAAGAAGGAAAGTAGAGCGAGCCAAGGTAAGAGCCAAGAAGGAAAGTAGAGCGAGCCAAGGTAAGAGCCAAGAAGGAAAGTAGAGCGAGCCAAGGTAAGAGCCAAGAAGGAAAGTAGAGCGAGCCAAGGTAAGAGCCAAGAAGGAAAGTAGAGCGAGCCAAGGTAAGAGCCAAGAAGGAAAGTAGAGCGAGCCAAGGTAAGAGCCAAGAAGGAAAGTAGAGCGAGCCAAGGTAAGAGCCAAGAAGGAAAGTAGAGCGAGCCAAGGTAAGAGCCAAGAAGGAAAGTAGAGCGAGCCAAGGTAAGAGCCAAGAAGGAAAGTAGAGCGAGCCAAGGAAAGAGCCAAGAAGGAAAGTAGAGCGAGCCAAGGTAAGAGCCAAGAAGGAAAGTAGAGCAAGTCAAGAAAGAAAGTAGAGCGAGCCAAGGTAAGAGCCAAGAAGGAAAGTAGAGCGAGCCAAGGTAAGAGCCAAGAAGGAAAGTAGAGCGAGCCAAGGTAAGAGCCAAGAAGGAAAGTAGAGCGAGCCAAGGTAAGAGCCAAGAAGGAAAGTAGAGCGAGCCAAGGTAAGAGCCAAGGATGGAGCCTAGAAGGAAAGTAGAGCGAGCCAAGATTAGAGCCAAGAAGGAAAGTAGAGCGAGCCAAGGTAAGAGCCAAGAAGGAAAGTAGAGCGAGCCAAGATAAGAGCCAAGAAGGAAAGTAGAGTGAGCCAAGGTAAGAGCCAAGAAGGAAAGTAGAGCGAGCAAAAGTAAGAGCCAAGAAGGAAAGTAGAGTGAGCCAAGTTAAGAGCCAAGGATGGAGGGAGCCTAGAAGGAAAGTAGAGCGAGTCAAGAAAGAAAGTAGAGCGAGCCAAGGTAAGAGCCAGGAAGGAAAGTAGAGCGAGCCAAGGTAAGAGCCAAGAAGGAAAGTAGAGTGAGCCAAGGTAAGAGCCAAGAAGGAAAGTAGAGTGAGCCAAGGAAAGAGCCAAGAAGGAAAGTAGAGCGAGCCAAGATAAGAGCCAAGAAGGAAAGTAGAGTGAGCCAAGGTAAGAGCCAAGAAGGAAAGTAGAGCGAGCAAAAGTAAGAGCCAAGAAGGAAAGTAGAGTGAGCCAAGTTAAGAGCCAAGGATGGAGGGAGCCTAGAAGGAAAGTAAAGTAGAGCGAGTCAAGAAAGAAAGTAGAGCGAGCCAAGGTAAGAGCCAGGAAGGAAAGTAGAGCGAGCCAAGGTAAGAGCCAAGAAGGAAAGTAGAGTGAGCCAAGGAAAGAGCCAAGAAGGAAAGTAGAGCGAGCCAAGATAAGAGCCAAGAAGGAAAGTAGAGTGAGCCAAGGTAAGAGCCAAGAAGGAAAGTAGAGCGAGCAAAAGTAAGAGCCAAGAAGGAAAGTAGAGTGAGCCAAGTTAAGAGCCAAGGATGGAGGGAGCCTAGAAGGAAAGTAGAGCGAGTCAAGAAAGAAAGTAGAGCGAGCCAAGGTAAGAGCCAAGAAGGAAAGTAGAGTGAGCCAAGGTAAGAGCCAAGAAGGAAAGTAGAGTGAGCCAAGGAAAGAGCTAAGGATGGAGCCTAGAAGGAAAGTAGAGCGAGTCAAGAAGGAAAGTAGAGCGAGCCAAGGTAAGAGCCAAGAAGGAAAGTAGAGCGAGCCAAGGTAAGAGCCAAGAAGGAAAGTAGAGCGAGCCAAGGTAAGAGCCAAGAAGGAAAGTAGAGCGAGCCAAGGTAAGAGCCAAGAAGGAAAGTAGAGCGAGCCAAGGTAAGAGCCAAGAAGGAAAGTAGAGCGAGCCAAGGTAAGAGCCAAGAAGGAAAGTAGAGCGAGCCAAGGTAAGAGCCAAGAAGGAAAGTAGAGCGAGCCAAGGTAAGAGCCAAGAAGGAAAGTAGAGCGAGCCAAGGTAAGAGCCAAGAAGGAAAGTAGAGCGAGCCAAGGAAAGAGCCAAGAAGGAAAGTAGAGCGAGCCAAGGTAAGAGCCAAGAAGGAAAGTAGAGCAAGTCAAGAAAGAAAGTAGAGCGAGCCAAGGTAAGAGCCAAGAAGGAAAGTAGAGCGAGCCAAGGTAAGAGCCAAGAAAGAAAGTAGAGCGAGCCAAGGTAAGAGCCAAGAAGGAAAGTAGAGCGAGCCAAGGTAAGAGCCAAGAAGGAAAGTAGAGCGAGCCAAGGAAAGAGCCAAGAAGGAAAGTAGAGCGAGCCAAGGTAAGAGCCAAGAAGGAAAGTAGAGCAAGTCAAGAAAGAAAGTAGAGCGAGCCAAGGTAAGAGCCAAGAAGGAAAGTAGAGCGAGCCAAGGTAAGAGCCAAGAAGGAAAGTAGAGCGAGCCAAGTTAAGAGCCAAGAAGGAAAGTAGAGCGAGCCAAGGTAAGAGCCAAGAAGGAAAGTAGAGCGAGCCAAGGTAAGAGCCAAGAAGGAAAGTAGAGCGAGCCAAGGTAAGAGCCAAGAAGGAAAGTAGAGCGAGCAAAAGTAAGAGCCAAGAAGGAAAGTAGAGTGAGCCAAGTTAAGAGCCAAGGATGGAGCCTAGAAGGAAAGTAGAGCGAGCCAAGATTAGAGCCAAGAAGGAAAGTAGAGCGAGCCAAGGTAAGAGCCAAGAAGGAAAGTAGAGCGAGCCAAGATAAGAGCCAAGAAGGAAAGTAGAGCGAGCCAAGGTAAGAGCCAAGAAGGAAAGTAGAGCGAGCAAAAGTAAGAGCCAAGAAGGAAAGTAGAGTGAGCCAAGTTAAGAGCCAAGGATGGAGGGAGCCTAGAAGGAAAGTAGAGCGAGTCAAGAAAGAAAGTAGAGCGAGCCAAGGTAAGAGCCAGGAAGGAAAGTAGAGCGAGCCAAGGTAAGAGCCAAGAAGGAAAGTAGAGTGAGCCAAGGTAAGAGCCAAGAAGGAAAGTAGAGTGAGCCAAGGAAAGAGCCAAGAAGGAAAGTAGAGCGAGCCAAGATAAGAGCCAAGAAGGAAAGTAGAGTGAGCCAAGGTAAGAGCCAAGAAGGAAAGTAGAGCGAGCAAAAGTAAGAGCCAAGAAGGAAAGTAGAGTGAGCCAAGTTAAGAGCCAAGGATGGAGGGAGCCTAGAAGGAAAGTAGAGCGAGTCAAGAAAGAAAGTAGAGCGAGCCAAGGTAAGAGCCAGGAAGGAAAGTAGAGCGAGCCAAGGTAAGAGCCAAGAAGGAAAGTAGAGCGAGCCAAGGTAAGAGCCAAGAAGGAAAGTAGAGCGAGCCAAGGTAAGAGCCAAGAAGGAAAGTAGAGCGAGCCAAGGTAAGAGCCAAGAAGAAAAGTAGAGCGAGCAAAAAGGGAATGCAGAGTGAGACAAGGGAAGGGCTAAGAGGTAAAGAAAAAGGAAACAAGGGAGCATGTGGAGAGGCACAGAAAAGCAAAGAGACGGACGTCAAAGAGAGATAAGACACGGAGCAACAGAGACAGGGTGGACAAAGGCATAGGAGGAGGACGAGGAGACTTGGGCCAATGAAAAGAGACAGAAACAAGATCTACAATAAACAGAAAGTAGTATTAGAGAGTAGAAGAACATGACAAGACAGAGGCAAGGAGAAGAATGAGACAGCAGTAAGGAGAGCGGAGCACACAGCATGATGGAGAAACACAGATGAGACAATATGGAGTTACCTGGGTCCCGCTGCTCCCGGCTGAAGACACCACAATGTACTTGGTGGGTGGTGGTGACGGCTGGGTGGGAGTTGCAGAACGGGCACTCACCAAGGTCTGTACTGGCAAAGTCAAGGACCCAGTCAAGGACCCAGGCACCTTAATAATTCCTGGTGGACGAGGAGATGGCGTGATGGAGCCGGAGGATGGCTGAGAGAGGGTGAGAGTAGGACGTGGCTGAGAGAGAGGACGCAATGGAAGAAGAGACAAGATGGGGACAAGAGGAGACACAAAAAATACATCATTAGGAGTCCATGGTAAATCTTCCCCAGGTCACATGTTACCCCCAGGGAGATGCTACACTGCGACGCAATGCTTAGTGTTACCTGAGTCACTGTCAGGGTGGTCCGGTTCACCTGCGGCCCTTGTAATGCGCTCTGTGCTCTGGCCTTCATCACGTGAGAGCAGAGTGTAGGGCCCAAAAACCCGTAATCTGTCCGGTACGCATCAGGCGCGTCAGGAGGAGAGCGGAGCTTCACCAGAACCGGGGCTGTATGTTTCTGGAATATAAACATATATGGATATGGATTTCTGGACAATTGTGCAGCACCGGATGCAAAACTGGTTGTTGCCACTAGGTGGAGCTCTGTGTTTGGTTTGTAACGGGGTCAATAAAAGCCATAAATGCATATATACAGATCCCCACCTAGTGGTGAATACAGTGAGGTGCAGTGTGGACGAATAGTGTACTGCTAGACGGACAGAAAGTGAGAGGCCGCATGCAAAGAAATTATATAATGCAGTACAAGACATTACCAGCAGGAGGCTCTGCACATGGTCAGCTCCAATCTTATCAATGTTGGACAGTACGGGCCCCTCCAGGACTCCCCGCAGTCTCTCCCCCTCCACTTGTAGACGAGGAACAATCAGAGTCTTAATTACCTAAATATAGAAAAGAAGGAGATCAGACGCAAATCTGACAACACATCTCCATAACATACCGACACCCACAGCACACCCCGAAACTCACATCAGGACCGAGCTCTGCCAGGCCAGCAATAGATCCGTATCGTGTAGTCCAGGGAGTGCGGTCATCAACCCAGCTCTGCACACGAGAGGACAAACAGTATACATAAGGGCAGTATTATAGTAGTTATATTATATTGTTACTCTTGTACATATGGGCAGTATTATAGTAGAGATACAAAGTTACATACACTATAAATGATAACATATGACATTTCTATCCATATAGAACATCTCATTTTCTTTTCCTTTATTGTCTATGACTCTCTTACCTTAGTGAACGTCTTGGTTATTCGTGACTGTATGTTGTTGGTGGTCGTGCTGAAGTTCTTGCAGATCTGCGCTATAAGTCGGGCAGCAAAGTCTCTTAGAGCCCAGTGATTGTCCACATCCGGTCGTAAACACAGCTGCCGACTGACTATACAGGTCATCACTGCTGGGATCAGTTCGTGTAGCTACCAGAGAGGGAAATACAGGGTGATATTTAGGACCTGTATGTCACATAGTCTGCAGCTCATACTAGACACACGTGACATGCTCGATCGGAGACTCTGGGTGCTTACGTATTTCTCCAGGTAGAGGGTGGGGTTGTCCATCAGAGCCTTCACCATCCTCATGAGATAGATGAGCAGGGCCAGGTTATTCTGGACAACATTGACACGAACCTGAGGAAGAGAAAAGAAGCAGGTGAACAAAGCAATGAAGACTCAGAGCTGCGTGTCCCCTCTGGATAGGGAGTGGATGGCATCGACTAGTCACATCATCAAAGTGATTTTGTTGCAGAAATTTTTGTACTATTGGTTATTAATGGAGACTTC
Organism: Leptodactylus fuscus; assembly: GCF_031893055.1. Taxonomy (NCBI): domain Eukaryota; kingdom Metazoa; phylum Chordata; class Amphibia; order Anura; family Leptodactylidae; genus Leptodactylus; species Leptodactylus fuscus. Next base: position 14,247,329 of record NC_134269.1, on the reverse strand, counting down.
TATAGTGAGGAATCAAAGGGCTCTGACATTAGAAGCCACGACAGCGTGCTGAATGCAGAAAACCATCCAGAGGTCTAGACAATCCTCTGTGAGCTAAGCACTCCATGTTTTAGTCTGACACATTGTAACAAACTACCTCGACAGCATGGAGACTTGGGTCGCTGATCCCTTTAACTTACAGAAGATTCCTTTGGCTGGTTACAATTGTAACCATCACTCAGCTGTATGAAGTGGTCACAACATGGGCCAAACAGAAGGGTCAATAGTCGCCTCATACATAGATCATCTCATACTCACCCCTTCTGAAATGAAGGTGCTAAATCGGGGCAGCATCTGATACAGGCCAGGGTCGGTGGCAATGCTCTGCAGGGCTTCCTACAGAAGAACCATGAATGAAGCAGTGTCACCACACACATAGACATGACATGTAAGTGGACACGTTCCTGTAGGTCTACGTACCGCTCTCTTGGCCTCACAGGAGCCGACACAAGCCTCGGTGATCTCCTTGTAGTACAGCTGCTGCTCCACAGACAGCTCGTGGATACTGCGAGGCTTCAGTTTGAGAGGAGCGCCCTCTAGTATGGAGGTCTTCTTCTCCTTACCTGGAGAGAACAGAGACGTGTCATATACATGACCAATACAATGACCTATAGGCCACACGTGTCAGCGGGATGCTCACCTTTCCCGTCCACAGCATTGGCCCCCTGGCCTTTGCCTTTCAGTCCTCCGGCCTCCTCCTGTCCCGGTTTCACGGCCTTTAGTGGCTCGGTGGCCTCGACCTTCTGCTGCTCCTTAGGAACTGAAGAGGGGGAGATAAAAATTCAGTGGTAGGATAAACTACGAGGCGACAATAAGTCTCCTCCCCACGTGTGAAGGAGAAGAAGATGGAGGATGAGAGCACTCACCTGGTGGAGGGTTCTCCGGGATGGCCGGCTGTACTCCTTCTATACTCAGCCAATGAGCTGTAAGATACAGACAGGTATATGAATAATGCAAGGATCGGTCATTACCACACCTAGTGCTGTCAGGGCCAACCATGACGCCTCTGAGAAAAGCTAAGTGGAGCCACCAGAGGTAACCGACTGCACATATTATAAGGATCCGCCACCATTGCCTATCATACAGTCACTGCTTCCAATGTGGCATCACCAGGACTAACAAAATCCTCAGGTCACTCACCTTTCAAGGACACGTCGAGGGGCACACGGGGCAGGGGGGTGCTGATTATATCACACAGATCTACTTCTTTCTCCTCGTAGAAGTGCAGCTCTCGTCCTCCACCACTGGCATAGCGGAAGGGCAAGAACTCCTTGGCATGGAATCCATATATCGGCTACCGGGGTAGAGAGAGGAAGGTTATTTACATCTAGTATACACATAAGATGACAATGGGGCGGTGTACAGCACTCTACTGGCACAGGATGACCTGAACATAGCAGGTGAGCCCCTAACATGCCCCAACCTCCTTACCTCTACATTCTTCAGCTTGAGAGCGGCATCAATGTCATTGGGGGTCAGCTTCTGTCTCTTGCCAACATGCATGAACTTCATGGCATCCTGGAGGGAAGAGAAGAGGGTAAGTTATATAAGGCAGTGAAGGAGGGATGACGATGGAGGGCACTGTACCCAAATCACAGTGAATAAAGGGAACTCTGCCCTCTAGTGCTGGGGGAAGAAGAAGAGTGCTGCCCTCTAGTCCCGGGGGAATAAGAAGAGCACTGCCCTCTAGTGATGGGGAAATAAGAAGAGCGCTGCCCTCTAGTCCTGGAGGAATAAGAAGAGCGCTGCCCTCTAGTCCTGGAGGAATAAGAAGAGCGCTGCCCTCTAGTCCTGGGGGAATAGGAAGAGCGCTGCCCTCTAGTCCTGGAGGAATAAGAAGAGCGCTGCCCTCTAGTCCTGGAGGAATAAGAAGAAGAGCGCAGCCCTCTAGTCCTGGAGGAATAAGAAGAGCGCTGCCCTCTAGTCCTGGGGGAATAAGAAGAAGAGCGCTGCCCTCTAGTCCTGGGGGAATAAGAAGAAGAGCGCTGCCCTCTAGTCCTGGGGGAATAAGAAGAAGAGCGCAGCCCTCTAGTCCTGGAGGAATAAGAAGAGCGCTGCCCTCTAGTCCTGGGGGAATAGGAAGAGCGCTGCCCTCTAGTCCTGGGGGAGTAAGAAGAAGAGCGCTGCCCTCTATTCCTGTGGGAATAAGAAGAGCGCTGTCCTCTAGTCCCGGGGGGAATAAGAAGTGCACTGCCCTCTAGTCCTGGGGGAATAAGAAGAAGAGCGCTGCCCTCTAGTCCTGGGGGAATAAGAAGAAGAGCGCAGCCCTCTAGTCCTGGAGGAATAAGAAGAGCGCTGCCCTCTAGTCCTGGGGGAATAAGAAGAAGAGCGCTGCCCTCTAGTCCTGGGGGAATAAGAAGAAGAGCGCTGCCCTCTAGTCCTGGGGGAATAAGAAGAAGAGCGCAGCCCTCTAGTCCTGGAGGAATAAGAAGAGCGCTGCCCTCTAGTCCTGGGGGAATAGGAAGAGCGCTGCCCTCTAGTCCTGGGGGAGTAAGAAGAAGAGCGCTGCCCTCTATTCCTGTGGGAATAAGAAGAGCGCTGTCCTCTAGTCCCGGGGGGAATAAGAAGTGCACTGCCCTCTAGTCCTGGGGGAATAAGAAGAAGAGCGCTGCCCTCTAGTCCTGGGGGAATAAGAAGAAGAGCGCAGCCCTCTAGTCCTGGAGGAATAAGAAGAAGAGCGCTGCCCTCTAGTCCTGGGGGAGTAAGAAGAAGAGCGCTGCCCTCTATTCCTGTGGGAATAAGAAGAGCGCTGCCCTCTAGTCCTGGGGGGAATAAGAAGAAGAGCGCTGCCCTCTAGTCCTGGGGGAATAAGAAGAAGTGCGCTGCCCTCTAGTCCTGGGGGAATAAGAAGAGCACTGTCCTCTAGTCCTGGGGGAGTAAGAAGAAGAGCACTGTCCTCTAGTCCCGGGGGGAATAGGAAGAGCGCTGCCCTCTAGTCCTGGGGGAGTAAGAAGTGCGCTGCCCTCTAGTCCTGGGGGAGTAAGAAGAAGAGCGCTGCCCTCTAGTCCTGGGGGAGTAAGAAGAAGAGCGCTGCCCTCTATTCCTGTGGGAATAAGAAGAAGATCGCTGCCCTCTAGTCCTGGAGGAATAAGAAGAGCGCTGCCCTCTAGTCCTGGAGGAATAAGAAGAGCGCTGCCCTCTAGTCCTGGAGGAATAAGAAGAGCGCTGCCCTCTAGTCCTGGGGGAATAAGAAGTGCGCTGCCCTCTAGTCCTGGGGGAATAGGAAGAGCGCTGCCCTCTATTCCTGTGGGAATAAGAAGAAGAGCGCTGCCCTCTAGTCCTGGGGGAATAAGAAGAAGAGCGCTGCCCTCTAGTCCTGGAGGAATAAGAAGAGCGCTGCCCTCTAGTCCTGGGGGAATAAGAAGTGCGCTGCCCTCTAGTCCTGGGGGAATAGGAAGAGCGCTGCCCTCTAGTGCCGGGGGAATAAGAAGAGCGCTGCCCTCTAGTCCCGGGGGAAGAAGAAGAGCGCTGCCCTCTAGTCCTGGAGGAATAAGAAGAGCGCTGCCCTCTAGTCCTGGGGGAATAAGAAGTGCGCTGCCCTCTAGTCCTGGGGGAATAGGAAGAGCGCTGCCCTCTAGTCCTGGAGGAATAAGAAGAGCGCTGCCCTCTAGTCCTGGGGGAATAAGAAGTGCGCTGCCCTCTAGTCCTGGGGGAATAAGAAGTGCGCTGCCCTCTAGTCCTGGGGGAATAGGAAGAGCGCTGCCCTCTATTCCTGTGGGAATAAGAAGAGCGCAGCCCTCTAGTCCTGGGGGAATAAGAAGAAGAGCGCTGCCCTCTAGTCCTGGGGGAATAGGAAGAGCGCTGCCCTCTAGTGCTGGGGGAATAAGAAGAGCGCTGCCCTCTAGTCCTGGGGGAATAAGAAGTGCGCTGCCCTCTAGTCCTGGAGGAATAAGAAGAGCGCTGCCCTCTAGTCCTGGAGGAATAAGAAGAAGAGCGCTGCCCTCTAGTCCTGGGGGAATAGGAAGAGCGCTGCCCTCTAGTGCTGGGGGAATAAGAAGAGCGCTGCCCTCTAGTCCCGGGGGAAGAAGAAGAGCGCTGCCCTCTAGTCCTGGAGGAATAAGAAGAGCGCTGCCCTCTAGTCCTGGAGGAATAAGAAGAGCGCTGCCCTCTAGTCCTGGGGGAATAGGAAGAGCGCTGCCCTCTAGTCCTGGGGGAATAGGAAGAGCGCTGCCCTCTAGTCCTGGGGGAATAGGAAGAGCGCTGCCCTCTAGTCCTGGGGGAGTAAGAAGAAGAGCGCTGCCCTCTATTCCTGTGGGAATAAGAAGAGCACTGCCCTCTAGTCCTGGAGGAATAAGAAGAGCGCTGCCCTCTAGTCCTGGGGGAATAAGAAGAGTATTACACTTTGGATGACCTCTGACCTGGAAGACCTCCTTTATCCTGAAGCTGACTTCTTGTGCGAGCAGTTGGCACGTCTCCTCCGATATCTGTGAGACTCCTATAGACTCTGCGATCACTTTCATGGACTCGCTGGGAAGGACGGCGTTACCGATCTTCTTCCCCTCCGCCATGGCAGGAGAGCGCGTCAGGAGAGCCTGTGAGGTGAAGGAGACGCAGACATTAGGAGCTTTGATACACCAGACTGTAGGAGATCGTCATGAATAATGTTATTTATCCCCTACAGTAAACGCCCAAATTAGTGGACATTGGTCATCCCCCCACCAAAAAAAAGTGATCAAATAACTGTACAAACCGGAAAATGGCACCAACAAAAACTACAACTTTCCCTGCAAAAAAAGAGCCCCGACATCTCCATCAACAGTACAATAGTCATAGGCGTCAGAATACGGCGGTCCCGGGACATCCGTGATTTATACCAAATGGCGTTTTATTCAGTAAGATCGGTGACACCCGAAAACCGCACAGTATAGGGATCTGACACCCGGAGCAGCACAGTATAGGGATCTGACACCCGGAGCAGCACAGTATAGGGATCTGACACCCGGAGCAGCACAGTATAGGGATCTGACACCCGGAGCAGCACAGTATAGGGATCTGACACCCGGAGCAGCACAGTATAGGGATCTGACACCCGGAGCAGCACAGTATAGGGATCTGACACCCGGAGCAGCACAGTATAGGGATCTGACACCCGGAGCAGCACAGTATAGGGATCTGACACCCGGACCAGCACAGTATAGGGATCTGACACCCGGACCAGCACAGTATAGGGGTCTGACACCCGGACCAGCACAGTATAGGGGTCTGACACCCGGCACCAGCACAGTATAGGGGTCTGACACCCGGCACCAGCACAGTATAGGGGTCTGACAACCAGACCAGCACAGTATAGGGGTCTGACAACCAGACCAGCACAGTATAGGGGTCTGACACCTGGAAACCGCACAGTATAGGGGTCTGACACCCGGACCAGCACAGTATAGGGGTCTGACACCCAGAAACTGCACCGTATAGGGGTCTGACACCCAGAGCAGCACAGTAATAATAATAATTTTATTTATATAGCGACAACATATTCCGCAGCGCTGTACAATTTGTAGGGTTCAAGTACAGACAGAAAGATACATTACAAAGAAAGTCATTTCACACAATGGGACTGAGGGCCCTGCTCGCAAGAGCTTACAATCTATGAGGAAGAGGGGGTGATCAGTATGTGATCTGTGAGGATCTGACACCCGGACCCCAGCAATCACCTGTTCTAGCAGCGGACAGAGTCTCCTATTACTAGTATAGGCTGGTGCTGCCTATAACAGACGATGTGCGCGCGCTCTGGGTATTGGATTCCCACAGATCACATACTAATAACCTACACAGTGGATAATTCATCAGTCGGGGGCCACAAAACCTCATTATTGTCCAAAGTGTCCTGCGCACTTAAAGGGTTAATTCTCATGATATAGCAGAATAGGAGGGGGTGATCCTCCATAACATATGGAATAACTCTATTGGGGGGGGGGGGTATCTGACATCTCTGTTATAAGTGCGGAGGTATCTGACATCTGTTATTGGGGGGGGGGGGGCACCAAAAGGGATGCTAAATGGTAAATCTAAGGATGATGCTGCTGCAGAACTTCTTGTTACAGCATAGTACACCAAGGACAGCCATGAATCTTCCACTTTTTCTTCACAAAGAGCAGCGGCGGCGGCTGAGGTTACTATGAGGAGTAATACAGCGCCCTGATAGAGGTGACTGCTATATACAGAGCCTGCAGATACCCCAGCCCCTCCTCCCCCGGGGTCTACCCCCCTCTGTATACTATTGCACCCTCTCCCGGACATGTTATATACTATAATATCAGCCCCAGCACTTACCGCCGCTCTCCTGGACGGGCTCCTCAATTACTTCCGGTTCCAAGGTAAACTTCCGGCAGTCTCCATATCAATACTATCCTGGCAGGACGGTGTACACATGATACCTATAGCTATGACTATGGTCCCATAAAACCTCCTAGTACTATACTTCTCAGTATCTCTATGTAGAATTATACATTATTAATCGTATCACCAAGATGGCGCTCATCTCCCTGCCTAAAGCTGTTCCCGGTTCACTATGTACCTGCTAGGACCTACAAGGCGCCGCGTGATCTAGAGCGCACTGCGCACGCGCAGACCACAGACGGCGGACTTGAATCTGACGCATGCGCAGGAAATGAAAAGAGAATGCCCGCGCTGCCTGTGCGCGTGCGCGTGCGCGTCCACGTTCCCTCTCACGATTAGCATAAATCGCCCTTTCATGTCTCGCCTATGTATACGGATACGACGTAGCGCTAGGTGAGGTAGATACATAGCTGTTTTTAGTGATATATCGTGGAGGATTATGGGAGTTCTGGTGCGCCCCTCTGTCCTTTAATTGGTTGAAAGGTTTGATTGATGGACGTGCGGTCCAATCAGAATCGAGAGAGCAGACTTGTGCAGTGTTTCTGGATATATAAGGCTGGTGCAGCGTCAAGATGGAGGTGAGAGCTGTGCAGTGCCTGCCTGGTGCTCACATTGTGTTACATCACACGTATGGTTAGATCTAGGGCACAGTGTATAGGGATCGGTCACCATAGTAAACCCCTTTAAGGCACCATTGCGTGTATTATATCATCCCCATTCCAGGGCGCCTGGATTACACTCAGTGCTAAATTCACAGTCTCCAGAATAACCGTAGTTGTGCCTTTAACAGCACTCAGGGGCCCCTGGGGTCCTGCATAATATTGTGGCCCCAATTCTACAGCCCCCCCCCCCCCATTCTAACGCCTATACACTAAATTTGGGAATAATTAGAGTACTGCTCTATGCATGTAAACAGATCCACCATGTGCTGTGCAAAAGTTTTAGATGTGCGGAAAAATTGCTGCACGGTAAGAATACTTCCAGAAACAAAAGGGTTAATAGTTAACGAAGGGAATGATGAAAAGAGACATGTAAATTCCATCAATATTTGGTATGACCTTTGCCCTTCGTCACTTCTTCTCGGTACAGACCATTTTTGGCAGAACTCGGCAGAGAGGTTGTTCCCACCATCTTGGAGAACTAAGCACAGATCTTCTTGGTCCAATCTTCTGCTTGGTCCAATCCGTCTGTCTCTTGATGTCATCCCAGACGGACTAGATACAGTCCTATGAAAAAGTTTGGGCACCCCTATTAATCTTAATCATTTTTAGTTCTAAATATTTTGGTGTTTGCAACAGCCATTTCAGTTTGATATATCTAATAACTGATGGACACAGTAATATTTCAGGATTGAAATGAGGTTTATTGTACTAACAGAAAATGCGCAATATGCATTAAACCAAAATTTGACCGGTGCAAAAGTATGGGCACCCTTATCATTTTATTGATTTGAATACTCCTAACTACTTTTTACTGACTTACTGAAGCACAAAATTGGTTTTGTAACCTCACTGAGCTTTGAACTTCATAGCCAGATGTATCCAATCATGAGAAAAGGTATTTAAGGTGGCCAATTGCAAGTTGATCTCCTATTTGAATCTCCTCTGAAGAGTGGCATCATGGGCTACTCAAAACAACTCTCAAATGATCTGAAAACAAAGATTGTTCAACATAGTTGTTCAGGGGAAGGATACAAAAAGCTGTCTCAGAGATTTAACCTGTCAGTTTCCACTGTGAGGAACATAGTAAGGAAATGGAAGACCACAGGGACAGTTCTTGTTAAGCCCAGAAGTGGCAGGCCAAGAAAAATATCAGAAAGGCAGAGAAGAAGAATGGTGAGAACAGTCAAGGACAATCCACAGACCACCTCCAAAGAGCTGCAGCATCATCTTGCTGCAGATGGTGTCACTGTGCATCGGTCAACTATACAGCGCACTTTGCACAAATAGAAGCTGTATGGGAGAGTGATGAGAAAGAAGCCGTTTCTGCACGTACGCCACAAATAGAGTTGCCTGAGGTATGAAAAAGCACATTTGGACAAGGCAGCTTCATTTTGGAAACAAAAATTGAGTTGTTTGGTTATAAAAAAAAAGGCGTTATGCATGGCGTCCAAAAAGAAACAGCATTCCAAGAAAAACACATGCTACCCACTGTAAAATTTGGTGGAGGTTCCATCATGCTTTGGGGCTGTGTGGCCAATGCCGGCACCGGGAATCTTGTTAAAGTTGAGGGTCGCATGGATTCCACTCAGTATCAGCAGATTCTTGAGAATAATGTTCAAGAATCAGTGACGAAGTTGAAGTTACGCCGGGGATGGATATTTCAGCAAGACAATGATCCAAAACACCGCTCCAAATCCTCAGGCATTCATGCAGAGGAACAATTACAATGTTCTGGAATGGCCATCCCAGTCCCCAGACCTGAATATCATTGAACATCTGTGGGATGATCTGAAGCGGGCTGTCCATGCTCGGCGACCATCTAACTTAACTGAACTTGAATTGTTTGTCCAAAATCCCTTTATCCAGGATCCAGGAACTGATTAAAAGCTACAGGAAGTGACTAGAGGCTGTTATCTTTGCAAAAGGAGGATCTACTAAATATTAATGTCACTTTTCTGTTGAGGTGCCCATACTTTTGCACCGGTCAAATTTTGGTTTAATGCATATTGCACATTTTTTGTTAGTACAATAAACCTCATTTCAATCCTGAAATATTACTGTGTCCATCAGTTATTAGATATATCAAACTGAAATGGCTGTTGCAAATACCAAAATATTTAGAACTAAAAACGATTAAGATTAATAGGGGTGCCCAAACTTTTTCATAGGACTGTATACTAGAATAGCTGTTGAGACCATATCATCACGTCCTGGTCCTTGTTTACGATGAAGATCGTTCGTCGGCCACCTGTTGACTATGTACGTCCAGTCGGTTGGCGGTCGTGTGATGTTATTCATGGACGTCCCAAAAAGATCAGCGCTCATTGAATGTTGGGCATATAGCCATGGCCGTTTCCATGATACCCCTTGGCCTGGTGGTTTTGTGATCCAGCTGAGGCTGAGAACTCTTGTACCCGCTGGGTATTAGAAGACCCAACTCAGATCTGAAGTTCTTGTTAGGAGGCTTCAATCCTTCAAATCACATGTACGGAAAAATCACCAAAAAATGTCCCGTTCCTGAAGTGGTTTATGACACCGGAAAGGTCTATCCCAGGCAAAGATTTCATATCCTGATGGTTCAGAATGTCTTGTTCAAGCTCTATCGAAGAAGCACCAAGAAACGGTAATGCTGAGGACTGTAGACACAATGGTCGGCCAAGGAACCTTAGTGTATCAATGGAAGACACTTCAGACTTCTCTTGGAAACCAGAAGATGTCCAGACGGACTGGAAGAAACCATGGGGAACCATTATCTACTGCCAAAAAGCAAGACCTGGAAACAAGGCCAAGTGGCTCAAAACGATTCACAAAAACATAGGAAATGGGGTGAAGAAAAATGGCGGCGGGTCCTTCAAAATGTGAAATATTTGTCTAACCGAAGAGCAGGAGAATAATGAGTATCTGCAGGTAAATCGTGCTGGAGGTTCCTTGCACGTTTGGGGCTACATTTCATCAAATGGAATTGGGTTTGGTCAGGATTAATGGTGTCCTCAGTGCTGAGATACTTATCCATCTGGGAGGCGTCTGATGGGCTCCATATTTGTTCTCCAGCAGGACAAGAACCCCAAACCTACAGCCAATGTCATGAAGAACCATCTTCAGTGTAAAGAAGGACAAGGGGTCCTAGAAGTGATGATATGGCCCCCACAGATATAGCCCTGATCATCCAGTCTGTCTGGGATGACATGAAGAGACAGACGGATTGGAGCAAGCCTACCTCTATAGAAGATCTGTGCTGATGGGAACGACCTCCCCGCCGAGTTCTGCCAAAAACTCTTTGTAAGTGTGCGCTATATAACTATGTCATCATATTGACCGTGACCCTCTCTTTGCTCCCCCCTCTACAGTACATAACCTCTCCGCTCTCCTCCCATGATATCCCTGGATCTCCTCATTCTGTCCATATCCTCCTAGAAGGTTACTGCCGGGACGTGGGCACCGATTGCTTCCAGGCCGATGGAACGGTCACCCTCATCCGTGGCCCCTTGACAGTACTGGTGGACACCGCCGGCCCTTGGTCCCGGGATTTCATCCTTGGTTCTCTTCAGAGCCGTGGAGTCTCCCCCGAGGAGGTGACTCACGTGATTTGTACGCACGGACATTCTGATCACGTGGGCAACCTAAACCTGTTCACCAACGCTGAGATCCTGGTGTCTTACGATCTGTGGCGTGGCGGGTCTTATGTCTCTCACAACTTTCGGGGTGGAGAACCCTACTTGTTACCTGGAGGAGAAGGGTTGAAGGTTGTGCCCACCCCAGGGCATACAGGAAGTGATATTACCCTTCTGGTCCCGGGGACGACACTTGGCATGGTGGCAGTCGCCGGGGACGTATTTGAGAGAGAAGGAGATGAGGACACTTGGAGAGAACTCAGCGAAAACCCAGACATTCAAGAGAAGAGTCGGAGGAGCCTTCTGGGGTTGGCTGACGTCATTGTGCCAGGACATGGTCCGCCATTCAGGATCATTCGTGCCGGCCAGGAACCCGAGACATCGTGAACATTGGGGATCTAGATGGGGTTAGTAGGGTTGAGCCGAGCTTGAGATTTCAGGATCGTTTTTAATATCTGATTTTCGATCATTTTCCAGCCATCCCGATCGTGAAATTTGCTTGATCGGGATCCGATCTTTCCCGATCGCTCAACCCTAGGGATTAGGATGACGATCAGTCCATGTACATGGAAGTTCCTCTACACTAACCATATGGAACATGGCTGTCCAGTAATCCAGAGTGTCTGATAGTCCAGCCCCTCAGGGATTACTGTAATGTGCGACCCCGGCCCCTCAGATCTCCAAACGTTACGTTCATGGTGCTCACATAATACTTGAATCATAGCCCCACCTACAAAATGGCTGCTATCTCTGTGTGGCGGTGACACGTTCTTGTTTACCTTGTTGTTAAGAAAGTGACTTATTGTTTATATCATTATTGTTTCTGGGGAATATTTTTGAATTTATTTCTTTGTGTTAAAGGGGGTAAATATTGGGACACCCCTTCATAGACCGTGTACTCTAGACCACCAGGGAAGATGGAATAAAACCTGACACCACCCTAGACCTCCAGGGAAACAGGAGTTAGCATCACAATTACTCTAGACTAGTAGTTCTCAAACTTTCTGAAAGTGGAACCCCTTTGGGTGAGACTTTTTTTTCGGGACTCCCAGTTGCCAAACTTAGTCTCGTTCAGAGAGAAAAATCAGTCTCTAGTCTGGATTATAGCTTTATACTTCTTCTGTTCCTTTACATATGCCTGTTACACACACAGCTCTGCTACCTCCATGTTTCTCCCACACACACATCTCTGCTACCTCCATGTTTCTCCCACACACACACACATCTCTGCTACCTCCATGTTTCTCCCACACACACCTCTGCTACCTCCATGTTTCTCCCACACACACATCTCTTCTACCTCCATGTTTCTCCCACACACACATCTCTGCTACCTCCATGTTTCTCCCACACACACAGCTCTGCTACCTCCATGTTTCCCACACACACACAGCTATGCTACCTCCATGTTTCACACACAGCTCTGCTACCTCCATATTTCTCCCACACACACATCTCTGCTACCTCCATTTTTCTCCCACACACATCTCTGCTACCTCCATGTTTCTCCCACACACACAGCTATGCTACCTCCATGTTTCTCCCACACACACATCTCTGCTACCTCCATGTTTCTCCCACACACATCTCTGCTACCTCCATGTTTCTCCCACACACACATCTCTGCTACCTCCATGTTTCTCCCACACACATCTCTGCTACCTCCATGTTTCTTCCACACACCCATCTCTGCTACCTCCATATTTGCTACACATACGGCCCTGCTGTCTCAATGTACGTCAAACCCACAGCTCTACTACCGCCCCGTACATGCAAAACTCTGGTGCTTTCATGTTTTTTTTCCTTTGATACAAGCGACTACCTCCATACACTCAGCTCTGCTGCCTTCATGTGTTCCCCGCACTCTGCTCTGCTATATCCACTCTTCCTACCCGCACTTAACTCTTCTACCTTCCCCTCTACATGTAGTCCTGCACAGCTTCTACCATACACTGAGCTATTCTACGATAAGCTCAGACCCTGCATGTGACTGGTCACATTTTTGTGACAATATTAATGGTCCTCTAGTGTTCTAGACCACCAGGGAATTAGGAACTAATGCCTCCAGTATCGTAGCCCACCAGGGAATCTAGCGTCAATGTTTTTGCTACCTTAAATCTTCAAAGAAGTTGGCATTGACCTCTCTATTACACTAAACCATCCTGGGATACTAGGCATTAACACCTTGACTATTCTGAACCAACAGGGGCGTCCTCTGGGAAATGGACATTAACCTCTTTACTATCCTAGACTACCAGGGAAGTGGACGTGAATCTCTGTACTCCCCTAGACCACCAGGGATATGGACATTATCTTCTCTACTAACCCAGATTACCAGGGGAATGGACATCAACCTCTCTGCTACCCTAGACCACCAGGGAAATGGACATTAATCTCTCTACTCCCCTAGAGCACCAGGTATATGGACACTATCTTCTCTACTAACTCAGATTACCAGGGGAATGGACATTAACTTCTCCACTACCCTAGACCACCAGGGATATGGACACTATCTTCTCCACTACCCTAGACCACCAGGGATATGGACACTATCTTCTCTACTCCCCTAGACCACCAGGGAAATGGACATTAACCTCTTTACTATCCTAGACTACCAGGGAAGTAGACATGAATCTCTCTACTCCCCTAGACCACCAGGGAAATGGACATTAACCTCTCCATATCCTAGACCTCCAGGAATATGGACATTATCTTCTCTACTAACCCAGATTACCAGGGGAATGGACATCAACCTCTCCGCTACCCTAGACCACCAGGGCTGTCTGAATTTAGGCTGACATCTTTAATTTTTCACTGTTGTCTAATGATTGTGTCTTGTAGCCTGAAAACTTCTGTACTTTACTCGCTGTTTTCAAGATCTCTGCTTGCTGTCAGTGAACAGTCACGTTTGTTTCTACCTAATATTTTCTCACAGCTGAGGTTTTGCTACAATGTATTAGTATTGTGTAGTCGTAAGCGGCAGCACAGATCTCATCCGTCCTGGACTTCAGGCCTTGTACATTGCGACGTGCTGCAGCTGCGTGAGGATGACTAGACCCACTATACAATACAATAAGCTCATGGTTTGGTGGTACCAGGAGGAGGTTATTTGCATATTCCCGTACCTTGCACTCATACATGAAAATATATGCAAACCTACATGGACGTGATATTGACTGCTCTGGATCCATGCCATGTCTGTACGATTACAATGGGCCTCCGTAATGCAGACCAGGAAGTGTTGTCATAGGAACCCTGGGTCAGCGGAGCTGCAGCCGTGAGTCCTGTAAATTCAAGCACTAGTTCACATTCCTGCAGGTTATCGGTGTCCTGTTATTGTCATGGCTGGTGACGCAATGCGATGACTCGATGGTCGGGGCATCCGTCCTTATCAGCTCGTCGTGACATTCCCCGTTGTCACAGATTATTCAGAGATATCCGAATGTGTCCTCCATTGTTAGACATAATTGATTCCATATAGCGTGTTTCTCCGAAAATAAGACGGGGTCTTCTATTATTTTTTTTCTCTGAAAAAAGGGCTTATTTTTGGGGTAGGTCTTCATTTTTTCCATGAACAACAATCACACATTTGTGCAAAAATATTTTTATAAGTTTGTAGACCGGGCGTTTTCGGGCACAGGGATACCTAATAAGTATGTTTTTCACGGTAATATTTTAGTTTTATATGTATTCTAGTGAAAGTGGGGGCTTAAACTTTTATTGTTTTGGGGTTTTTTAGATTTTTTTTTAAAAACTTTTAAAATTATTAATCCCCTCCTAGGGGGCTTGAACCTGCATTCGTATTGCAGTCTATGGGAGATTATCTACATAACTATTGAGGCTGCTCATAGACCAGCCTCAATAGTAAGATTCTTATCACAGGCTCCATAAGGCTACCATGATCTCGAGATCAGAGTAGACACTGATCTTGAGCTTAAACTCCAGGCCTCCGCCGTACATTACAGCAGAGACCTGGTACAGAACGTTGTGCTACTTTGGGGAGAAGGAGGGGGGGTCACAATCAACAATGTTTGTGATCAGAGTAGACACTGATCGTGGGCATTAATTCCAGTTCTCCACTGTACATTATAGCGGAGATCTGATACAGTAGCTATAGGAGCTACTTTGGTGAGAAGGGGGGGGGGGGGGCGGTGACACTCAGCAATGTTCGAGATCAAAGTAGACACTGATTGTGGGCTTAAACTCCGGGTCTCTGCTGTACATTACAGCAGAGACCTGGTACAGAAGGTTGTGCTACTTTGATGGGGAGGGGGGGGTGTCACAATCAACAATGTTTGCGATCAGAGTAGGCACTGTTCGTGGGCATTAATTCCGGTTCTCCACGGTACATTATTGCAGAGATCTGATACAGTAGCTATAGGAGCCACTTTGGTAAGAAGGAGGGGGGGTGACACTCAACAATGTTTGAGATCAGAGTAGACCCTGATCGTGGGCATAAACTCCGGGTCTCCGCTGTACATTACAGCAGAGACCTGACACAGTAGCTATAGGAGGTTGTACAACTTTAGTGAGAAGGAGGGGGGTGTCACACTCAACAATGTTCATGATCAGAGTAGACACTGTATGCGGGCATTAACTCCGGTTCTCCACTGTACATTATAGCGGAGATCCGATGCAATAGTTATTCAGAGCAGCCGCCATCTTTAATGACCCGGCATCTGCTGTAATAGCCCAGCAGATGTCGGGAAGAGTTTAAACTAGCTAGGGCTTATTTTTGGAGTAGGGTTTATATTTCAAGCCTACCCAAAAAAAATCTGGAAAATCTAGCTAGGGCTTATTTACAGAGTAGGTCTTATTTTTGCAGAAACACGGTAGTATAGCAAGACCATGTGAGGAGTGTAACCACACACAGTCCAATAAGACGTCCAAGCCGTTCAAGAGGAAGATAGCCAGGTCTTTGTTTCAGGTTTATGTACAATGACTTATCTTTCCATGTAGGTGACCATTGGTGGTGTGCATGTGCTGACAGTGCTGTACAGTAGACTGCCTCACTGTGCCGCACAGACTTGTTTTAAGAACTTCTTACTAGGAGGATCAAGAAGAATCAGAAGATTGGGCAAGAAAATCACCTCTCACGGCAGAGCCCCAGAAAGACTAGGGGCAGATTGTCAAGGAGCAAGAGGGAGAATTGAATGGGCCACCGTGCAGAAATGGAGAGGTCCTTTGGCTCGCGTTCCTGGTGCTTCATGCTAGGGACCCCACTGGTGGCTAAAGGATTCCAGCATGTTGGATAATGTCTGGCCTTCTGAATTCATAGATACTCCAGTGACTAAGTTTATGGCCTTGGAATGGTTCTTTTACTCATTTCCCTGGTGCTTGAGGCTAGGGACCCCATTGTTGGGAGATGGGTTGGGAACCACTAAACTGCCAAAATGCTATTAGGCAGCCCCCGCGGGCGTTATCTGTAGTAATCAAAGGCTTGGGGTCCATCAAGACAAGTTGATTGAGCTGAAGGACTCCAGAGCATTTGCATTGTACACAGTGAAGTTACGATCGATACTCCATGTGTAGAGTATGGGCAATGTACTATCCTCGGATGTACATGTGCTGGAGTCCCTCAGAGGACCCAGGACCTCTTAAGACGTTGTTTTCTGCAAATACAGATGGCGGTATGTTATCGCGGCTGCTTAAAGGCATTGCTTTTACCCTCTCCCACTCTGTTCTGTGGTATTACGTAGTGCAGAGTGTATAGTTAACGCTCAAAGCCATAATAGTACCGGCGGCATTACTCCCAAAACTCGGCAGAGTTACAGGGGTCAAGAGCCGTGAGCAGCTGTCGGAGTTGGAAGATATTAAACCCCTGAGTGCTATGATTAATGGCGATCACGGCATCCAGGGACGAGATCCCCCACAATAAGATCACTGGATCTGAGGGTTTGCCATGGCAGCCATTTCTTGGCCTCCTAACTGCTTATGCACAGTTGCTGTACTATGCATTGCCATACATTGCACTGGGGATCCATGATTCAGACCTTGTACAGCGCCAAACCAATCCAAACAGGCCCATCTACATTATAGACCAAACGTACCGCCATATTGTGCCTCAGCAATAACTTCATAATACAGCATGCAACAATGTTGTCCATGGGGTACAGAAGTTCAATTTCCATCCAAAAATTTCTGTTGTCTTCATATTACAATAACATTCACCAGGCCTATGTTGTTTTTTGCCAGACTATCTAGCACCCCCCATTGCCAACCCTATCACTTTTTCTAACATTGGTCACTTGGACCTGCCCTATTAGAGAATGAGCAAATCCAGCGTAAAGAGTGTCTTGTAATGGTGGACGCACGTCCATGGTGTTGAGAGACTCTTTGTAGGACACCCTTGAGAAGGTGGACATCCCCTTTAAGACTTTGGTAGTTGGAAGAGTCATGGAAACTCTTCTTCATGTTTTGGGAGAACTCGATAAAGCATTGATCCGCCGCTGATGGAGTGTGTGACGTCATGGCTATTGATCCGCACCGAAGAAACTTCCTCCTAGACGCCTACTGTTTTTGTCATCCCGGGCAGAGTCCAGAAGGGGGTGGAGGGTTGTCAGAGGTCGCCCTCCATGTACCATCACACCATCTTATCAGTGGCACTAAACATAGCAGGTGTGTCATGTATTAAACACACTCTCTTCATGTACAACCGCCATCTTCTACAGGGTGCAGTTTGTCGGGAGAGTTGGATTACATCCGACTGTCTGAATTGATAGATACTCCGACCAGGGCTATATGGTGACAAAGAGTCCCACAGAGATCACTGTGACTCCTTCACGAATGTTCTTGGAGCCATTTTGAGACCCCTCGTGTGCCACGACCGCGACTTCTAGTTGCAAAAAGATCACTGCTCAATTTTTTGTGATGGTTACAGCACCCTAAGGGTCGCAGTGTAACACCATTCACTAAAAGAGTCGCAGGGCCCCGCGATCTTTGGTGGTGTGATGTGGTCGTAGAGAAAGTCGCCATGTTGCCCTAGTTAATACAGTTGTGCGACTTACTGGCGAGTTGCGCTTTGACTGCAAAAACATAATCGAGTCGTAGACGTGTCGCGTGCGACTACCAGTGACATCTATGATAAAGAAGAGTTGCGTGCAACTTACGAACTATGAACAGGTTTGGATTCTCTACGACCATCGCATGATAGAAATATATTGAAATTTTGTTAGGCAACTTTTTGATGGGCGACACGTGTAGCCCCACCCCTGAGGAGCAACATTCTTAAAGGGCAGGGAAAGCTGGCAGACGTCCCTTTGTGGCTTGCTTTGATATCGGCTGTCACTTGGCTTTCCCAGAAACAGATATAACTAAGAAATCGCGGAATGGTGTGGCTGATCATCAGATTTGTCACAAATAAATTCTCAAATTTATCAGGAAAGCTGGGTGGTGTGAAATATGGCTCCCACCTAGCTTTCCTAAAGTCTTGAACGGCAAGTCTGCGGGGTTATGAAGTCGTACAAGAGTGGGGGTATATTCCTGCCATACAGGAGCATGAGAAAAGTGGATGACAACCCATAGGCAGAGCCATATTGGTCATCACCCAACTTTCCCAGAAGTAGATGGCCAAGGAAACAGACAGGGATGAGAAGTCACAGTGTACGAGGCGGGGTATGATGATCGCAGTGTATGACCTGCGGAGTGGTGGCGTCCAGGGTTTTATTGCTTGTTTGATCTGTTTATGGCCTAGATAAGAAGGATCAGGCCGCAGGCAGTGACAGGCACCAACATCATATATATCTAGTATCGGCAGTAAACTATAGGAAACATCCCTGGGCTATCCCCCAATTCACACCCTAGGATTAGTGGGAACGCTCTCTGACCCGCATAGACTAAGCAGTATGGAATGACAGGTGGTGTCCATATATATCACTCAGCTTTCCAACAAGCAGAACTAGGAAATGCCTAAAAATACAAGAGGTGATACGGGTTTAGAAAAAACATGGCTGCTTCTTTTCCAGAAACAGTGCCGCCTCTGGTCATGGGTTGTGTTTGATATTGCAGCTCAGCTCCATGGAGGTGAATGGGACTGACCTGCAATACCTTACATGAACAGTGGACAAGAGTGGAGCTGTTTTATGGAAGTCAAGCATTGATATAGTGGAGCTCATGGGTATACCTACCATAGGTAGCCAATGGAACGAGAGAAATCACCCATGGTTGTCCCATTTGTTTTGCTATTGAGTGGCCAGAACCAGCGATATGCTCCGATCTGGAAGGGATAGTCACCATGACAGTCACCCACCGTTTCTATTGATATGTGCAGAGATTAGGATACTTCTAGGAGCTCCACTCAAAAAGTCACTTGTGATACAGAAGTGGACAATGAGCTCCAGCCACAATCTGATCCAACAAGTGATCGTGGCCCGGTATTGAGGAATAATATCTCCAGTACAAGGGACCATGGGGCTACCATCTGGAAAGAACACCCATATCTTCCCCCCCACTACCAGGCATGGGAGCCCTCTCCAAATATTACCCATTTATGTTGGACTGTCTAGATGTTCCTCCTTCCTAGACCCTACAGTCTTCCCCTCCCAAAATGTTTTTGACTTTATAACCTGAAGTCGTGAACACTTGCCGTTTCTAGAGATGGGTGAACCTCGTGAGATTCAACTTCCTGTTCCATTTTGACCCAAACTGGAAGTGGTATTATTATATTCTCCTGAGCTCCTTTGGGTTCCTTGCGGGTTGTCTTCTTGTCTCCTCATGTGCCACACATGACCGCTGAGTTATGGGATTTGCCAACTTCATGGCGCGTTGATGCAATCCTAATCACGAGCCTCAGCAGTCCTCTGAGATAGGTTACATCACCCAGGAGGCCAGAAGATGGTGGAGGACAACCAAAGAGGACCCTCCTCCCAAGGCCAGTACATGAATTTTGAGCTGTATGTTAGAGTGCCATGACACTGATACATCCCACATGAGTACTGAGACATAATCACAGGCCTCAACGGTTCTCCGAGGCCGATGACATCACCCAGGAGGCCAGAAGATGGTGGAGGACAACCAAAGAGGACCCCCCCCCCCAAGGGCAGTACAGAAATGTTGAGCGTATGTTAAAGTGCCATGACACTGATACACCCCACATGACTGCTGAGACCTTATCACAGGCCTCAACTGTTCTCCGAGGCCCATGACATTACCCAAGAGGTCAGAAGATGCTGAAAGAGGAACCCAAGGGAGTGCCGACTGAGGCAAGTGAGCCCATGAGGTGAGGGACACTGACTATGTGTTTATTATGTTTACACACCTCCATTTTTTATCAAGAAACACCAAAAAATAATAGTGATTCGTGGGTGGCGAACCCCAAAAGGTTTGGGTCAAACCTGAAACTTTTTGAAAATTCGAATAGAATCCATTTCTTTCCAACTGGTTTGCTCATCTCTAGCTGTAACTAGACTGCCTTTCCATGACCACTGGATAAGAACTTGCCCTGTAGTTCCAGAATGTTTTTAGTTTCCCATGAGCCTCTACTTGCAACTAGTGGCATCAGCGCTGTCCCAGATGGAAACCAACATGGGCTCCTTACAATGTGTGGTGGTGTCAGTGGAGGTAGTAAGGGAATGGTTGTGTAAAGATTTACCAGCAGGCCTCAACTAGCCCTCGTGGTAGCTGGCGGGGCAACGGGGACAACTGGCAGAATCATCTCCCTTCGCCTTCTGAGCAGTAGTCATAAGCTACGTTGTACTTGTGACCTGATAAACTATCGCTATCTGCACTGCTCTGACGTTCCTGTTATTTTTGCATGTCTTGTTATTTTTTTCCCGTCCTTAATGAGGACAATTAGGACTTGGGCTGAGATTGTTATTGCCATGTTTTGGCCTGGGGCCATTCCATTACTGTTGCACAGAAAATACACAATGTGCCCTCTGTACATTGCAATCGAGGGATGTTGGGATCTGGGAAAAGTGGTGGCATGGTGGTCACTGTGACCCGTGGAGACACCGAGTAATTCCCTGCAAACAAACTGGTGGTTCTGGGGCGTAACTAAAGTCTCCTCAGCCCTGATGCAAAAACTTAGCTTGATGCTCCTGAGCAACCTCTCCTCACAACCATCTGCAGCTTCCCATTTGTATATTCTAGCAGCATTGACATTTCCCTTTTCTTCTCCCTCTGGCCCAGACCACCATGACCACCCATCATTCCCATCTCCTTCGGTGCTCAACACATTGAAATTGTGCCCCCTCTGCACAACAGCTTCTCCAACATAATCCCTATGTGCTGCTAACTACGGTCTGCATTTGCCATTAAAAAAGTTAATGTTCTCCTTTCTGACAGTGGAAGGCTGTGCATCATAAATCTTCTCACTTCTAGTGCACCAGAGGGCAAGGAGAATACAATGCAATGCACAGACTGCTGGCCATCAAAGAAAATCAGGAGATCAAGGAAGCTTAACCCTAGTGTTTTGGGGGTGACTTGTGGGCCCCTCTGGCTTTTGGGCCCGATCACAGCTACAATCATTGTAACTCCTATAGCTACAATGATTTCATGTCGAAAGGAGACAAGGGTAACAGGGATTCCTACGGTATACATGTCAGTTCTTTTTTATTTTACCAATGTATATGAGGTTATTGGTAGACATTTTTGGAATATAATTCCGTTTAGTAGCAAAAAAGGCTATAAAGTTTTCCCTAGCAGTGATCCATTAAGCATTGCCAGGGAGAGTACCCTGTAAACCAAAACTCCCTGTGTAGCAGTTGCCAAGGGAGGGGGCAAATAGCTGTTTTATACCACCTAGAACAGTGGTTCTGGTGTCCTATGAAAGCTAATATTCTCAGCACTCATATGAGATCAAGAGCACAGTTCTAGCTATGGAAAAACAGATATCAATAGTTAAAAACGCTGCTTTCGAATGACACCAGAACCACTGAAGATGTGCCGAAGATACAGCTATTTGTAGTAACTCCAACCACTTTGACAATTGCTGCATATTTACATACTGGCAATACAAAGGTGTACAGATTTTCACTGGCAATAGCTTGCTCAGGGTTTTGCTAGGGAGGACTTTAGAGCCTTTTTTTTTCTACCAAATGATTGTAAAATAGGTTAATAAAGTAAATGTTCATCAAATACCCCCCAACACAATAGGAAAAAGAAAAGTGAAATAGTGCTTACACCTTAAAGCTACTAGTGGAACCCCTATTAAAGGGAGTAATCTCCCCCTCTTCCCAATTCACTGTTCACAAAAAGAATTAACGCTGGACCTTGAAGACCATGGAGCTCTTGCCAAGCCTAATGACTTGCTCAGCACTACCCTACGCTGAATTTGGAGAGATGGTGCAGCTCCTCCAATGCCTTGATGTCCAGACCTGACCGCACTGGTCAGTCGCCAGCTGCTGCTACGCTGTTTCCGCAATTCTCATTGAAGTAAATAAGAGTTATGGGATCTACAAAGACAGTGTCACACAGGCGTATGGGAAAGAGAGAAACCCGTGGGAACAGTGAGAATATCTGTCTTGGAAGGAACTGACTACAACTATTGTCCCTGGTGGAGCAATATGGAGAGCTCCTTCCCCATGGTGGAACAATATGGAGAGCTCCTTCCCCATGGTGGAGCAATATGGAGAGCTCCTTCCCCATGGTGGAACAATATGGAGAGCTCCTTCCTCATGGTGGAGCAATATGGAGAGCTCCTTCCCCATGGTGGAACAATATGGAGAGCTCCTTCCTCATTCTGAGCAGTAGGAAGAAGCACGTAGTAAAGCTGTACATTGTATCCTGATAAGTTATTGTTATCTGCAAACCACTATTGCGACCTTTCGGTTTTATTGCAACTATGGGGGGGGGGGTATGCAGTCTTTTTTTTTTTTTACCTTTTATACGATAAAAAAGACTATTATAATATTTTTTAGTTGTTTTTTTTTTTTTTTTTAAAAAAGCCATATTCAAAAAGCCATAGTGTTTTCATTTTTCAACTCTACGTAGGGGCATATTTTTTTGCAGGACGAGCAGTAGTTTTCATTTGTAATCTTTTGGGGTGCATTCAAATTTTTGATTCTGCTTATTCCATTTTTTTTTTTTAGTAAAAATTAAAAAAAATATCATTTTTTTTTTGTTTTTTTCTTACAGCATTCACTATGTGGTTTTTTTTTTTTTGTCATTTTTGAAAAATATTTTTTAGAATTTCATTAAATTTTTGTGTCACATTTTACTAGTGCCAGTAGGGGACTTGAATCTGCAGCCATTTGACCCCTTCAATAATATTTCTGTAGTTTTACCCTGATATCCATTCTGCTAGGCCCAGTCTTGGCCACCGCTGCCATCACGCAAAGGGGGCTGACAGAGGGAACCCTTTCCCTATGTCTCATCTCTGTGTTGCCACACTTGCTATTGACCATGGTATAGAAAGAGTTAATCTGTCAAGGATTAGAATGATCCATTCCCAACAGTTATGGCAGGAACGTGGCTATGTGGGACAGCTGGGCTCGCAGGTATAGTGGCTGTGCATGCACGATCACCATGGCCAATCTATGGCATATAGCATAATGGATATTATCATCATGGAGCGTTAAGGGATTGGCATGATGCCTTGTCTGTAGGAGTAGTTGTGCCTGGTACTGAAGTATGTGCCATTCTCTTGAACGTAGGACCCCCACAAATAAGTCATCGATGGCCAATGTTGAAGATCAGTCGCCAATGTCGGAGTATCAGAGAACCCCTACAACATTGTCCACCTCCTTTCTTGAATAAAGTTCTCTAGCTATCTGATCCTTCTCAGGCGTTCACAGGTGTAAGGGACAAGGACAGAGCATCATGGTAAATCCATAAAATTCGTAGACCTTGAACAGAAGATCAATGGGTTTCCCAGATAATGAGCAGAATATGCTGAGGACAGATTAGATACAGCTATTTATAGGTAGGCTTATTGAAGGGATTTATTTTTGTTCTTCCTGGAAAGGTCAATAAAAAAGAAAAAGTTCTTGAAAATTAACATTGGGCTTTGTAAAGGGATCCCACAAAAATGGAGGACCCGGAGACCATAGTACTGTGACCATTATGCACACTTGATGCTACCATCCACCACGTTGCCCTCTAGTTCACGGAGTTGAGTATAGCTATCTCGAAACCATGGTGTCACAGGTGGTCTGGTAAACTTTACATCCACTCCATGAAATTGTGGTGAACGTCCAGCCTCCATTTGTCAGTCAACATGTCTGGTGACCCAGTTGTGTAGCATTAAGTACCAAGTGACCCAACGCCCAGCACTAATAGTGCTGGTGGGACAGTAGTCAGTCCATGCTGATTTGTTGGCATTCACGACCCTGAGGTTCTAGTAATTCATTCTACTATTGTGATCAAGTGGTTTTCTATCCTTCTCCAGTCCACTGGTGGTTTGGTGTTATGATCTAGTGTCCATCAGTAATATATCAACTATTTAGTCTTTTCCCAAATCAATCCTTAGTGATCCAGAGATTTTGTGTCCATGTGTAGTCATCCTGTGTCCTTCCTTGGTGATCTAGCTCTATAACCGGCTGGGTGTGGGTTGGTGAAGTCTAAGATTTGTCATCAACCTTTGGTGATCCACTGGTTTGTGTTCACACATGGTTGTCTGCTGGTGCAATGTTTTATTGGTCTACCGTGGTGGTACAGTAATCCAGTGAGAACCTTGATGATCCAATGGATTGTTGGTCCTAGATTCAATTCTTGGTGATCCACTGGTTTGATGTTAATTTCTTTTGTTCTGAAGTCCATCCTTGATGATCCAGTAGTTTGATGTTCATATACTGGTATATGATGTACATTCCTGTTGTTCTAGATTCTATTCTTGGTGATCCAGTGGTTTGATGTTCATAACTTTTCTCAAAAGATTCAGGTTTGAACCCAACTTTGTGGGTACCTCAAACCTGAGAATACATGGGAAGTGCCAACATCATGATACTTGTGTTAAAGACTTATGATGTTGTCACACCTTATGTGATCACTGAGGCTAAAGACCTCATTGTACCCCAGGAGACCAGAAGTGGACCCCGAGGGTGTGTCAGACACTGTGGATGCCCAAGAGGGGTAAGGGAAGGTGAATATAAATTTTTATGTTTCTGCACCTCCACTTATTATACTCTGGGGACTGAAGAGTTCCAGGACTATAATAGTAGCACTTCTGGTTTGTGGCGAACAGGCTTAACCCAGAACAAATCTTTGTACAGAACCACCTGAAACTAAACAAATGTTCACAGGTTCGCTCATCTCTATTCTAGAGTCCTTCCTTGGTCACCCAGCAGTTTGATGTGTACTCTTGAATTATTTTAGAATTTATCCTTGGTGTCTCAGTGGTTTGATGTTCATACTTGTTGTTCTAGATACCTCTTTGGTGTTTCGGAGGTTTGATGTTCATTCTTGTCATTCTAGATTACATCCTTGGTCTCTCAGTGGTTCGATGTTCATTCTTGCCATTCTAGAGTACTTCCTTGGTGTTTCGGTGGTTTGATGTTCACTCTTACCATTCTAGACTACATCCTTGGTCTCTCAGTGGTTTGATGTTCATTCTTGCCATTCTAGAGTACCTCCTTGGTGTTTCGATGGTTTGATGTTCATTCTTGCCATTCTAGATTACATCCTTGGTGTTTTGGTGGTTTGATGTTCATTCTTGTCATTCTAGATTACATCCTTGGTCTCTCAGTGGTTTGATGTTCATTCTTGCCATTCTAGATTACCTGTTTGGTGTTTCGGAGGTTTGTTGTTCATTCTTGCCATTCTAGATTACCTCTTTGGTGTTTCGGTGGTTTGATGTTCATTCTTGTTGTTCTAGATTACATCCTTGGTCTCTCAGTGGTTTGATGTTCATTCTTGCCATTCTCGATTACCTCTTTGGTGTTTCGGAGGTTTGTTGTTCATTCTTGCCATTTTAGATTACCTCTTTGGCGTTTCGGTGGTTTGATGTTCATTCTTGTTGTTCTAGCGTACCTCTTTGGTGTTTCGGAGGTTTGTTGTTCATTCTTGCCATTCTAGATTACATCTTTGGTGATCCAGTGGTTTGCATGACTATATCTATTATTCAGTGGTGGCCTAGATGGGCCATGAACCACAGAAGTTGTGGTGTATCTCTAACCTAACATTTACTTTGTCTATTTTGGATCTTCTGGCGCTACAACGATGAAGATATTTTCTCAAATCTTTGTTCTGTTGGATCCCACGGTTCTCAAGATCCATGCTGTGCAGATGCTTTAAAGTGTCATTATTTAAGATTACAAAGTTGCCAGACCCCGAGAGACCACCTAAAATGGACCGAGTGATGGTCAGGTCTTACCATTATACTTTTTTAGATATTTTATCAGGACATCAATGTGTATGACACTGCCTCCCCCTCCCTGCGTCACCACCTGCTCCTCTCTATCGACTATGGTACAAATTCCACGATGACTCATATTTTGCTATCTATACATCTATAGGGTTGGATGTATAGATATAAGGGACCAGGATCAGTGTCCTCACCACAGTCCCAGCCTTCTCCCTCTGCTCTTAGCACCAGCTCGTCCACCACCTCTCGTCACCATGTGCACTGGGAAATGTTCCAAATTTATCGGGATCTCTTTGTTCCCCTTTTCCGTCATCTCCATCATCTGCAATTTGATCCTGCTCTTTCCGGGATGGGACCTAGAACCAGTCGAGAATGCGTCGGAGCAGTTGACGCCAGAAGTTCTGTATTTGGGGGGAGTTATCGGAGGAGGGTTACTGGTAAGATCATCATCATCTTTATAACGTCATCTGGGTCAATGTAGTCTACAATCTTGGATGTATCCTTGATTCGTCTCGAAAGTGGAGGTGCCGCCATTAGTGACCTTCAGACATGACAGAGGGCACCTGGTGTCTAGTCAGTACCTAGAACCCTCATCTCCTGAACCTAGAACCGCTGTCCTGATCACTATTTTCTCACCCCAGGTGCTTATTCCAGCCATTCACATCCAAGCCACCGGTAGAAAGGGCTGCTGCGACAACCGCTGTGGGGTGAGTACACCGACTCCAATGTGCTGCCATATGTCATGATGGCTGCTGTATCTAAGCCATTGTGTGGTGCTTAGATACAGCATCTAATCCTATCATGGGTGATACTGTCTGTTGCATCTAAGCCTATTGTGTATGATATTATCTGTTGGATCTATTCCTATCAATATATGATACTGCCTGCAGTATCTAAGCTAGTGTGTGATGTTTGCTGCTGTATCTAATCCTACCATGAGTGATACTGTCTGTTGCATCTAGGCCTATTGTGTATGACATTAGACATCTGTTGTGTTTAAGTCTATCCTGTTTGATGTTATCTGTCGTATCTAATCCAGCCATGTATTATACCATCTGCTATGTCTACGTTTATAGTGTAGAATACTATTGGCTGTATCTAAGCATATTACATGTGATACCATCTGTTGCATCTATTCATATCACATGTGATACTGCCTGTCGTACACCAATCCAATCCTATCGTGTGATACTATGTATTGTATCATAATCTAATCATTTCATGTATCTATTGTATCTAACCGTATTGTGTGATACCATCTGTTGTATCTAAGCCTATTGGGTGTGATAGTGTCTTTTGTTCCTAATCCTATCTGTTGTATCTAAGCCTATCGGGTGTGATAATCTGGTGTAGCTAATCCTATGACATGTGTTACTATCTGTTGTATCTAATCTTATACTGTGGTTCTTTCTGTTGTATCTAATCTTATTGTGTGGGATACTCTATGTCGTATCTAATCCTTTCATGTAACATTCTGTCTATGAGAGTAAAATCTTTTGTATCTAATCATATGATGTATGTTACTGTCTGCTGTATCTAATCCTATGATGTACGATACTGTCTGCTATATCTAATCCTATCATGTGTTATACTGTCTGCTGTATCTAATCCTCTGATGTATGATACTGTTTGCTGTATCTAATCCTATGATGTACGATACTGTCTGCTGTATCTAATCCATCATGTGTGATACTGTCTGCTGTATCTAATCATCTCATGTGCGATACTGTCTGCTGTATCTAATCCTATCATGTGCAATACTGTCTGCTGTATCTAATCCTATCATGTGCGATTCTGTCTGCTGTATCTAATCCTATCATGTGCAATACTGTCTGCTGTATCTAATCCTATCATGTGCGATTCTGTCTGCTGTATCTAATCCTATCATGTGCAATACTGTCTGCTGTATCTAATCCTATCCTGTACGATACTGTCTGCTGTATCTAATCCTATCATGTGCGATATTGTCTGCTGTATCTAATCCTCTCATGTGCGATACTGTCTGCTGTATCTAATCCTATCATGTGCGATACTGTCTGCTGTATCTAATCCTCTCATGTGCGATACTGTCTGCTGTATCTAATCCTATCATGTGCGATAATGTCTATTGGCTCGGTTTGATCATTCATTGTGAACGCCATAGTTAACCCCTTCTCTCCCACAGATGTTCCTGTCCATCCTCTTCGCCGTCATCGGTGTGGCTGGAGCGGCGTACGGTTTTGTGGTGTCGGTGTTTGCGATGGTGCGAGGACCCCAGTGCTTCTATGCACCAGACACCTGGGGGCGCCCCTTTTACACTAACCTGACAGATCTGGAGTAAGGATTATTACACCCTCCACTGACTCCGCCCTCTAATCTAATATAATCCTGTAACTTTACTTAAAGGGATTTTCCAGAGGGTAAAAATGTTTTAGAAGTGGCTCAGAATGGGTTAAAAAAAAATACCACCTCTCTAGTCCCCACCACTGCTGTCCCGACGCTGCCAGGTCTCTTTTTCCTGTTCCCTCTTGTCACACAGGAAATGCCTCCCAGCCAATCAGTGTCGGAGGCGGGTCCAGGCTGTGGCCAATGATTGGCTGAGAAGTTATTTCCTGTAGAGACCAGCGGGGTGTCCAGGCCGCATCGGAATGGGAGTAGTGGGGGATCAGAGAGGTGAAAACTGCCCAAAAAAAACCTGCAGGAAAATCTCTTTAATTTCAGTCCATCACGTGTTGTACTCTAGTCACACACAGAGCTGCATTCTCTAGACACCCCGAGGAGGAAATTCTTCAAATCATTGATTTTTGACTATTTAACACACCAAGTAATAGTTATGTGCCAATGGGCTGGGCCAAAAGCTGGTATAGGGCCGGTCTTAATGAATCCCCCAGCAGGGGGCAGCAGTGAGATCACAGGAAACCAGTGAAAGTAAGAATGCAGCTCTGGATGTGTTTGGTGTATAAAACTGGATTCCAGATCAGTAGGGTCCTGATTGAATAGTCTCCATGAATGGCGCCACTTATGGACCCGATTAACCCTTTATTTCTCTTCTCCAGTGATAAGAATTACCTATTTAACAAGGACTTGTGGAGTATCTGTGAGCTCCCCAAGGACGTGGTGATGTTTAACATCGTCCTGTTCTCCATGATCTTGGCCTCCTCCGGCATCTCTCTCATCCTGTGCACCATCCAGGTGATAAATGGTCTCTTTGGTACTATCTGCGGAACCTGTCGGAAAAATTAGATGGCAAGTGTGGTGAGTGTACACCTTCTATATGGGCTGACATTGGGTTGATGACATTTTGCTGGGATTTCCTGCTGGGAGAGGGGAAAAGAGCTGCTCCATCCATGGTCAGGGATAGAGATAGGCGAACCTCGTGAGATTTGTGAGATTCGTTTCGCGAATGTTCTCAAGATTCATCATCCTTTTTCGTTTGGTTTGAAGCGGTAGTGCTATTATACTTTGGGGTCTCTTCGCTCCGCACCTCCTCCCCAGAGGTCAGAAAATATAACACTCACCTTCCTTATAATACTCACCTTCCCTCACCTCGCCTGGGCTACCTTGCAATGTTTAGTGCTTTTTTGGGACCTCTTCAGTTGTCTTCTGGCCTCCTGGGTGTCATCACAGGTCCAGAGGGCTCACTGAGGCCATGAAGGGCCTTAAGAGACTACTGAGGCCTGTGATTGGGTCTCAGAGGTCACCTCGAGTGCCAATGTCATGAAGGGCCTTAGGAGACTGCTGAGGCCTTTGATTTGGTCTCAGAGGTCATGTGGGGTACCAATGTCATGGCACTTTAACATAAGTGCCATGAAGTTTGTGCGCCCCTCCTAACCATTAGGAGCCAAAACAGGCCACAGCAGGCCCCCAGGCCAGTGACGGATCCCAAAAACCTGAAGGTGACTGAAGGGGACCGCAAGTGACCCCAGGAGAGGTGAGATTAAGGGGAGAATCCATGTTTGTTAAGTTTCCGCACCCCCCTTGGCCTCCGATTATTATACTCTGTAGTCTAAAGAGACCTCACAGTATACCAGTGATTTGTGGTTGTGAGCCCCAAAAGCCCGAAATTTTTGGAAAATTCTTTGGTTACGAACCGGTTTGCTTATCTCTTGTGACTTTGGATTTTTTTGCATTATTTCAATTGATTTTTTTGTATTTGGTTTACAGACTGGGCCCGTCTATAAAACCCCTCCAGGAACGACTTACACCCTGCCCACCCACCACGCCCTCCTTATTGCTGACGTCAAGGGCTGGATCCTGTGACGAATGAAACCTGGCCAAGTGTGATCACGGACCCCAATGAGTCAGAATGAAGGGCCACCTCGACCCCAGACTGACCCTTTTTGCACTAAGGATTTTTTGGAAGTCTCGTTTGATGTGTATATATATATTCTAGTCCTATTTTATTTATGATTTATATTGATGTCATTATGTGAATAAACTAAGATTTGGATAGAGGCGTCCATTTTTAGTCCAATATTGTCCTGCAATATTTAGTCTGACCACTAAGCCTAATAATAGAGAACCACTTGCCAATTCTGTAGGGGTTTACTTTGCAGCAGTCACCTCATTTACATCACAGATAACATTACAATAGTACATAGCACGTCTATAGATAACACCACTGACCTATCATTACATCACTACTGACAATAGATGATGTCACAGCTTAACTCCTCCCCCTCCCTGCACACAGCATGTTTAGAAAACTCGCCTATAGACCTCAATGAGTCGCTCCAGACTATTGCTACCAATGGCCATGGCTATGCTGTAAAGCAGGTCACTAAATGCTGCTAATAGAGCAGAGGAGAAGCTCAAGCAAGATGGCCGCCCCCCAAAAAAACAATGGTGATACATTACTTTGAAGAATTTTTTGGCCATAAACTTAAAAAAAAAAACAACCTTTGGTGGAGTTACCCTTTAAGCCTAAACATTGTTTTGATTCATCCTTTATATCATTGTATATAGTGTATATCTACACTATCCAATTACCATTCAGTAATACCAAAGGGCGAGGCTGTGACAATCTTGATTCATTTGCATATAAAGGGGTGTGGTTAGCAGATATAGATGATATGGAACTGTTATAGGAGAATGAAGACTCACATGATGTAACCGTGGGGTGCTGGATTTAGGGTGGTGTTACCACTTAAAGCACTAAGTTTGCTAGAATATAATATTAGTGGAGTAATTACAGCTCTGCCCCCTAGTGGACTGATTTTTAATGTGGCTATGCTGTTGTCATGCAGGTGTTGCCCAACAATGACCACAGCCCCCTAACACGGTTATAAAAGATATGGCTCAAAAACAGCGCCCCTCTGACCACAGGCTGTGTGTGGTATTGCAGCTTAGCTCCATTCATTCCAATGGAGTTCAGTTACGTGGAGTACGGCAGGTCACACCCAACATGTTGTTTCAAATGCGTACCTCCCAACCGTCCCGATTTCCGCGGGACATTCACGAATTCGGTGTCCTGTCCCGTGGTCGGCGGGAGGTATGTCCTGATTTTCCGGAGGACGCCGATGAGTTGAACACATATGCGCGTAAAGCAGGAGTTGTCACAGCTCAGCTCCTGCCTTACTGCTGCCTTACTGCTGCGCTCCGGCTTCTGGCACTGGGGCAGATGAAGGGGGAGAACGGCATGACACTGGGGCAGATGAAGTGGGGGATGGCATGACCCCTGGGGCAGATGAAGGGGAGAACGGCATGACACTGGGGCAGATGAAGGGGGAGAACGGCATGACACTGGGGAAGATGAAGAAGGGGGACGGCATGACACTGGGGCAGATGAAGTGGGGGGATGGCATGACACTGGGACAGATGAAGGGGGGAGAACGGCATGACACTGGGGCAGATGAAGGGAGAGAACGGCATGACACTGGGGCAGATGAAGGGGGAGAACGGCATGACACTGGGGAAGATGAAGGGGGGGAGAACGGCATGACACTGGGGCAGATGAAGGATGGGACGGCATGACACTGGGGCAGATGAAGTGGGGGGATGGCATGACACTGCGGCAGATGAAGGGGGGAGAACGGCATGACACTGGGGCAGATGAAGGGAGAGAACGGCATGACACTGGGGCAGATGAAGGGGGGGAGAACGGCATGACACTGGGGGTAGATGAAGGGGGGACATGAATCTGGGGGCAGAGATGGGGGGACATGAATCTGGGGGCAATGATAGGGGGACATGAAACTGGGGGCAGATAAAGGGGTTATATGAAACTGTGGGAGAGATGGAGGGGGGGGAACATAATTTACATGTGACTATAGGAGGATTATAATATGTGGGGGCACATGAAAAATGAATGAGAATGGGGGAGTCAACATAAAAGTGGACGGAGCTAAGTTTGTATGCAAATGTTTTGTATTAAGCCATGTCCCTAAACCTGCCCGTGTCCCCTGTGATCCTGTTCATTCCCTCCATGTCCCTTTGTGTCCCCAAATAGTAATAGTGCCCTTTTGTGTGCAATACACAGCCTCATGCTGCCATAGTTCCCCCTACACAGTAGGCTGCTCCTTTTGTGCCCCCACAAGTATATTGCCCTCTCAGTGGCTCATGCGGAGCATATTGCCCCCTTAGTGTACTCCACAAAGGGTGATGTCCACCTTGTGGCCTCCGCACAATATCGTGCCCTTAGTGACCACCATATACTGCTGTAGTTATCCTTGCAAAGTTTGATTCTTTATTAGTGCCCCTAGTGATTCTTTAATAGCCCCTCACAGTATAATTCTCCTTTCATTTCTTTCACATAGTATAACATATTGCCCCCTTAGTGACCATTTACAGTATAATGCTCCTTAGTGGCTTTCAAACAGTATAATGGCCCCTTAATGGCTCTCCACATGATAATGCCCCTTTAGTGTACCCCACAGAGTATGAAGTCCCCTTAGTGGTCATACAGAACATAATGCCTCCTTCGTGTCCTCCACACATTTTAATGCCTTTTTAGTGGCCCTCCACAATATAATGCCCCCTAAGGGTGCATGCACACTACGTAACGCCGGGCGTGTATGAGAGCCGTACACGCCGGCGTTACAGCAGGGCTGCCGAACACTTCCCATTCACTTCAATGGGAGCGCTCGTAAACGCCGCTGTTACGAGCGCTCCCATTGAAGTGAATGGGAAGTGTTCGGCAGTCTGCTGTAATGCCGGCGTGTACGGCTCTCATACACGCCCGGCGTTACTCAGTGTGCATGCACCCTTAGTGTGCTTTACATAGTAAAATGCCCCCTTAGTGACTGTTCATGGTATAATGCTCCCTTAGTGTACCCTACATTATTTATACAGGCGTTATAATGTGACCCTCCACATTGTAATGCCTGTTAGAATACCTCACAAAATATGATGCCCTTTTAGTGTCCTATACAACATAATGCACCCTTAGTGTCCTTCACATAGTACAATTCCATCTTATAATGCCAGTATAATGCCTTCTTAGTAGTCCTCCACAGTATAATGCCCCCTTAGTGTCCTTCCATAGTATGTAGCCCCCTTAGTGTCCTTCTATAGTATGTAGCCCCTTAGTGTCCTTCCATAGTATGTAGCCCCCTTAGTGTCCTTCCATAGTATGTAGCCCCTTAGTGTCCTTCTATAGTATGTAGCCCCTTAGTGTCCTTCCATAGTATGTAGCCCCCTTAGTGTCCTTCCATAGTATGTAGTCCCCTTAGTGTCCTTCCATAGTATGTAGCCCCTTAGTATCCTTCCATAGTATGTAGCCCCTTAGTGTCCTTCTATGGTATGTAGCCCCTTAGTGTCCTTCCATAGTATGTAGCCCCTTAGTATCCTTCCACAGTATGTAGCCCCTTAGTGTCCTTCTATAGTATGTAGCCCCTTAGTGTCCTTCTATAGTATGTAGCCCCCTTAGTGTCCTTCCATAGTATGTAGCCCCCTTAGTGTCCTTCCATAGTATGTAGCCCCCTTAGTGTCTTTCCATAGTATGTAGCCCCTTAGTATCCTTCCATAGTATGTAGCCCCTTAGTGTCCTTCTATAGTATGTAGCCCCTTAGTGTCCTTCTATAGTATGTAGCCCCTTAGTGTCCTTCCATAGTATGTAGCCCCTTAGTGTCCTTCTATAGTATGTAGCCCCCTTAGTGTCCTTCCATAGTATGTAGCCCCTTAGTGTCCTTCTATAGTATGTAGACCCCTTAGTGTCCTTCCATAGTATGTAGCCCCTTAGTATCCTTCCATAGTATGTAGCCCCTTAGTGTCCTTCTATAGTATGTAGCCCCTTAGTGTCCTTCTATAGTATGTAGCCCCCTTAGTGTCCTTCTATAGTATGTAGCCCCCTTAGTGTGCTTCCATAGTATGTAGCCCCTTAGTATCCTTCCATAGTATGTAGCCCCTTAGTGTCCTTCTATAGTATGTAGCCCCTTAGTGTCCTTCTATAGTATGTAGCCCCCTTAGTGTCCTTCTATAGTATGTAGCCCCCTTAGTGTCCGTCCATAGTATGTAGCCCCTTAGTATCCTTCCATAGTATGTAGCCCCCTTAGTCTCCTTCCATAGTATGTAGCCCCCTTAGTGTCCTTCCATAGTATGTAGCCCCTTAGTGTCCTTCCATAGTATGTAGCCCCTTAGTGTCCTTCCATAGTATGTAGCCCCCTTAGTGTCCTTCCATAGTATGTAGCCCCTTAGTGTCCTTCCATAGTATGTAGCCCCTTTAGTGTCCTTCCATAGTATGTAACCCCCTTAGTGTCCTTCCATAGTATGTAGCCCCTTAGTGTCCTTCTATAGTATGTAGCCCCTTAGTGTCCTTCCATAGTATGTAGCCCCTTAGTGTCCTTCCATAGTATGTAGCCCCTTAGTGTCCTTCTATAGTATGTAGCCCCTTAGTGTCCTTCCATAGTATGTAGCCCCTTAGTGTCCTTCCATAGTATGTAGCCCCTTAGTGTCCTTCCATAGTATGTAGCCCCCTTAGTGTCCTTCCATAGTATGTAGCCCCTTAGTGTCCTTCCATAGTATGTAGCCCCTTAGTGTCCTTCCATAGTATGTAGCCCCCTTAGTGTCCTTCCATAGTATGTAGCCCCTTAGTGTCCTTCCATAGTATGTAGCCCCTTAGTGTCCTTCTATAGTATGTAGCCCCTTAGTGTCCTTCCATAGTATGTAGCCCCTTAGTGTCCTTCTATAGTATGTAACCCCCTTAGTGTCCTTCCATAGTATGTAGCCCCTTAGTATCCTTCCATAGTATGTAGCCCCTTAGTGTCTTTCTATAGTATGTAGCCCCTTAGTGTCCTTCTACAGTATGTAGCCCCTTAGTGTCCTTCCATAGTATGTAGCCCCCTTAGTGTCCTTCCATAGTATGTAGCCCCTTAGTATCCTTCCATAGTATGTAGCCTCCTTAGTGTCCTTCCATAGTATGTAGCCCCCTTAGTGTCCTTCCATAGTATGTAGCCCCTTAGTGTCCTTCCACAGTATGTAGCCCCTTAGTGTCCTTCTATAGTATGTAACCCCCTTAGTGTCCTTCCATAGTATGTAGCCCCTTAGTGTCCTTCCATAGTATGTAGCCCCTTAGTGTCCTTCCATAGTATGTAGCCCCCTTAGTGTCCTTCCATAGTATGTAGCACCCTTAGTGTCCTTCCATAGTATGTAGCCCCCTTAGTGTCCTTCCATAGTATGTAGCCCCTTAGTATCCTTCCATAGTATGTAGCCCCCTTAGTGTCCTTCCATAGTATGTAGCCCCCTTAGTGTCCTTCCATAGTATGTAGCCCCTTAGTGTCCTTCCATAGTATGTAGCCCTCTTAGTGTCCTTCCATAGTATGTAGCCCCTTAGTGTCCTTCTATAGTATGTAGCCCCTTAGTGTCCTTCCATAGTATGTAGCCCCTTAGTATCCTTCCATAGTATGTAGCCCCTTAGTGTCCTTCTATAGTATGTAGCCCCTTAGTGTCCTTCTATAGTATGTAGCCCCCTTAGTGTCCTTCTATAGTATGTAGCCCCCTTAGTGTCCTTCCATAGTATGTAGCCCCTTAGTATCCTTCCATAGTATGTAGCCCCCTTAGTGTCCTTCCATAGTATGTAGCCCCCTTAGTGTCCTTCCATAGTATGTAGCCCCTTAGTGTCCTTCTATAGTATGTAGCCCCTTAGTGTCCTTCCATAGCATGTAGCCCCTTAGTGTCCTTCCATAGCATGTAGCCCCTTAGTGTCCTTCTATAGTATGTAGCCCCTTAGTGTCCTTCCATAGTATGTAGCCCCTTAGTGTCCTTCTATAGTATGTAGCCCCTTAGCGTCCTTCTATAGTATGTAGCCCCCTTAGTGTCCTTCTATAGTATGTAGCCCCCTTAGTGTCCTTCCATAGTATGTAGCCCCTTAGTATCCTTCTATAGTATGTAGCCCCCTTAGTGTCCTTCCATAGTATGTAGCCCCTTAGTATCCTTCCATAGTATGTAGCCCCCTTAGTGTCCTTCCACAGTATGTAACCCCCTTAGTGTCCTTCCATAGTATGTAGCCCCTTAGTGTCCTTCCATAGTATGTAGCCCCCTTAGTGTCCTTCCATAGTATGTAGCCCCTTAGTGTCCTTCCATAGTATGTAGCCCCTTAGTATCCTTCCATAGTATGTAGCCTCCTTAGTGTCCTTCCATAGTATGTAGCCCCCTTAGTGTCCTTCCATAGTATGTAGCCCCTTAGTGTCCTTCCACAGTATGTAGCCCCTTAGTGTCCTTCTATAGTATGTAACCCCCTTAGTGTCCTTCCATAGTATGTAGCCCCTTAGTGTCCTTCCATAGTATGTAGCCCCTTAGTGTCCTTCCATAGTATGTAGCCCCCTTAGTGTCCTTCCATAGTATGTAGCACCCTTAGTGTCCTTCCATAGTATGTAGCCCCCTTAGTGTCCTTCCATAGTATGTAGCCCCTTAGTATCCTTCCATAGTATGTAGCCCCCTTAGTGTCCTTCCATAGTATGTAGCCCCCTTAGTGTCCTTCCATAGTATGTAGCCCCTTAGTGTCCTTCCATAGTATGTAGCCCTCTTAGTGTCCTTCCATAGTATGTAGCCCCTTAGTGTCCTTCTATAGTATGTAGCCCCTTAGTGTCCTTCCATAGTATGTAGCCCCTTAGTATCCTTCCATAGTATGTAGCCCCTTAGTGTCCTTCTATAGTATGTAGCCCCTTAGTGTCCTTCTATAGTATGTAGCCCCCTTAGTGTCCTTCTATAGTATGTAGCCCCCTTAGTGTCCTTCCATAGTATGTAGCCCCTTAGTATCCTTCCATAGTATGTAGCCCCCTTAGTGTCCTTCCATAGTATGTAGCCCCCTTAGTGTCCTTCCATAGTATGTAGCCCCTTAGTGTCCTTCTATAGTATGTAGCCCCTTAGTGTCCTTCCATAGCATGTAGCCCCTTAGTGTCCTTCCATAGCATGTAGCCCCTTAGTGTCCTTCTATAGTATGTAGCCCCTTAGTGTCCTTCCATAGTATGTAGCCCCTTAGTGTCCTTCTATAGTATGTAGCCCCTTAGCGTCCTTCTATAGTATGTAGCCCCCTTAGTGTCCTTCTATAGTATGTAGCCCCCTTAGTGTCCTTCCATAGTATGTAGCCCCTTAGTATCCTTCTATAGTATGTAGCCCCCTTAGTGTCCTTCCATAGTATGTAGCCCCTTAGTATCCTTCCATAGTATGTAGCCCCCTTAGTGTCCTTCCACAGTATGTAACCCCCTTAGTGTCCTTCCATAGTATGTAGCCCCTTAGTGTCCTTCCATAGTATGTAGCCCCCTTAGTGTCCTTCCATAGTATGTAGCCCCTTAGTGTCCTTCTATAGTATGTAGCCCCTTAGTGTCCTTCTATAGTATGTAGCCCCCTTAGTGTCCTTCTATAGTATGTAGCCCCCTTAGTGTCCTTCCATAGTATGTAGCCCCTTAGTATCCTTCCATAGTATGTAGCCCCCTTAGTGTCCTTCCATAGTATGTAGCCCCCTTAGTGTCCTTCCATAGTATGTAGCCCCTTAGTGTCCTTCTATAGTATGTAGCCCCTTAGTGTCCTTCCATAGCATGTAGCCCCTTAGTGTCCTTCCATAGCATGTAGCCCCTTAGTGTCCTTCTATAGTATGTAGCCCCTTAGTGTCCTTCCATAGTATGTAGCCCCTTAGTGTCCTTCTATAGTATGTAGCCCCTTAGCGTCCTTCTATAGTATGTAGCCCCCTTAGTGTCCTTCTATAGTATGTAGCCCCCTTAGTGTCCTTCCATAGTATGTAGCCCCTTAGTATCCTTCTATAGTATGTAGCCCCCTTAGTGTCCTTCCATAGTATGTAGCCCCTTAGTATCCTTCCATAGTATGTAGCCCCCTTAGTGTCCTTCCACAGTATGTAACCCCCTTAGTGTCCTTCCATAGTATGTAGCCCCTTAGTGTCCTTCCATAGTATGTAGCCCCCTTAGTGTCCTTCCATAGTATGTAGCCCCTTAGTGTCCTTCCATAGTATGTAGCCCCTTAGTATCCTTCCATAGTATGTAGCCCCCTTAGTGTCCTTCCATAGTATGTAGCCCCTTAGTGTCCTTCTATAGTATGTAGCCCCTTAGTGTCCTTCCATAGTATGTAGCCCCCTTAGTGTCCTTCCATAGTATGTAGCCCCTTAGTGTCCTTCCATAGTATGTAGCCCCCTTAGTGTCCTTCCTTAGTATGTAGCCCCCTTAGTGTCCTTCCATAGTATGTAGCCCCTTAGTGTCCTTCTATAGTATGTAGCCCCTTAGTGTCCTTCCATAGTATGTAGCCCCTTAGTATCCTTCCATAGTATGTAGCCCCTTAGTGTCCTTCTATAGTATGTAGCCCCTTAGTGTCCTTCTATAGTATGTAGCCCCCTTAGTGTCCTTCTATAGTATGTAGCCCCCTTAGTGTCCTTCCATAGTATGTAGCCCCTTAGTATCCTTCCATAGTATGTAGCCCCCTTAGTGTCCTTCCATAGTATGTAGCCCCCTTAGTGTCCTTCTATAGTATGTAGCCCCTTAGTGTCCTTCTATAGTATGTAGCCCCCTTAGTGTCCTTCCATAGTATGTAGCCCCCTTAGTGTCCTTCCATAGTATGTAGCCCCTTAGTGTCCTTCCATAGTATGTAGCCCCCTTAGTGTCCTTCCATAGTATGTAGCCCCCTTAGTGTCATTCCATAGTATGTAGCCCCCTTAGTGTCCTTCCATAGTATGTAGCCCCTTAGTGTCCTTCTATAGTATGTAGCCCCTTAGTGTCCTTCCATAGTATGTAGCCCCTTAGTGTCCTTTCATAGTATGTAACCCCCTTAGTGTCCTTCCATAGTATGTAGCCCCTTAGTATCCTTCCATAGTATGTAGCCCCTTAGTGTCTTTCTATAGTATGTAGCCCCTTAGTGTCCTTCTACAGTATGTAGCCCCCTTAGTGTCCTTCTATAGTATGTACCCCAATTAGTGTCCTTCCATAGTATGTAGCCCCTTAGTGTCCTTCTATAGTATGTAGCCCCCTTAGTGTCCTTCCATAGTATGTAGCCCCTTAGTGTCCTTCTATAGTATGTAGCCCCCTTAGTATCCTTCCATAGTATGTAGCCCCTTAGTATCCTTCCATAGTATGTAGCCCCTTAGTGTCCTTCTATAGTATGTAGCCCCTTAGTGTCCTTCTATAGTATGTAGCCCCCTTAGTGTCCTTCTATAGTATGTAGCCCCCTTAGTGTCCTTCCATAGTATGTAGCCCCTTAGTATCCTTCCATAGTATGTAGCCCCTTAGTGTCCTTCTATAGTATGTAGCCCCTTAGTGTCCTTCTATAGTATTTAGCCCCCTTAGTGTCCTTCTATAGTATGTAGCCCCCTTAGTGTCCTTCCATAGTATGTAGCCCCTTAGTATCCTTCCATAGTATGTAGCCCCCTTAGTGTCCTTCCATAGTATGTAGCCCCTTAGTATCCTTCCATAGTATGTAGCCCCTTAGTGTCCTTCTATAGTATGTAGCCCCTTAGTGTCCTTCTATAGTATGTAGCCCCCTTAGTGTCCTTCTATAGTATGTAGCCCCCTTAGTGTCCTTCCATAGTATGTAGCCCCTTAGTATCCTTCCATAGTATGTAGCCCCTTAGTGTCCTTCTATAGTATGTAGCCCCTTAGTGTCCTTCTATAGTATGTAGCCCCCTTAGTGTCCTTCTATAGTATGTAGCCCCCTTAGTGTCCTTCCATAGTATGTAGCCCCTTAGTATCCTTCCATAGTATGTAGCCCCCTTAGTGTCCTTCCATAGTATGTAGCCCCCTTAGTGTCCTTCCATAGTATGTAGCCCCCTTAGTGTCCTTCCATAGTATGTAGCCCCTTAGTGTCCTTCCATAGTATGTAGCCCCCTTAGTGTCCTTCCATAGTATGTAGCCCCTTAGTGTCCTTCCATAGTATGTAGCCCCCTTAGTGTCCTTCCATAGTATGTAACCCCCTTAGTGTCCTTCCATAGTATGTAGCCCCTTAGTGTCCTTCTATAGTATGTAGCCCCTTAGTGTCCTTCCATAGTATGTAGCCCCTTAGTATCCTTCCATAGTATGTAGCCCCTTAGTGTCCTTCTATAGTATGTAGCCCCTTAGTGTCCTTCTATAGTATGTAGCCCCTTAGTGTCCTTCTATAGTATGTAGCCCCCTTAGTGTCCTTCAATAGTATGTAGCCCCTTAGTATCCTTCCATAGTATGTAGCCCCCTTAGTGTCCTTCCATAGTATGTAGCCCCTTAGTGTCCTTCCATAGTATGTAGCCCCTTAGTGTCCTTCCATAGTATGTAGCCCCCTTAGTGTCCTTCCATAGTATGTAGCCCCTTAGTGTCCTTCCATAGTATGTAGCCCCCTTAGTGTCCTTCCATAGTATGTAGCCCCCTTAGTGTCCTTCCATAGTATGTAGCCCCCTTTGTGTCCTTCCATAGTATGTAGCCCCTTAGTGTCCTTCTATAGTATGTAGCCCCTTAGTGTCCTTCTATAGTATGTAACCCCCTTAGTGTCCTTCCATAGTATGTAGCCCTTTAGTATCCTTCCATAGTATGTAGCCCCTTAGTGTCTTTCTATAGTATGTAGCCCCTTAGTGTCCTTCTACAGTATGTAGCCCCTTAGTGTCCTTCCATAGTATGTAGCCCCCTTAGTGTCCTTCCATAGTATGTAGCCCCTTAGTATCCTTCCATAGTATGTAGCCCCCTTAGTGTCCTTCCATAGTATGTAGCCCCCTTAGTGTCCTTCCATAGTATGTAGCCCCTTAGTGTCCTTCCATAGTATGTAGCCCCTTAGTGTCCTTCTATAGTATGTAACCCCCTTAGTGTCCTTCCATAGTATGTAGCCCCTTAGTGTCCTTCCATAGTATGTAGCCCCTTAGTGTCCTTCCATAGTATGTAGCCCCCTTAGTGTCCTTCCATAGTATGTAGCCCCTTATTGTCCTTCCATAGTATGTAGCCCTCTTAGTGTCCTTCCATAGTATGTAGCCCCTTAGTGTCCTTCTATAGTATGTAGCCCCTTAGTGTCCTTCTATAGTATGTAGCCCCTTAGTGTCCTTCCATAGTATGTAGCCCCTTAGTATCCTTCCATAGTATGTAGCCCCTTAGTGTCCTTCTATAGTATGTAGCCCCTTAGTGTCCTTCTATAGTATGTAGCCCCCTTAGTGTCCTTCTATAGTATGTAGCCCCCTTAGTGTCCTTCCATAGTATGTAGCCCCTTAGTATCCTTCCATAGTATGTAGCCCCCTTAGTGTCCTTCCATAGTATGTAGCCCCCTTAGTGTCCTTCCATAGTATGTAGCCCCTTAGTGTCCTTCTATAGTATGTAGCCCCTTAGCGTCCTTCTATAGTATGTAGCCCCCTTAGTGTCCTTCTATAGTATGTAGCCCCCTTAGTGTCCTTCCATAGTATGTAGCCCCTTAGTATCCTTCCATAGTATGTAGCCCCCTTAGTGTCCTTCCATAGTATGTAGCCCCCTTAGTGTCCTTCCATAGTATGTAGCCCCTTAGTGTCCTTCCATAGTATGTAGCCCCCTTAGTGTCCTTCTATAGTATGTAGCCCCCTTAGTGTCCTTCTATAGTATGTAGCCCCCTTAGTGTCCTTCCATAGTATGTAGCCCCTTAGTATCCTTCCATAGTATGTAGCCCCCTTAGTGTCCTTCCATAGTATGTAGCCCCCTTAGTGTCCTTCTATAGTATGTAGCCCCTTAGTGTCCTTCCATAGTATGTAGCCCCCTTAGTGTCCTTCCATAGTATGTAGCCCCTTAGTATCCTTCCATAGTATGTAGCCCCCTTAGTGTCCTTCCATAGTATGTAGCCCCTTAGTGTCCTTCTATAGTATGTAGCCCCTTAGTGTCCTTCCATAGTATGTAGCCCCCTTAGTGTCCTTCCATAGTATGTAGCCCCTTAGTGTCCTTCAATAGTATGTAGCCCCCTTAGTGTCCTTCCTTAGTATGTAGCCCCCTTAGTGTCCTTCCATAGTATGTAGCCCCTTAGTGTCCTTCTATAGTATGTAGCCCCTTAGTGTCCTTCCATAGTATGTAGCCCCTTAGTATCCTTCCATAGTATGTAGCCCCTTAGTGTCCTTCTATAGTATGTAGCCCCTTAGTGTCCTTCTATAGTATGTAGCCCCCTTAGTGTCCTTCTATAGTATGTAGCCCCCTTAGTGTCCTTCCATAGTATGTAGCCCCTTAGTATCCTTCCATAGTATGTAGCCCCCTTAGTGTCCTTCCATAGTATGTAGCCCCCTTAGTGTCCTTCTATAGTATGTAGCCCCTTAGTGTCCTTCTATAGTATGTAGCCCCCTTAGTGTCCTTCCATAGTATGTAGCCCCCTTAGTGTCCTTTCATAGTATGTAGCCCCTTAGTGTCCTTCCATAGTATGTAGCCCCCTTAGTGTCCTTCCATAGTATGTAGCCCCCTTAGTGTCCTTCCATAGTATGTAGCCCCCTTAGTGTCCTTCCATAGTATGTAGCCCCTTAGTGTCCTTCTATAGTATGTAGCCCCTTAGTGTCCTTCCATAGTATGTAGCCCCTTAGTGTCCTTCTATAGTATGTAACCCCGTTAGTGTCCTTCCATAGTATGTAGCCCCTTAGTATCCTTCCATAGTATGTAGCCCCTTAGTGTCTTTCTATAGTATGTAGCCCCTTAGTGTCCTTCTACAGTATGTAGCCCCCTTAGTGTCCTTCTATAGTATGTACCCCAATTAGTGTCCTTCCATAGTATGTAGCCCCTTAGTGTCCTTCTATAGTATGTAGCCCCCTTAGTGTCCTTCCATAGTATGTAGCCCCTTAGTGTCCTTCTATAGTATGTAGCCCCCTTAGTGTCCTTCCATAGTATGTAGCCCCTTAGTATCCTTCCATAGTATGTAGCCCCCTTAGTGTCCTTCTATAGTATGTAGCCCCTTAGTGTCCTTCTATAGTATGTAGCCCCCTTAGTGTCCTTCTATAGTATGTAGCCCCCTTAGTGTCCTTCCATAGTATGTAGCCCCTTAGTATCCTTCCATAGTATGTAGCCCCTTAGTGTCCTTCTATAGTATGTAGCCCCTTAGTGTCCTTCTATAGTATTTAGCCCCCTTAGTGTCCTTCTATAGTATGTAGCCCCCTTAGTGT
Source organism: Leptodactylus fuscus (assembly GCF_031893055.1). Taxonomy (NCBI): domain Eukaryota; kingdom Metazoa; phylum Chordata; class Amphibia; order Anura; family Leptodactylidae; genus Leptodactylus; species Leptodactylus fuscus. The sequence continues at coordinate 14,203,979 of NC_134269.1, read as the reverse complement.
CCTTCCATAGTATGTAGCCCCTTAGTATCCTTCCATAGTATGTAGCCCCCTTAGTGTCCTTCCATAGTATGTAGCCTCTTAGTGTCCTTCTATAGTATGTAGCCCCTTAGTGTCCGTCCATAGTATGTAGCCCCTTAGTATCCTTCCATAGTATGTAGCCCCTTAGTGTCCTTCTATAGTATGTAGCCCCCTTAGTGTCCTTCTATAGTATGTAGCCCTTTTAGTGTCCTTCCATAGTATGTAGCCCCTTAGTACCCTTCCATAGTATGTAGCCCCTTAGTGTCCTTCTATAGTATGTAGCCCCCTTAGTGTCCTTCTATAGTATGTAGCCCCTTAGTGTCCTTCCATAGTATGTAGCCCCTTAGTATCCTTCCATAGTATGTAGCCCCTTAGTGTCCTTCTATAGTATGTAGCCCCCTTAGTGTCCTTCTATAGTATGTAGCCCCCTTAGTGTCCTTCCATAGTATGTAGCCCCTTAGTATCCTTCCATAGTATGTAGCCCCCTTAGTGTCCTTCCATAGTATGTAGCCCCTTAGTGTCCTTCTATAGTATGTAGCCCCTTAGTGTCCTTCCATAGTATGTAGCCCCTTAGTGTCCTTCTATAGTATGTACCCCCCTTAGTGTCCTTCCATAGTATGTAGCCCCCTTAGTGTCCTTCTATAGTATGTAGCCCCTTAGTGTCCTTCCATAGTATGTAGCCCCCTTAGTGTCCTTCCATAGTATGTAGCCCCTTAGTGTCCTTCTATAGTATGTAGCCCCCTTAGTGTCCTTCCATAGTATGTAGCCCCTTAGTGTCCTTCTATAGTTTGTAGCCCCCTTAGTGTCCTTCCATAGTATGTAGCCCTTTAGTATCCTTCCATAGTATGTAGCCCCTTAGTGTCCTTCTATAGTATGTAGCCCCTTAGTGTCCTTCTATAGTATGTAGCCCCCTTAGTGTCCTTCTATAGTATGTAGCCCCCTTAGTGTCCTTCCATAGTATGTAGCCCCTTAGTATCCTTCCATAGTATGTAGCCCCTTAGTGTCCTTCTATAGTATGTAGCCCCTTAGTGTCCTTCTATAGTATGTAGCCCCCTTAGTGTCCTTCTATAGTATGTAGCCCCCTTAGTGTCCTTCCATAGTATGTAGCCCCTTAGTATCCTTCCATAGTATGTAGCCCCCTTAGTGTCCTTCCATAGTATGTAGCCCCCTTAGTGTCCTTCCATAGTATGTAGCCCCTTAGTGTCCTTCCATAGTATGTAGCCCCTTAGTGTCCTTCCATAGTATGTAGCCCCCTTAGTGTCCTTCCATAGTATGTAGCCCCTTAGTGTCCTTCCATAGTATGTAGCCCCCTTAGTGTCCTTCCATAGTATGTAGCCCCCTTAGTGTCCTTCCATAGTATGTAGCCCCCTTAGTGTCCTTCCATAGTATGTAGCCCCTTAGTGTCCTTCTATAGTATGTAGCCCCTTAGTGTCCTTCCATAGTATGTAGCCCCTTAGTGTCCTTCTATAGTATGTAACCCCCTTAGTGTCCTTCCATAGTATGTAGCCCCTTAGTATCCTTCCATAGTATGTAGCCCCTTAGTGTCTTTCTATAGTATGTAGCCCCTTAGTGTCCTTCTACAGTATGTAGCCCCCTTAGTGTCCTTCTATAGTATGTACCCCCCTTAGTGTCCTTCCATAGTATGTAGCCCCCTTAGTGTCCTTCCATAGTATGTAGCCCCCTTAGTGTCCTTCCATAGTATGTAGCCCCCTTAGTGTCCTTCCATAGTATAATGCCCCCTTAGTGTCCGTCCATAGTATGTAGCCCCCTTAGTGTCCTTCTATAGTTTGTAGCCCCTTAGTGTCCTTCCATAGTATGTAGCCCCCTTAGTGTCCTTCCATAGTATGTAGCCCCTTAGTGTCCTTCTATAGTATATAGCCCCTTAGTGTCCTTCCATAATATGTAGCCCCCTTAGTGTCCTTCCATAGTATGTAGCCCCCTTAGTGTCCTTCCATAGTATGTAGCCCCCTTAGTGTCCTTCCATAGTATGTAGCCCCTTAGTATCCTTCCATAGTATGTAGCCCCTTAGTGTCCTTCTATAGTATGTAGCCCCTTAGTGTCCTTCTATAGTATGTAGCCCCTTAGTGTCCTTCCATAGTATGTAGCCCCTTAGTATCCTTCCATAGTATGTAGCCCCTTAGTGTCCTTCTATAGTATGTAGCCCCTTAGTGTCCTTCCATAGTATGTAGCCCCTTAGTGTCCTTCCATAGTATGTAGCCCCCTTAGTGTCCTTCCATAGTATGTAGTCCCCTTAGTGTCCTTCCATAGTATGTAGCCCCCTTAGTGTCCTTCCATAGTATGTAGTCCCCTTAGTGTCCTTCCATAGTATGTAGCCCCCTTAGTGTCCTTTCATAGTATGTAGCCCCCTTAGTGTCCTTCCATAGTATGTAGTCCCCTTAGTGTCCTTCCATAGTATGTAGCCCCTTAGTGTCCTTCCATAGTATGTAGCCCCTTAGTGTCCTTCCATAGTATGTAGCCCCCTTAGTGTCCTTCCATAGTATGTAGCCCCCTTAGTGTCCTTCCATAGTATGTAGCCTCCTTAGTGTCCTTCCATAGTATGTAGTCCCCTTAGTGTCCTTCCATAGTATGTAGTCCCCTTAGTGTCCTTCCATAGTATGTAGTCCCCTTAGTGTCCTTCCATAGTATGTAGCCCCCTTAGTGGCTCCCACATGGTATAATGTGCTTTTAGAGGCCCTTCCCACAGAGTATGATGCCCTCAAAGTGGCCCCACACATCTTTAGCCCTCAAAGTGGCCCCATACACCTTTAGTGTCCTGTATATAGGAGTTGTGTCCGAAAAAGATAGAAAACACTAGAGGGAGGACCCGGCTTCGCACGGGTATATTACATTTTATGTTTGTGTAGTGGCCCCATAAGAAATGTCCAATTTTGCACTGGTGTATTTTGTATGTGGTTTGTGTGTATGTCCATAAGCTGATTTTGGATATCAGTGAAAAACCTGTGATCAATTGTTATGGATACCTGTAGTAAAGCTGTATCTAATCCTTCCCCGTGTAGTACTGTGTTTAGACGCAAGTATCTAATGCTTGTTGGTGTGGTACTGTGTGCAGATGCACATATCTAATCCTCCGGCATGTGGTACTGTGTGCAGATGTGTGTATCTAATCCTCCCCAGTGTGGCATTGTGTGAAGAGGCACGTATCTAATTCTCCGGTAAGTGAAACTGTGTGCAGACGTGCATATCTAACCTTACGGCATGTGGTACTATGTGCAGACGCGTATCTAATCCTCTGGCGTGTGGTACTGTGTGGAGACAGGTGTATCTAATCCTCTGGCGTGAGGTATTGTGTGCAGATGCGCATATCTAATTCTCCCCCGTGTGGTACTGTGTGCTGAGATGCGTATCTAATTATCTGGCATGTGGTACTGTGTGCAGAGGCATGTATCTAATCCTCCAAAGCATGGTACTGTGTTCAGACGCACGTATCTAATCCTCCCCTGTGTGGTATTGTGTGAAGAGGTGCGTATCTAATCCTACGGCGTGTGGAACTGTGTGTAGACGTGCAAATCTAATCCTACAGCATGTGGTACTGTATGCAGACGCGTGTATCTAATCCTATGGCGTGTACAACTGTGTGAAGATGTGCGTATCTAATCGTCTGGCATGTGGAACTGTAAGCAGATGCGCGTATCTAATCCTACGGCATGTGGTACTGTGTGCAGACGTGCTTATCTAATCCTCTGGTGTGTGGAACTGTGTGTAGATGCACGTATCTAATCCTCCCCTGTGTGGTATTGTGTGATGAGGCGTGTATCTTATCCTACGGCGTGTGGAACTGTGTGTAGACGCGCGTATCTAATCCTACGGCATGTGGTACTGTGTGCAGATGCACGTATCTAATCCTCTGGCGTGTGGTACTGTGTGCTGAGATGCGTATCTAATTCTCTGGCTTGTGGTACTGTGTGCAGAGGCATGTATCTAATCCTCCAAAGTGTGGTACTGTGTGCAGACACGTATTTAATCCTCCCCTGTGTGGTATTCTGTGAAGAGGCGCGTATCTAATCTTACGGCATGTGGAACTGTGTGTAGACACGCGTGTCTAATCCTACGGCATGTGATACTATGTGCAGATGTGTGTATCTAATCCTCTGGCATGTGGTACTGTGTGCAGACACGCATATCTAATCCTCCTCGTGTGGTACTGTGTGCTTAGACGCGTATCTAATTCTCTGGCTTGTGGTACTGTGTGCAGAGGCATGTATCTAATCCTCCAAAGTGTGGTACTGTGTGCAGGCACACGTATCTAATCCTCCTCTGTGTGGTATTGTGTGAAGAGGCACGTATCTAATCCTGTGGCATGTGGTACTGTGTGCAGACGTGCGTATCTAATCCTCCCCGTGTGGTACTGTGTGCTTAGACGCGTATCTAATTCTCTGGCTTGTGGTACTGTGTGCAGACACACGTATCTAATCCTCCCCTGTGTGGTATTGTGCGAAGAGGCACGTATCTAATCCTGCGGCGTGTGGAACTGTGTGTAGACACGCGTATCTAATTCTACGGCATGTATTACTGTGTGCAGACGCGCCTATCTAATCCTACGCCATGTGGTACTGTGTGCAGACGCGCGTATCTAGTCCTCTGGTGTGTGGTACTGTGTGCAGATGTGCGTATCTAATTCTCCCCTGTGTGGTACTGTGTGCTGAGATGCGTATCTAATTCTCTGGCTTGTGGTACTGTGTGCAGAGGCATGTATCTAATCCTCCAAAGTGTGGTACTGTATGCAGACACACATATCTAATCCTCCCCTGTGTGGTATTGTGTGAAGAGGTGCGTATCTAATCGTACGGCGTGTGGAACTGTGTGTAGATGCGCGTATCTAATCCTACGGCATGTGGTACTGTGTGCAGACACGTGTATCTAATCCTCCGGCGTGTGGTACTGTGTGCAGACGCGTGTATCTAATCCTCCCTGTGTGGTACTGTGTGCTGAGACGCATATCTAATTCTCTGGCTTGTGGTACTGTGTGCAGACACACATATCTAATCCTCCCCTGTGTGGTATTGAGCGAAGAGCCACGTATCTAATCCTGCGGCATGTGGAACTGTGTGTAGACACGCGTATCTAATTCTACGGCATGTATTACTGTGTGCAGACGCGCCTATCTAATCCTACGCCATGTGGTGCTGTGTGCAGATGCGCGTATCTAATCCTCTGGCGTGTGGTACTGTGTGCAGAGGCATGTATCTAATCCTCCAAAGTGTGGTACTGTGTGCAGGCACACGTATCTAATCCTCCTCTGTGTGGTATTGTGTGAAAAGGCACGTATCTAATCCTGTGGCATGTGGTACTGTGTGCAGACGTGCGTATCTAATCCTCCCCGTGTGGTACTGTGTGCTTAGACGCGTATCTAATTCTCTGGCTTGTGGTACTGTGTGCAGACTCATGTATCTAATCCTCCCCTGTGTGGTATTGTGCGAAGAGGCACGTATCTAATCCTGCGGCATGTGGAACTGTGTGTAGACATGCATATCTAATTCTACGGCATGTATTACTGTGTGCAGACGCGCCTATCTAATCCTACGCCATGTGGTACTGTGTGCAGACGCGCGTATCTAGTCCTCTGGCGTGTGGTACTGTGTGCAGATGCGCGTATCTAATTCTCCCCTGTGTGGTACTGTGTGCTGAGATGCGTATCTAATTCTCTGTCTTGTGGTACTGTGTGCAGAGGCATGTATCTAATCCTCCAAAGTGTGGTACTGTATGCAGACACACATATCTAATCCTCCTCTGTGTGGTATTGTGTGAAGAGGTACGTATCTAATCCTACGGCATGTGGAACTGTATGTAGATGCGCGTATCTAATCCTACGGCATGTGGTACTGTGTGCAGACACGTGTATCTAATCCTCCGGCGTGTGGTACTGTCTGCAGACGCACGTATCTAATCCTCCCTGAGTGGTACTGTGTACTGAGACGCGTATCTAATTCTCTGGCTTGTGGTACTGTGTGTAGAGGCATGTATCTAATCCTCCAAAGTGTGGTACTGTTTGCAGACACACGTATCTAATCCTCCCCTGTGTGGTATTGTGTGAAGAGGCACGTATCTTATCCTACGACGTGTGGAACTGTGTGTAGATGCGTGTATCTAATCCTACGGCATGTGGTACCGTTTACAGATACGCGTATCTAATCCTCTGGCATGTGGTACTGTGTGCAGATGTGCGTATCTAATCCTCTGGCATGTGGTACTGTGTGCAGATGCGCGTATCTAATCCTTCCCTGTGTGGTATTGTGTGAAGAGGCGCGTATCTAATCCTTCGGCATGTGGTACTGTGTGCAGATGTGCATATCTTATGCTCTGGTGTGTGGAACTGTGTGCAGATGCGTATATCCAATCCTTTGGCATGTGGTACTGTGTGCAGATGCATGTATCCAATCCCCCGGCGTGTGGTACTTTGTGCAGACACGTGTATGTAATCCTTCAGCATGTGGAACTGTGTGCAGAAGCACATATTTAATCCTCTGGTTTGTGGGACTGTGTGCAGACGCGTGTATCTAATCCTCTGGCGTGTGATACTGTGTGCTGATCTGTGTATCTAATCTTCTGATGCGTGTATCTCAGTTTGGATATCAGTGTTGTATTGTGCATGTGGAGTGACCGTGTGTATTGCAGTTGGAATATGAGTGAAAGACTTGCAGGTTTGTATTGGTTAAGGGGGGGGCACTGTGTTTGGAATGCTGTATCTCAGCAACGGTACGTCCGAGCGAGTTGGAGTCTTGTCTTAAACCTTCCCGGATACCTGAAGTATCTCTGTACCAAATTTGGTGAAGATCTGTCCAGTCGTTTGGTTCGCATTAGAGAACAGACAGACAGACAGACAGACCGACAGACAGAAATTCATTTTTATAATATAGGGAGATAATACTAACGCCGTTCCCACAAATTGTCTGCTGGTCTCCAGCGACTTGTCCTGTCTCGGATTATGTCATTGTATTCCACCGTTGCAGGGTGACTGGTGGAGGAGGAATCACATCCCGCTCCATCATTGTATGTAAGTCTATATGTGGGCTGAGGCTATAGATAGAATTATAGGAGGCCCAGCTGAGTATGGGGCAGATGATGGCGGAGCCCCTACTGTCATAGGACTACTGCTGGTTTGCTCTATGGATAAGATGGCCCTGCTAGTATCTATGAAGTGGAGCCCAAGGTTAACAATCCTGATGATGTAACTGCTCAGTGACGTGAGATCTTCTGCCAGACATGGAGTATTTATCACACTCTGAACTACGAGGTGATTACGTACAATCCGGTTATTTCAGTAGTCACCAGTGATAACCCTAGTCATGAGATACTACGCGTTTCACTGCAGCCTGTTCACATGTCACTGAAGAATAGTGTACAGCGATGATTTAGTGATAATACATTTTTCTTCGATGACATGTCGTCTATTACGTCAATCTGACCCTAAAACTACCCTGAGAGCAAAAGGGTAACAATGTTGTGAACTTGCGACTTTCAGGCTCCGTATCTCACTACAGCTCGGACCGTGAGACTCCCATCACTGGTTCACTGTTTTCTTCTAAACATCTACATTTTAACTGTTTGGCTTTGACCCCAGCCTGGATCCTTCTGGGCATGCTCTAGATCAGGTTCAAGCATGTCTCAACCAAAACTTGACCCCAGGTCTCTTCTACACGTTCCCAATGTTGGTGCATACTGGGTACGAATACAGCTTTGTCTTCAACTCTATAAGTGTTGGATTGGGTTGAGGTCTGGGGACTGTGGGGGACAATCCAACACCTCTACTTCATTGTCATTGAACCATTTATTTGCTAATCTTTTGGAACACTAGGTCGTTCTTTTACTACCTATAGTACTCCAGTGTACAAAGTAACTCTTCTTGTAGGATACTCAACATATAGCTCAGCACTGAGACCACCATCTATCCTGGTCAAGTCTCCAACACCTTTGGGTGTGAAGCAACCCCATATCCTCTGCCTTCCTCCACCAAACTTGACAGTTCCTTCAATTTATCGATCTGTTGGCCTCCCTTTCCCTTGTTTCTTCCAGACCCATTTGCACTCATCGGAGTTCAGTCTATTGACTTCGTCTGGTCACTCCAAATCACCCGTTTCTAATCTTCTACCGTCTTCTTTTCCTTGTGTTGAGCCGACTTGTTGACCCCAATATTTTACCTGTACATCCACCTCTTGGCTTTTGATTGGATGGACGGACTTCATTTTGTATTCTTCCAACTGTCCTGGCACTCACATGATTCAGTTTGGTAATTTTCTTGACCGAGAGTCCACTATGGATAAGCTGGATGATGCTGTTCCTGGGAAATCTTCTTCATGGCTGATCCTCGATGTGAACCAGAGACCTTTCCCTTGGGAATCTCCTAATAACACCCTGAGCTATAGGGAATGTAAAAACAGGTTGTCAGAAGATAAAGATTTTTCCACCACCAGGAGCGAAACAGTAACAATGCAGGTAGATGACCAGAATCAGAAGAACTAATCCTATGCTAAGTCGTTGAATTCACATTGGACTGTCTATAAAATGATGGTAGTCTCACGTTCCGAGCCATAGTGGATGGTGAGATAGGGAGCGTGAAAGTCACAAGTTCTAAACATTGTTACCCTTTTGGTCATCAGCGTAACCCAAAAATTAACCCTAGACTTCTGTCTAAGATTAATCTTGATGATGCTCTAAGCCACTCTGCATTGGCCAGGGCTAGAGTAGCAAAGTCAATCTTTGCCTCAGGCAAAGGAAAGTCTAGCTTTATTGGACTCCATGTTCAGGGATATCAAGTTAATGGAAATAAATGATGGACATGGGGTCAGCAAAACACTTCATCCCAAGGACTAGGGCTCTAGGAATCCAAAAACAATGGCTTTACCGGAAAGACTTGGACACCAAATCATTGAAAGCCAAACAAAACCATTGATTTCAAAGAGCTGAGCACCAAACTAGAGTGCCACACCACTGGACACCAAACTAACCAGTGAACACCCAAACCTAGGGTAGTAGGCCAGTGATCTGTTCAGAATGGGGAACCAAGCCATTAGACCCTAAAGAACAAGACACAAAACTATACAGCACCAAAACTGGGACACCAAACCAATAGACCGCAAAGAATGGGGGCCGTTGTATGTTCCGATAATAGGACACCCCACTAAACGCTAGAGATCTGGAGACTAGACCTAATCCAGTGACCCCCCCCCCATCATATGGGTTCTATTCTTGGATGAAGATGTGGATGGGTTGGGTGTATCCACTTAATCTTGAGGCACTATAACTCGTTGGATGGGATAAGATGACGTAACTAGAAGTTGTCCCTATCGTTGTGTAGAGTAACGCAAGTCTTCAGTTTCACACCGGCCACTCCAATGTCCACAAGTTACAACTAGCATTTATGGTGTCGTCATCGTAAACTCCTGACTCTCATGTAGATAACCTTAATGAGAGACGTTATCTGTTATTGTTATAGCCCAGTTAACCCTTCATGCCACTAGTGAGGCGACTTATACCTTGTGTGTAGATCACAGTGAGTAGTAATATCGTATATAAGAGCTCATAGTCATAGTGGCCACTGGACAGAACCAACTACAGGTCATGGATAGTTTTGCAGAATAAGTTTTATTGGAATTTTTGGAAAACTAAAGCAGTGACCCATGGGCAACCAGATTTTAAATCTCAAGTCACTCTAAAATTAAAAGAAGCACGCTGACATACCATGTCTGAGGCTGGAGGCTTAGCCCATGTGTCAGCCTGATTTACCAGCCCGAATCTGGCTCGTCTAAACTGAGCTCAGCTTGTCACTGTCCGAGCCAGTGAATATGGCCGATAGATATGGGTCGCAAACCAATGGAGGGAACCAGAGGATGGGAATAGTAGTAGTGGTGGTTATGTCACAGGTAGGCCAAGGATACTCAACCAACTCCTCCTGCCCGCCTCCGAGGCTGGACACTGATGAAGGGGTCCTGTGTGATACGGGATGGTGGTGATAGATGTTCCCCCAGGGTGCTTCCAGTTGGAGAGGGGTCCTTTTTTACCATGAGCCATGTGGTGGTGTTCGGAAAGGCCCTGATGGTAAGTGCAGGAATGACCCAGGAGGCAGTGGTGTGGTTGAACCAAGATGAAACTTTACTGTGTGAACTGGTCACAGATAACTCATGCAGCTTCCCAATGGGAGTTGTAGCTTCTACTGTAGGTAGGGATGCCCAATATAATATGGTGGTATATGTTACCCTTTCTCCACTCCAAATTAACATATAATTCTCTGCCTCGCCCAATAGGGCTGAGATCAATGAAGTCCCAGGGCCCAGATACCTGAAGATATAAGGGTCCTAGATGATGGGTTCTGTGAACTACAACTTCCTCCAAACTGTAGGCACATTCTCCTCTATGAAGCTGACAGAAATTTTTCCCTGTCTCCGGCTGTATATGGCTTCTTCAGCCCAATAGACAACTTCTTCTCCCTCAGGGGCTGCAGAGGATGCACATTAGGTCTGTCTGGGTTTACGGCACCCTGCCAACTCCCTAGATTGATGCCAGCTATCCCTCCTGTTGGTCAGGTCTTGCCAAAATTGGCATTCACGGCTAACAGTGTCTATGGTATACTTTGGGAATTTTTAGGTGCACGTGGACCCTTACGAATAGAAAAATACCCCTATAGGACATCCATTTTTTAATATTGTTTAATGTAATCTCTCTATTGACACCCCTCTATTGGGATGAACAGAGGAGCCCCATTGATGGACATAGAAGATAGGAAAGTTTTGGTCCCAAATTTGTAACCTATAACAGAGGTCTGGTCAGTGAGACCTAAGACGACCTTGATAACTGCTGACTACTGCTCTTGGCCACCAATGAGATTGATGGGAGTCTTGATACCCAAACACCAACATATCATTGCCAAATGACTATGCTTTATGCTTTGTAGTAAGAATTCAAGCCAAAAAATTGGATTAAGCTCTGAAGCTTAATGGGCCCAAGGTTCTGAGACTATAATCGTACCCAGCCACAACTAGGCCAATAAGGTTCAGCAGAAGACAACCACATATGTTTCATTGGGATCTCCTTGTAGCCATTGTGCATCCTCTCCATCATCGCCAATGTGATCCAGTTCTTTCCAGGATCGGTGACTGAACCAGTGAGCAAACCAGGAGAACAGACTTCATAGTAGATCACGAACGGTCGCTTCATATAGGTCCATCAACATAGAGCCAGGCTGAGAAATAGTGACCTTTACAGCTTTTGTAAGACCTGACACCCTGAAATTTTTGGTGGTTCCTGGAGTAGTTCTTATCATGCCTCCCTAAAGCCCATTTGTGAAAACTAATGGAAAGACCGTATAATCTAGAAGATGATATATGATCTTCTTTGAAATTTTCTCAAAATTTTTTATGACCCTTGTATATGTTCTGATGTAATTGTAGCTTGGCATAAATCTGTGTCACCTGAAGTTCAAACTCCACTGTCCCGTGACTCAATATCTGTTATCTAAGGGGTTGGGTCTGGAGATATAAGAGACCAGGATCAGTGTCCTCACCACACTCCCAGCATACTCCTTCCGCTCTCATCTAGCACTTCCACCACTCATCAACATGTGTACTGGGAAATGTGCAAAATTCATCGGGATCTCCTTGTACCCATTGTGCGTCCTCTCCATCATCGCCAATGTGATCCAGTTCTTTCCAGGATGGGAGACTGAACCTGTGAGCAACCCAGGAGAACAGATGACTCCAGAAGTTATTTACCTCGGAGGGATTATCGGAGGAGGAATACTGGTGAGGGTCTTAGGGTTTTTTTTGTTTTGTTGGGTGGGAAGGTGGGGGCATACCTTAGAATATTTTTTACCTCCATTTCAAGCCAAGTCCATTTTTCATCTCTTCCTAAATCCACTACCCTCTTTTTTGATCCCAGGTACTCATTCCAGCGATTCATATCCAAGCCACCGGCCGAGAGGGCTGCTGCAACAACCGATGTGGGGTAAGTACAATGGCACTATTCCACTGAACCTTTGGCCATGCAGTACATGGTTGACTTCTAAAAACCTGGCAGAAAAGGCTACTGCCAAAGGTACATCTAGACTAGGAGGCAAATTTTGGCAATTAGAGTCAACCTGTAACCATCACCAATGGCTGTTCCATGACTAGAGTCAGAGAATTTTTGTAGTTTCTCCAAAGATTGCCACCATGAAGCCCAACTCTGGTTTTGTCTCAAGCCAGGGCAAACTTTCCATTTCAGTTTCATCAAGTACCTTGCTACAGTAGACCCACCACTATACGTGTGGACATGTAGATGGTGGAGTCCAAGTAGCACATCTCCTTAGAGGGTTCAGGATGCATAAATTCTCCCCTTTCTTTGCCTAGATGTTCCTGTCGATCATCTTTGCCGTTATTGGAGTTGCTGGATCTCTGTACGGTTTTGTGGTATCTGTGGTGGGCATGGTGAAGGGACCTCAGTGCCAATATCTGACAGGTCAAAACACGACCAGTTGGGGAAGACCATTTGACTCAAATCTTACAGAATTCAGGTAAGGGTGTAGTCCTTAGGCCCTCCTTAGGCCCTCTTATCTTTGGTGGCCAATTCTTGATACCATATGACACTTGTCCAAGTATGTTATGGTCCTGGGTCAAGACCTAACTTATCTGTAGTCATACCTTCTGGCCAGCACCTTCAGTATGTTATTGGTTAACTTTTTCTCTCCCTTTTCTCCTGCAGTGACAAAAACTACCTGTTCCACCAAGATTTATGGGATGTCTGTACGTATCCCAAGGATGTAGTGGTGTTCAACATCATCTTCTTCTCGATTGTCCTTGGTTCAACTGGTATCTCGCTTATCCTGTGCACTATCCAGGTCATCAACGGCCTGTTTGGTTGCCTCTGTGGAACCTGCCGAAAGGAGGGGATAAAGGGTGTGTATACTTATGTTTTTATATAAAGAATGTCTTATTGAGGTTCTTATAAGTCTTAGAGCCTGTAGACCAAGGGCTAATGTTTGGAGAAGGGCGCTAATACTTTTGCAAAAGTGTAAAATAAAGTTGCTAGGCGTTCCCTGTTTGTTACGAAGTATCGTTGGCACGTTAAGAGAGATTTACATAAGAAAATCAATCATCTCTTGCTACGGTACATGGTGGCACCAATGATGTGGCCCATCATGGGTGAAAGGGGGCGGGGGCGACGGTATTTACTGTCTTGTTGATAAGATTTATACTGTAAGCTGCTGACTATAGCCATATCGTAGTTGGCACTGCCACCTTCTTACCCCGGGGTCATGGGTTCGAGGTTGATTGGTTTTATTGCCTTATTGTATATCCAAAGGAGTCATTACAATTTTTTTATTACTTTTTCCAGATTGAGTCATCACTCCTCCCACTATTGTACATGAAGATGATCCCCATTATCTCCTGCCCACATCAAAGACTGCCGAGGCCTAACATGAAGCTCATGGACCCCAACGCAAAATCTGTACCAGGCCCCCCAACTATAATGGATTATTTATAGTACTGGTCTCCTCATATTGGGATCAGACATCTTATGGGCCCCTAAGGGTTCTGGGCCCCAACACAAAATCTGTCCCAAACCCCCAACTATAATGTATTATTTATAGTACTGGTCTTCTCATATTGGGACAGACACCTTATGGGCCCCTAAGGGTGCTGGGCCCCAATGCAAAATCTGAACCAGGCCTCCCAAACTATAATGTATTATTTATAGTACTGGTCTCCTCATATTGGGATCAGACACCTTATGGGCCCCTAAGGGTGCTGGGCCCCAACACAAAATCTGTCCCACACCCCCAACTATAACATATTATTTAAAGTACTGGCCTCTTCATGTTGGAAAGAGACACCTTATGGGCCCCTAATGTTCCTGGGCCCCTCCAGTTACGCCCATGAAGTGTTGGTCCTTTGATGGATCCTACTTAGTATCATAAGGGTAAGTTCACACATAGTTTTTGGGTCAGGATTTTAAGGCCGTATCCGCCTCAAAATCCTGACTCAAAAGATGGCTCCCATTGAAATCAATGGGAGCCGCTCAGAAAAAGAAGTCGGCTCCCGGAAAAAAGAAGCGAGGTGCTCATTCTTCAGGCCGAGTCACCTTGCGATTCGGCCTGAAGACACTCCTTCCTCCGGGCTAGGTCCATTCATTGGGCCTAATACAGAGCGGAGTGCACGGCTGGATGCCGGTACAGTGCACCGGCTTCCAGTCGCGGCTACCCGGCTTTTGGTCCGGAACTAGAGGTGGCCTCCGCCTCAAAAAACTACGTGTGAACTTACCCTTAGACGAAATAATTAACCCCTTATTATTACCACCGACGAGGAAGTAGCCACCTAGATGATGAGACAGAATGAAGGGTACCCCACCCCGGACTGGCTCATCCGGACTGGCTCATCCTGTATATAGCTTGTATATTTTTCTATACCACTTATATTTATGTAAATTTTTGATTAAATTGAGATTTTGCTACCAAATGTTCCTTGTGTCGCCTTCATTTTTTAATATCTTGAGTTATTTTTGTAATATTTTATGGCCTAGTAGGGTTGGGAGTCGCGGGAAGGTCTGTCATCATTGTCCGGCCTGCCTCATAAGAGACATCACTGGGAAATCTTTAGGGCAATAGAAGGCATTCTGGTTATTCCATGTTACCCCCATCCACACGACAGGGATCATTTGGCTACCCCACCAAGTACAAAGACAGGGGTCACACATTCATCCTGCCGCTCCATTCATTCCAGGGAGGTGCTGTAAAGGAGAGAATGTGACTGCCGCGAATCCGTAACCAGCCTCCCCATGTATTTGGGTATTCCAGGCACCTTCATACTTGCCATTATTGGGACCCCGATCAATTGACCAGTTATCCCTTATTCTGTGGAGGGGGTAACTTGAAATAACAAATACTGTAAAACTGATGGTTGGACCTCGAGGGGAGGTTGCATTACTCGCATTGTGTTTATCCAGGCAGAGCACCATACACTTGTGGCTAGGCCAGGTACTGCAAATCTATTCACTCGAATGAGACAGAGCTGCAATACCTAACACAGCCACAACCATATGTATGGCGCTATGCCTAGGTAAACCATAAAGGAGACACAAGCCTTCATTGCAGCAGATGGGTGGGGGTGGTGATTAGTTATTAGACTATTACGCCCCTTGTGAATCGGTGTTTAGGTCAACACGCAACTGAGCAATGATGGAGTCGCCACTGACCTGCGACATCCTCGGCGCTCCGAAGAGCTCATTTGCCTATTGACAAAAACGATGGTAACTTGCCAACAGAGACTTCTACTGAAATCTCCCTGTCTGCTCCTGAATAACCTTTTGTACATTGACATGTTCTCCTTATTACATTTAGAGGGGGGTGAATACTTTTGCAAGTTGCTAAATATGGAACTTAGGCCACCATTAGAACAATTTATTACCCTTTGCTGGGGCAGGACCTGTGGTTCAAAGTCCGGTGATCCTGGGCACACCGCACCTGCCGCCCACATACGGCGTGTTATCGAGCGCTCGCCATCTGCGCCTGTTATCAGAATTATACATATCCCTCGCCTCCGCCATCACACAAGAGGAAGCCTTGTTATCTAGTCACACTATGCAGGTGTTCCTTGGACACGGTGTGTTGGTATTATATGGAGGTCTTATGTGGTCGCGAGAGTCAGCCCACCAGTATCATCGCAGATCAAACTTCTGAAAGGGATATTCTTATACATGGGGGTCTCTTCAGACCCCAAGTATAGTAATAAGAAGACTTGGGAAGTGCGAGCCTTCCCTCGGTTCTCTTGGGCTCCTTCCCAATGTCTTTGCAGACATCTTCTGGCCTCCTGGATGATGTCAGCAGCCTCTTGGTCCTCCACAGTCAATGTCATGAGGCTTTGGCGCAAGTGTCATGACTTACGCACGCCACATAGTCATCACCAAATGACATCACCAAAGAGGCTCCGCAAGGAAGCCCAAGAGAGGCGAGGACTCCGATTATAAGACTATGAGGTCTGGAGATACCCCAGTGATTTGTGGATGGTGAACCTCAAAAACTTCGAGCTTGACCGAATCTGAAATTTTTGTAAAATTCATAACAAACCCTTATAAACCGGTTTGCCCATCTCTTACGGTCATTGAATTAGAGAATGAATGCTCTGGGGGAAATTTTGTAAGCAATTTTGACACAATTTGCGCCAAAGACCACGCCATATGGACACTCTTCAGGTAGTTTTATGACTTGTATAACAAGGGGCGTGGTTTAGTGGAAGGGCGTGGTTTGCAGGAACCAGTGTAGCTTGGTGAAACAAGGTGTGGCCTAAGTTGCACCACCGTGAGCCAAAAATATTCAAAAAATTTCATGCCATGGTGCTTGGTGTGCCCATGGTGACCCAATCACAGACCTCAGTGGTAACTCTAGGGCAAATGACATCCCCAGGAGACCCATAGAGGTATACTGGTGCAAAAACAATAGAAACAAAAATTTAGTGGGGTGTTTGAGGTCAAAAGCGGTTACAGCAGGTTGTGGAGCATGACGTCCTTGATAAGGAAAAGCCGTGAAAGGTGTTGGGTCCCCGATCCGTGATAAGAAGGCGTCACATGATCCCCACACCACAGGGACACTATTCTCTGATGACGGCATTCAGCTTTATCTCCATTATCGGAGAGTCACATGTCACATCCTACCGGAGCGGCAAAGTCCAACAAGGCAACGTCTTCTGAAACCTGGCGACGTCCAGAGGTAGTGATGCTGATGATCCCGTACTAACTACACGTACAGTACAATACTAGGAAACAGTAGGGTTTTTAAAGGGATTGTCAAATTTTTATTCAAAAATGGGTCTACTTTTTGAAAGGTAGAGAACGGCGCCACTCCAAGGCCTCATGCACACGACCTGTTTGCAGGCTGAATAAGGTCAGAATGTTTGGCAAAGTGCACTCAGGTGACATCCAATTGTACCTACCGATTCCATCCCATTCTGATGTGAAGGGGCAAATTTTTGTTATGGTAGGGAACATTGGTCCCTCCGCACCCATGGAAAGTTCCCCAGTCTGCACATTTGGCCATAGGCATGGGATGTCAACCACAAATGAAAAAAAAAATCTCCAATATTCTTGATTAAAAATACGAATATACGAATATAATGCGCTATAACTTTGTGGTAGTGGTACGAGTCCTGACTCATACTAGGAAAAAAGGGTAACACAGAACTGCTGGAGCAGACTACGCAGATTCTATTTGTAGTCTGTTACTATGAAGACACATGGGCCTATATAACATCAGGCGGAGATCTAGTAAATGAGGTTATCTACAAGGCTCATTTATTTCTTATTTTTAGAAGAAAGCTGGGTGCAAAAGTATAGAAACCCGAACTTATGAGAACTTATGTATTTCTGAAACCAGAGTGAGTCTCTGGAGCAGCTTCTTGTAAGGACCTGATGAAAGGAGCGGCTTTCTACAGAAACACATTGTGCTGTTATATCAATAAATTTATAGAATTCCTTGTGATGTTATTGTATATTGTCATGTACGGTATTATTGTATTTGTCATGTACGGTATTATTGTATATTGTCATGTACGGTATTATTGTATATTGTCATGTATGGTATTATTGTATATTGTCATGTACGGTATTATTGTATATTGTCATGTATGGTATTGTTGTATATTGTCATGTACGGTATTATTGTATATTGTCATGTACGGTATTATTGTATATTGTCATGTATGGTATTATTGTATATTGTCATGTACGGTATTATTGTATATTGTAATTTATGGTATTATTGTGTATTGTCATGTACGGTATTATTGTATATTGTCATGTACGGTATTATTGTATATTGTCATGTACGGTATTATTGTATATTGTCATGTACGGTATTATTGTATATTGCCCTGTACGGTATTATTGTATATTGTCATGTACGGTATTATTGTATATTGTCCTGTACGGTATTATTGTATATTGTCATGTATGGTATCATTGTATATTGTCATGTACGGTATCATTGTATATTGTCATGTACGGTATTATTGTATATTGTCATGCACGGTATTATTGTATATTGTCATGCATGGTATTATTGTATATTGTCATGTATAGTATTATTGTATATTGTCATGTATAGTATTATTGTATATTGTCATGTATGGTATTATTGTATATTGTCATGTATAGTATTATTGTATATTGTCATGTACGGTATTATTGTATATTGTCATGTACAGTATTATTGTATATTGTCATGTACGGTATTATTGTATATTGTCATGTATGGTATTATTGTATATTGTCATGTATAGTATTATTGTATATTGTCATGTACAGTATTATTGTATATTGTCATTTATGGTATTATTGTATATTGTTATGTACGGTATTATTGTATATTGTAATTTATGGTATTATTGTATATTGTCATCTATGGTATTATTGTATATTGTCATGTATAGTGTTATTGTATATTGTCATGTATGGTATTATTGTATGTCGTCATGTACGGTATTATTGTATATTGTCATCTATGGTATTATTCTATATTGTCATGCATGGTATTATTGTATATTGTCATGTACGGTATTATTGTATATTTTCATGTACGGTATTGTATATTGTCATCTATGGTATTATTGTATATTGTCATCTATGGTATTATTCTATATTGTCATGTATAGTATTATTGTATATTATCATGTACGGTATTATTGTATGTCATCATGTACGGTATTATTGTATATTGTCATCTATGGTATTATTCTATATTTTCATGTATAGTATTATTGTATATTGTCATGTACAGTATTATTGTATATTGTCATCTATGGTATTATTCTATATTTTCATGTATAGTATTATTGTATATTGTCATGTACGGTATTATTGTATATTGTAATTTATGGTATAATTGTATATTGTCATGTATAGTATTGTATATTATCATTTATTATATTATTGCATATCGTCATTTATTGTATTATTGTATATAATTTATTGTATATTGTCTGTTATGATATAATTGTCTATTGCTATTTATAGTATTATTGCAACTTTTCATTTACGGTATTATTACATATTGAATATTACCATGTATTCTATTGTATTCTATAATTTAATGCATTATTATATATTTTAGTTTATGCTATTATTGTAT
Organism: Leptodactylus fuscus; assembly: GCF_031893055.1. Taxonomy (NCBI): domain Eukaryota; kingdom Metazoa; phylum Chordata; class Amphibia; order Anura; family Leptodactylidae; genus Leptodactylus; species Leptodactylus fuscus. Next base: position 14,184,856 of record NC_134269.1, on the reverse strand, counting down.
ATCATAAATTGTATTATTGTTTATCATTGAAAATATTATTGGATATTACGGTATTTTTGCATATTGTCATGTACGGTATGTTATAAATTATAGTATTTTAGTTTATTGTCATTTATAGTATTATTGTAAACTGGTATTTATAGTATATTATAAATTATGGTATTATTGTATATTATCATTTATTGTACTGACAGATTGCCATTGTATTGTATTGATGAATCCCCCCATATAATAGCGGCGGTGATAGCCATGCTACTATGCTGACAGTCGGTGGGGAGTAGTATCACACCCCGTATTTGGTAGATGTATTCTTGTAGTGTTATTGTATTTCTGTGTATTAGTAGTAGTCATATTGTTATATAACTGTATACTGTATATAATGTATATCTCTATGGTATACACATGACATAACTTCATCTTGTGACTTGCTATCGGCGCTCACATCTGTCAGTGTCCCATTTATCGCCACCATATAGTGTCCAAACTCCATACCCTGACCCCACTGACTACAATCTTCAAGGCTGACTCAACTCGTGACTGTAATGTGACAGGCTGGATCTATACATATAAGCTACACCGCCCTACACCTGCTCTATTGTTCTGTTGCTCTGCCGCAGCTAGGCTGACACCATGTGCACTGGAAAGTGTTCCAAATTTATTGGGGTCGCCCTGTACCCCTTCGCCGTCATCTGCATCGTGTCCAATGCAATGCTATATTTTCCGGGGTGGAGCATGGAGGCCGCAGAGTATCCAGGGATCAAACTGACAACCGAGGTGGCCACTCTCTTAGGCATTGTCGGCGGAGGAATACTGGTGAGATCTTACATTATATGTTCAAAATTTTGGAAAAGTTCTAAAATTTCCAAAATTTTAGATTCTTTTTGAAAAATTCTGCATGTTGGTAGCATCAACCTAATAGACATGATGGTTAACAGTGGTGGTATGACGATGACGGTACCAGGTGCTCATAAGAGTCTTAACTAAGCGCCAAATATGAGAAATTTTTGAAAATCGGAACGGGTCGTAATGTAACAAATGTCTTCTGATGTTACCAGCCCAGAGCTGCATGTAGGATGTAATCTATAATGTTCTCCTCTATAGGTCCTCATACCGGCTATTCAGATTCATGCCTCTGGAAGGAAAGGCTGCTGCGGGAACAGATGGGGGGTGAGAACGGATTTATTTTTTTTACAATTGTCAAATTTGCCCATTTTTTACCTTTGAGTTGCCATACCGAGCTCAGAGTAATGCCCCACATAGGAAATATTCTTATCACCTCCGTATCTCCGTCCTCAGATGTTCCTGTCTATCCTGTGCGCTGCTATTGGACTCACCGGATCACTGTTCTGTCTTTGTATGTCTGTCGTAGCCATACACAGAGGACCCGTCTGTGGCTATTATCCTAATAATACCAACGCCCCCTCTAATGCTGGGAATGACACCCTAATCTGGGGGCGTCCTCTGGAAAACCCACTGCCAGAATACAAGTAAGAAATAGAAACAAATAAACTATGCTAAGAGAACGTAAAAAGTTATAGGAGCAGTATTATAGTAGTTATATTCTTGTACATAGGAGTAGTATTATAGTAGTTATATTCTTGTACATAGGGGGCAGTATTATAGTAGTTATATTCTTGTACACAGGAGCAGTATTATAGTAGTTATATTCTTGTACATAGGAGGTAGTATTATAGTAGTTATATTCTTGTACATAGGAGCAGTATTATAGTAGTTATATTCTTGTACATAGGAGTAGTATTATAGTAGTTATATTCTTGTACATAGGAGGTAGTATTATAGTAGTTATATTCTTGTACATAGGAGTAGTATTATAGTAGTTATATTCTTGTACATAGGAGGTAGTATTATAGTAGTTATATTCTTGTACATAGGAGTAGTATTATAGTAGTTATATTCTTGTACATAGGAGTAGTATTATAGTAGTTATATTCTTGAAGCATATAGAAAAGGATAGTAGGATCCGCTCGACCAGGTAAGTTAAAAAATAACTTTTAATCCGACATGGTTAAAAAACACACAAAAGTAAATAGATGTGAAATGACAAAAAAGAAGAAAAATGATGATTAAAACCACATTCTGATAGCTCTAGCTGACGCGTTTCAAGACGCAGGGTCTCTTACTCATAGCTTTGCTTGTATGTCTGTCGTAGCCATACACAGAGGACCCGTCTGTGGCTATTATCCTAATAATACCACCGCCCCCTCTAATGCTGGGAATGACACCCTAATCTGGGGGCGTCCTCTGGAAAACCCACTGCCAGAATACAAGTAAGAAATAGAAACAAATAAACTATGCTAAGAGAACGTAAAAAGTTATAGGAGCAGTATTATAGTAGTTATATTCTTGTACATAGGAGCAGTATTATAGTAGTTATATTCTTGTACATAGGAGTAGTATTATAGTAGTTATATTCTTGTACATAGGAGCAGTATTATAGTAGTTATATTCTTGTACATAGGAGTAGTATTATAGTAGTTATATTCTTGTACATAGGAGTAGTATTATAGTAGTTATATTCTTGTACATAGGAGGCAGTATTATAGTAGTTATATTCTTGTACATAGGAGTAGTATTATAGTAGTTATATTCTTGTACATAGGAGTAGTATTATAGTAGTTATATTCTTGTACATAGGGGGCAGTATTATAGTAGTTATATTCTTGTACATAGGAGTAGTATTATAGTAGTTATATTCTTGTACATAGGAGCAGTATTATAGTAGTTATATTCTTGTACATAGGAGTAGTATTATAGTAGTTATATTCTTGTACATAGGAGCAGTATTATAGTAGTTATATTCTTGTACATAGGAGTAGTATTATAGTAGTTATATTCTTGTACATAAGAGTAGTATTATAGTAGTTATATTCTTGTACATAGGAGCAGTATTATAGTAGTTATATTCTTGTACATAGGAGTAGTATTATAGTAGTTATATTCTTGTACATAAGAGTAGTATTATAGTAGTTATATTCTTGTACATAGGAGTAGTATTATAGTAGTTATATTCTTGTACATAGGAGTAGTATTATAGTAGTTATATTCTTGTACATAGGAGCAGTATTATAGTAGTTATATTCTTGTACATAGGGGTAGTATTATAGTAGTTATATTCTTGTACATAGGAGCAGTATTATAGTAGTTATATTCTTGTACATAGGAGCAGTATTATAGTAGTTATATTCTTGTACATAGGAGTAGTATTATAGTAGTTATATTCTTGTACATAGGAGTAGTATTATAGTAGTTATATTCTTATACATAGGAGCAGTATTATAGTAGTTATATTCTTGTACATAGGAGTAGTATTATAGTAGTTATATTCTTGTACATAGGGGGCAGTATTATAGTAGTTATATTCTTGTACATAGAGCAGTATTATAGTAGTTATATTCTTGTACATAGGAGCAGTATTATAGTAGTTATATTCTTGTACATAGGAGTAGTATTATAGTAGTTATATTCTTGTACATAGGAGTAGTATTATAGTAGTTATATTCTTGTACATAGGGGCAGTATTATAGTAGTTATAGTCTTGTACATAGGAGTAGTATTATAGTAGTTATATTCTTGTACATAGGAGCAGTATTATAGTAGTTATATTCTTGTACATAGGGGCAGTATTATAGTAGTTATAGTCTTGTACATAGGAGTAGTATTATAGTAGTTATATTCTTGTACATAGGAGCAGTATTATAGTAGTTATATTCTTGTACATAGGAGTAGTATTATAGTAATTATATTCTTGTACATAGGAGCAGTATTATAGTAGTTATATTCTTTTTAGTACAACCAACCACTTTTCTGAGCCATACATGTACCCAGAGTAATTTTACCTATCCCTATCAGCAGGTGGTGACATGGAGCACCAAAGAAAGTTTTTATGTAAACATAAGAAATCTCCTGCTTGAGAAGTTTTGGGTTGTATGATCACATCTACAAATTTTTATCTTGTTTATCCTACAGCAATGAGAACTATATCTACCATAAGGAGTCTTGGAGTATATGTGTGGAGCCCCAAGATGTGGTAGAGTTCAACGTCATCCTCTTCTCCATCCTGTTGGCCTCCAGCTCCTTTGAGGTGATTCTGTGCGCCATTCAGCTATTCAACGGTTTGTTTGGGGTCATCTTCGGCACCTGTAACAAGAAGGATGTTTCTGACTATAAGGACATGGAAAAAGATTACAGCGAGTATAATGATAAGGACACTGCGTCTATCTGCGAGAAGAAGGAAGCCAAGTGTGAGTAACTTCTCTGTATATAAATTGTGAGGCATTGTAATTTCCACATTGGCCAATAGAGGTCAGTAGAACAGATAAACATGACTGGTAGAGCAGGGGCATCTCAATTTACAGCTGCTGTAAAGATCATGGATGGGAATTTTTATTATTGATTTCTACCAAAATAGAACAGGTTTTTCTAAAGTTTTGTGGGTGATGAACCCCAAAAATTTCATCACTCACAAGAACATGCTGTACGATGGGGTAGTCAAAGTTTGCACCAGGGGCCACAAGACTTCAGGTGCTCCATTACAACTAGACTGTATATAGGGGATATGTCACCATATTGACAGGTCTTCACCATCTTTTCTCAGGTTGATGCGTCAACACTTACGCCGTTGAAAGGATGGAAGTCTTACGATAGCTTCCAATGACAATTACCAGTTCCTGTACAATCTGCAGTAGTTCTCCACCCATCTGTGCCGATCACCGATTACCCCACCATGTGCCATCAGGGCAGATATGGAAACGCAAGCTACAAGACATGAAGGACCCCACTGCAGGCCATCCCTGACTGATCGATAGATGTGGCCATACTTAAGGCTGTGGTTGGGTGACTCCATTTCCATTCTGCTTACACTATGTAGATAGAAAATCCCTGCAAGCAGGACTTTTCTCTCTGCCAATTTTGGGCGAAAACCTAGTGGACCCCTTTATAGCCTATGGAGTCCGTGGGTTTCTGCAGGTAATCGGTATTTAAGAGGATAGGGTTTCCATTTTTTGGGACCCCAAGTGGACGTAAAGAATGGAAACTCAAAACCTAGTGTGAACCTAGCGTAAGCAGAAAGGATTCTGGGAGACTGTGTTGCCACCTACATAGTCTGCCTACATAAAATTATGAAAATAAACAGAACTGAATTGTGTCTTCTCCAAAATCGACTGTTTTATACTTTTATTATATATCATTTCTTAACCCTTGAGATTCTGCATTATGTGCTTTAGCACGGTCAGTAAAAGCCTGCGAGTCCTTCTCTCATGATGACATGACGCTTGATGTCGAAACAAATCTGGGACCTGAGTCATCTCAAACAAATCAGGAACCTGAGCCACCTGAAACAAATAAGGGTCCGAGCCACCCGAAACAAATCAGGAACCTGAGCCACCTGAAACAAATCAGGGACCCGAGTCGCCCCAAACAAATCAGGGACCCGAGCCACACAAGACTAATCAGTGAATCGAGCCACCCGAAACAAATCAGGGACCTGAGTCATCCGAGACAAATCAGGGACCCAAGTCACCCCAAACAAATCAGGGACCAGAGCCACCCCAAATGAATCAGGAACCCGAGAATCCCAAAACAAATTAGGGACCCGAGCCATCCAAAACAAATCAGGGACCCGAGCCACCTGAAACAAATAAGGGTCCGAGCCACTCGAAACAAATCAGGGAACCGAGTCGCCCCAAACAAATCAGGGACCCGAGCCACCCAAAATAAATCAGGGACCCGAGCCACACGAGACTAATCAGGGACCTGAGCCATCAGAAACAAATCAGTGACCTGAGTCATCCGAGACAAATCAGGGACCCGAGCCATCCTAAACAAATCAGGGACCTGAGTCATCCGAGACAAATCAGGGACCCGAGCCATCCAAAACAAATCAGGTACCCAAGTCACCCCAAACAAATCAGGCACCAGAGCCACCCCAAATGAATCAGGAACCCGAGAATCCCAAAACAAATCAAGGACCCGAGCCACCCCAAAGGAATCAGAGCTATGAGCTACCCGAAACAAGTCAGGGACCCGAGCCACCCGAAAAAAGTCAGGGATCCGAGACAGCCGAAATGAATTAGGGACCCAAGCAACCCGGAATGAATCAGGGACCTGAGCCACCCCAAACGAATCAGGGACCCTTTCAACACCAAATAAATCAGGGACCTGAGCCACCTGAAACAAATCAGGGACCTAAGCCACCCGAAATAAGTCAGGGACCCGAGACAGCCAAAACGAATTAGGGACCCAAGCCACCCGGAATGAATCAGGGACCTGAGCCACCCCAAACTAATCAGGGACCCAAGCAACACCAAATAAATCAGGGACCTGAGCCATCCGAAACAAATCAGGGACCTAAGCCACCCGAAACAAGTCAGGGACCCGAACCACCCCGAACAAATCAAGGACTCAAGCCACCCGATACAAATCAGGGACCAGAGCTATGTATCTTGGGATTTTCGCTCATCTCTAGGCCCTACCAGAACCTCGACCTGATGGGCTGTCTACTCAATGTACAGATCTATATAAAGCTGGGACTGTTGTAGCTGTAACAATCCACAGAACAAAGCCAACATGATCTATACCACGCTGCGAATGCCAAAAACTCCTAAAATTTTAGAAACCAATATGGAATGGCTTTTGTTTCATTTTCCCTCCCAAAATCGCTGAGCTTTTGCACTAGGACTCGGAGGCTTTAGTTCTGCCCCTGAGAGATATAGTTACTTTTCTGTGACTCATGTGTGCAGAGATGTGGCTCAGAGCCTGGGGCCCCGATGCAATATCTATACTAGGACCCCCCACCTATCGTGTGTTACTGACACAGGGGCCCATGGAGTCTGATGTGGGATTGTTACCCCAGTACCCTGTATTATTGGTAGTCGGTGACATGTGAGAATCGGGGGTGTATCTAGAGAGAAAGCAGTGGTAGCAGTTGCTACTTGGCCCTAAACCTAGATGGGGCCTCAAAGGTCCCCCAGCCACATTAAATTGGACACAATTCTAAATAGAACAAAGCAGGTAGGGGGCCTATTACCAATTTTGCTTCAATGCCCCTGGTGAGCATCTATTGTTAGGTTTTGGAAAGTTCCATTCATGTAGACAAACCTAGAACCTTTGACACCAGACACAAATCTATGACCAGGTAACTATCTATCATGTGTTACTTATTATACTGGAGACTTGTTGTAGCACCCCTGTATTATTAGTAATCAGTGACGTGTGAGTGTCTACTACTAAGGAAGACGTTCTGGAATGTTCCATATATGTATGTAGACACACCTAGAACCTTTGAACTACACACAAATCTATGACCGGGCCCCTATCTATCATGTGAAACATATAATACTGGTGTCTTGTTGTAGCACCACTTGGTAGGCAGTGACGTGTGAGTTTCTATTACTACGGGGGACGTTCTGGATTTCCCATACATGTATGTAGACACACCTAGAACCTTTGACACCAGACTCTAGGAATCTGTATGGAGAAAGAGACCAACTATCTATTCCTTTACTGGTTGGACTGCTGACTGAGACAGTATCAAATAAGAAAGGCTTAGATACTCTGGATTAGCAGATAGTATCACACCACAAAGGATTAGATACACAGATCACACTTCAACTATATGGGGGAGATTTATTGTCCCTTACATACCAGTTGCAATGTTTGTTTGTTTGTTTTTTGCACAAGTTGGGATTTTTGTCAAAAAATTGCAACTTTCTTCACTTTTATGAGGGTGATGAGCGGGCGTGGCATGGGCAGGGCCACCATCCTGCCAGATTTATGATTATTTACCTATGCCAGAACGTGGGCCTGATTTATGAGGAGTACACATTGTCATGCATCAGATGTACCCTCTACCGGGGCAGGGGGTATGAAGATCGGTGCCAAAAACATCATTCTTCATAAATATCCCAATGGACTCAGAAGACAGTATCACATGATAGACTTAGATACGCAGGCCAAGCAGACAGGATCACATGATAGACTTAGATACGCAGGCCAAGCAGACAGGATCACATGATAGACTTAGATACGCAGGCCAAGCAGACAGGAGCACATGACAGACTTAGATACGCAGGCCAAGCAGACAGGATCACATGATAGACTTAGATACGCAGGCCAAGCAGACAGGATCACATGATAGACTTAGATACGCAGGCCAAGCAGACAGGATCACATGATAGACTTAGATACGCAGGCCAAGCAGACAGGATCACATGATAGACTTAGATACACAGGCCAAGCAGACAGGAGCACATGATAGACTTAGATACGCAGGCCAAGCAGACAGGATCACATGATAGACTTAGATACGCAGGCCAAGCAGACAGGATCACATGATAGACTTAGATACGCAGGCCAAGCAGACAGGATCACATGATAGACTTAGATACGCAGGCCAAGCAGACAGGATCACATGATAGACTTAGATACGCAGGCCAAGCAGACAGGATCACATGATAGACTTAGATACGCAGGCCAAGCAGACAGGATCACATGATAGACTTAGATACGCAGGCCAAGCAGACAGGATCACATGATAGACTTAGATACGCAGGCCAAGCAGACAGGAGCACACGAGCGGAGATGTCCATCTGTGATGCCAAACTTGAATGCCAGTGGAACAACACATCAAGGACAAAACCTCACGGACCCGGCACATCGGGAATTATCAGCCATAAATAAGTATAAAATACACACTTCTGTAACAAAATATAGAAGTGCAAGGAACAGACCGGGACAGTAGATAAATCCTCCATCCACACCGCCTAAGAGCTCCTATCCCATCATCACAACAACTCTGTGAAAAACGGCCTCTTACTTCAGGGACAAAGATTCAGCGATCCAAAATGGCATCCAAAAACAACAAATGGCCTCAATAGTGCAAAGGTCAGCAATAATAATACCGTAAGTCGATGGTTACATGAGGTTACAGAGTAACATGTGAACTAGACCCCAAGCCCAACCTCGCTCCTCCTGGAATGTCCTGACCTGCTCCGACTATCAAGAACAGAGAATAATAATCGGAGACCCAGAGGAATACAAACATAACGAACTACTGTTACTTACCTATCTGCCGGCTCTGCTTTATTCTCCGTTGCTGTCGGCCATCTTCCAGGACGTCATGTGACCGTGGCCCTGCATCGCGGGTCATATGACATCACGCAAGTAGCCAGGCCGAAGCCTGCCCGGAGTCTGGAGAGGTAAGTAACAATGTTTTTATGTTTCCTTACCTCTCCCGGGCCTCTGATCGTTATAGTCGGGGGTCTGAAAAGACCCAACAAGTATAATAGTGCTTGTGGGGCCCGCACCGTCACTTACTGATCCCGGCCCTATTAAAAAAAAAAAAAACAACGCAGCGGCAGCGGCTGTCGCCAGGCCCCCTAATGTCCCTGTGGCAGCTGCTACCACCGCTACCCCAGTAGTTATGCCACTGGATTAGATACACCTCCTCAGCAGACTGTATCACACATGAGAGGATTAGATACACAGCTCAGCAGACAGCATTATACATGATAGGAAGAGATACACGGCTCAGTATACAGTATCACACGGGATAGGAAGAGATACACAGCTCAGTATACAGTATCACACAGGATAGGATTAGATACACAGCTCAGTATACAGTATCACACAGGATAGGATTAGATACACAGCTCAGTATACAGTATCACACAGGATAGGATTAGATACACAGCTCAGTATACAGTATCACACAGGATAGGATTAGATACACAGCTCAGTATACAGTATCACACAGGATAGGATTAGATACACGGCTCAGTATACAGTATCACACAGGATAGGATTAGATACACAGCTCAGTATACAGTATCACACGATAGGATTAGATACAGCTCAGTATACAGTATCACACAGGATAGGATTAGATACACAGCTCAGTATACAGTATCACACGATAGGATTAGATACAGCTCAGTATACAGTATCACACAGGATAGGATTAGATACACAGCTCAGTATACAGTATCACACAGGATAGGATTAGATACACAGCTCAGTATACAGTATCACACAGGATAGGATTAGATACACATCTCAGTATACAGTATCACACGGGATAGGATTAGATACAGCGCAGTATACAGTATCACATAGGATAGGATTAGATACACAGCTCAGTATACAGTATCACACGATAGGATTAGATACAGCGCAGTATACAGTATCACATAGGATAGGATTAGATACACAGCTCAGTATACAGTATCACACGGGATAGGATTAGATACACGGCTCAGTATACAGTATCACACAGGATAGGATTAGATACACAGCTCAGTATACAGTATCACACGGGATAGGATTAGATACAGCGCAGTATACAGTATCACATAGGATAGGATTAGATACACAGCTCAGTATACAGTATCACACGATAGGATTAGATACAGCGCAGTATACAGTATCACATAGGATAGGATTAGATACACAGCTCAGTATACAGTATCACACGGGATAGGATTAGATACACAGCTCAGTATACAGTATCACACGATAGGATTAGATACAGCGCAGTATACAGTATCACATAGGATAGGATTAGATACACAGCTCAGTATACAGTATCACACAGGATAGGATTAGATACACAGCTCAGTATACAGTATCACACAGGATAAGATTAGATACACAGCTCAGTATACAGTATCACACAGGAGAGGATTAGATACACGGCTCAGTATACAGTATCACACAGGATAGGAAGAGATACACAGCTCAGTATACAGTATCACACAGGATAGGATTAGATACACAGCTCAGTATACAGTATCACACAGGAGAGGATTAGATACACAGCTCAGTATACAGTATCACACAGGATAGGATTAGATACACAGCTCAGTATACAGTATCACACGGGATAGGATTAGATACACAGCTCAGTATACAGTATCACACAGGATAGGATTAGATACACAGCTCAGTATACAGTATCACACAGGATAGGATTAGATACACAGCTCAGTATACAGTATCACACAGGAGAGGATTAGATACACAGCTCAGTATACAGTATCACACAGGATAGGATTAGATACACAGCTCAGTATACAGTATCACACAGGATAGGATTAGATACACAGCTCAGTATACAGTATCACACGGGATAGGATTAGATACACAGCTCAGTATACAGTATCACACAGGATAGGATTAGATACACAGCTCAGTATACAGTATCACACAGGATAGGATTAGATACACAGCTCAGTATACAGTATCACACAGGATAGGATTAGATACACAGCTCAGTAGACAGTATTACACAGGATAGGAAGAGATACACAGCTCAGTATACAGTATCACACAGGATAGGATTAGATACACAGCTCAGCAGACAGTATCACACAGGATAGGATTAGATACAGCTCAGTATACAGTATCACACAGGATAGGATTAGATACATAGCTCAGTATACAGTATCACACAGGATAGGATTAGATACACCGCTCAGTATACAGTATCACACAGGATAGGATTAGATACACCGCTCAGTATACAGTATCACACAGGATAGGATTAGATACACCGCTCAGTATACAGTATCACACAGGATAGGATTAGATACACAGCTCAGTATACAGTATCACACAGGATGGGATTAGATACATAATCATGACGTCACACAGGTATATAGCTATTACTACAGTGTTTGTATTATCTCTGGGAATGTCGGGTTCAAACTTCACAGGATTGTGCGGTAGTGTCTCACACAGCAATAAGGAAGAGGCCATCACTGAGGAGCTCCTTACCCCGACGTCTCCGGGGACCTCCTTTACTTTTAACCCCTTTCATTTTCATCCCTATTTCCCCCTACAGCCATGTGCACGGGAGACTGCGCCAAGTTTATCGGGGTGTCCCTGTACCCCTTCTGTGCCCTGTGCATTGTCTGTAATATATTACTGCTCTTCCCGGGATGGAGCACTGACGCGGTGAATGACCCCCAGCAGAAGCTCACACCTGAGGTGCTCTACCTAGGGGGGCTAATGGGGAGCGGATTACTGGTAAGTGAATGACTGTATTATGTGGGGACCATATGGCAGCATTATGTGGTATTATATAGTCTGTTATGTGGATTAAGGGTAATATTTGGTTGTTTTATATAATTTTGGGTACTACAGTGTATGGCAGTATGTGGGTAGTGGGTAGAGTACTATGTGGATGCTTTATATGATTTGCGTACTATAGGGCAGTATTCTGGGATTCTTTAAGGTAGTAGTATTGTATAGAAACGGCATATAACTTTATTATTATATGGTGGTATTTTAAGGGCTGTATATGGCGCTATTATTTTGACTCTTTATGATAGTATTATATGGGTTATTATTTCAATACTTTATATATGTGGATACGATATGGCAGTATATAAGGGTTCCGTAAGGTAGCAATTTGGAAATCGGGTTGAACCAATGATCGGAAATTGGATTTTGAAATCTCAAGATCGGCTCAACCCTACAAGTGACTTTTCCCATAGAGAAGCATTGACTAGGGTTGATCGATCGGGATCGGGAAAGATCGAATCCCGATCGGCGATCGAACAAATTTTATGATCGCGATGGGCTGGAAAATGATCGAAATTGGATTTTAAAATCGATCCTGAAATTTCAAGATCGGCTCAACCGTAGCTGCTACTTTTTAAAAAATGGGTGTAGGGCGCGTGTGCTGTGGACGGGGCCATTTGGCACATACTATGGTAGGTGTTGTAGTTCTTCACATCCTCTGCCTGACTGCTACGTGGACACGGTACTCTGCCCTCACTAACTCATCTTTTTCACCCCCTAGGTCCTAATTCCTGCCATTTGCATCCAGTACACTGGCCGTAAAGGAAAACTTAACAACCGAATTGGGGTATGATCACGATGGCAGCAAAACCGGATGTTTTAAGATCATGTTCCCATTGTGTTGAATGTTAGGGTGGGTGGCGGTTTAAAAAAAATCCACCCACTATTGAAGCAAGATTTACCGGCCCCAAGCTTCAATATAGATCCGGATCTTAAATTGAGGGAACATTACCAGTCAGAGTTACTGAGGAGTCTCAGAATTATAACAAGTGTCCAACAAGATCACAGAACCAAAACAACCAAACCAGTGATTGTGTCGTCCATAGTGGACCATGACTGGTGACGTGTATGGATCATATACACTAGAAGTTGGCAAATCCCCAGAAACTCAGCCATATAATCCTGCAGAATCACCAATGTAGATCAAGAGTTGATGCAAGATGGGTTTGATGAGGCCGTCAAGGCTAGAAGGTCCTCCTGCTTCCAACACAATGACCAGCAGAAGACAACCCCATCAGTGAAGCAGATCATATAAGGGTCATGCAAGTCATAAAAATAGAGAGACACGGAATGGGTCCTCTGATATATGAGTATCTGAAGAAATTGGTAAAGATCGAAGGTAGTACAGGCCTACTAAGGAACCAGAGATCCTCTTGAGGGCATAAACCTTGACCAGATATCAGACCCTGCCATATGACGCTCACAATATTGAAGAAAAATTCATCGGAAATTTGTCTTAAAGGTGTTTTATAAGATTATTAAGTTAGTAGCCTGACTTTAGGATAGGTATGAAGTTGGTGGAGGTCCGACTCTCGGCACCACCATCAATCAGCTGGCTAGTGTGGCTTGTTGGGCAGACCCTTCTGGTGGGCCTAAGGTATCCATCGTAACTTCCAAAGTCAATGAAACAGATCCCGGATTGCTTTGGCCCATCAGAAGACTGGATGATATATTCGAGTAAAGACAAGATACCACTGCTGCAAAAATTTTACGACAGTCCTTCAGGAGACAACCTCAGTGAAGTGGAGTGAAGTGTATTTAGTCTCATCTTCCTCTTGTTTGGTGACAGCTTGCCACGTATTGGGCAGCGATCTCCACAGTGGCCTCTTCTTCTCCCAGTAGGATGTAGAGTTTCCTCTTCTCGTCTGCAGATATGAAGTCTGGGATGTGGGCAGAGAGTCTTTGGTAGTAGACGGCCCTCACAGCTGAGTATTTGGTGCAGTGTAGCAGGAAGTGGGTCTCGTCTTCTAGAGCCCCCTAGACACAAGGGACTTTAAAGAATCCTTGTCCCAGCACAAAACTCCTCCATGAATTTCTGTCATGGTACAAGGGTCTTCAAGAATTCCTCATCCTGGCACAAGGGTTCTTTAAGGATTTCTCATTATGGCAAAAGAGTCTTCAAGGAATCCTTGTCCTGGCAGAATGATATTCAACAAATCCATGCACGGCACAAGGTTCTTCAAGGATTCTTCTCCCAGACCCAAGGGTCTTCAACGAATTTTCATCCAGACAAAAGGGTCTTTAAGGAATCCTTGTCCCAGCTGAAGGGTCTTCAAGAAATTCTTGTCCCGGCACAAGGGTCTTCAAGGATTTGTCGTCCTGGCACAAGCATCTTCAAAGAATCCTCATCCTGGTGCAAAGGTCTTTAAGGATTCCTCATCCCACCAAAACAGTCTTCAAATAATTCACCTTCAAACACAAGGGTCTTTCAGGAATCCTTATCCTGACACAAAGATCTTCAAAGAATCTTTGCATGGCACAAGGGTCTTCAAGGAATCTTCATTCCAACCCAAAGGTCTTCAAGAAATCCTCATCTAGCTTCTTAATATATAAACATTATTTTGAGAAGTCATTATTAATAATTTATTTTTATAGTACCGAACATGAATAAAGTTCCTTGACTATGTCTTCTTCTCCATAGATGTTGGTCTCCATCGTCTTGGCGGCAGTTGCTGTTTGTGGATCCATCTATGGATTTGTCACCTCGTTGCTGGGTCTCCTCTATGGCCCCCGATGTTATTACACCTTCCTCAATGGTGAAAAACGCTGGACAATCCCCTTCAAACGAGAAAAGGAATTTTTAGAGTAAGTGTCCAATATGAAGGAGAAGGAGAATTGCCACATATCTTATGGCAATACCCAAGACGTACCCAGATAGTTGTAAAAATACAGGCACTACTACTACTACTGTGTGTTATAGTCTGACGCAGTGTCTTCTTCTCGCAGTCTGGAGCGCAGCTACCTGTTCCAAAGAGAGTCCTGGTCCCGATGTGCCGAACCAGTAGGTGTGGTTGAGTTCAATGTCATCTTCTTTGCCACCATCATGGTGGCCAGCGCCATTCAAATCGTCCTCTGCGTCATTCAGATGGTTAATGGCTTGTTCGGCTTCCTCTGCGGGACCTGCCAAAGGAAATTTTACTAGACAGTGATTGTGAGTTGTTATCGGTGAGCGTTATTTTTAAGACTCTGTGCCCTGCTAGGCACACACTGACCACTAGGTGGGCACAAGATACACAATACTCAAGTCAAGATCCAATACAACAACATAGATGTCAACCGGGGAGGGCCCTTTACGGGATGATGTACAACCTCTGGGTTGTGACAATAATGGGTGTGGCCTATCTGAGGGTGTGGCTTGTATAACAGGGCTTGGCTAAATAAGTTTACATCCCCTATACCAAGGAGTTTTTGTACACAGGATCAGTGGTGGTCCGACTTCCAGCCCCCCCACCCCACCCCCAACAATATATAAATATATAAATCTGTATGCAGAGAGCTCCCTCTAGTGGTGCCTGGAGGCAATGAGAATTACAGTATATAGTTCCGCAGAGTATTTCAGAGCCCTGTAAGAGAAAAACTGAGCTGTGACTGCTGTACAGAAATGTTATGAAATTATTCAATTATAAAGACATTTTTACAGACATTGTTATTATTTATCTGTTTACTAAGATTTTATATTCTTGTACTACAGGAGTGAGAAGAGGAGGAGAACAATCTATAGGATCCCCTCCCCCATCGTCTCATCATGCGATTTATTAAAGTTTTTGCCAACAGAAGTGATTTGTAAAAAGTGATGAAATGGACGAGAAAAACGTGCGAGATCCTTGACTGTGGATACCAAAGGATACATGAAATGTGAATAAATCAGTCTATATCTGTAGTCATGGGTAATGTGTGTTATTCTGAGAGTTCACATGTTCAGCTCATTGCATCATCCTGCATTATACTCCAGAGCTGCGCTCACTATTCTGCTGGTACAGTCACTGTGTATATACATTACATTACTGATCCTGTATTATACTCCAGAGCTGCGCTCACTATTCTGCTGGTGCAGTCACTGTGTACATACATTACATTACTTATCCTGTGTTATACTCCAGAGCTGCGCTCACTATTCTGCTGGTGCAGTCACTGTGTACATACATTACATTACTTATCCTGTATTATACCCCAGAGCTGCGCTCACTATTCTGCTGGTACAGTCACTGTGTACATACATTACATTACTTATCTTGTATTATACTCCAGAGCTGCGCTCACTATTCTGCCGGTGCAGTCACTGTGTACATACATTACATTACTTATCCTGTATTATACTCCAGAGCTGCGCTCATTATTCTGCTGGTACAGTCACTGTGTATATACATTACATTACTTATCCTGTATTATACTCCAAAGCTGCGCTCACTATTCAGCTGGTGCAGTCACTGTGTACATACATTACATTACTTATCCTGTATTATACTCCAAAGCTGCGCTCACTATTCTGCTGGTGCAGTCACTGTGTACATACATTACATTACTTATCCTGTATTATACTCCAGAGCTGCGCTCACTATTCTGCTGTGCAGTCACTGTGTACATACATTACATTACTTATCCTGTATTATACTCCAGAGCTGCACTCACTATTCTGCTGGTGCAGTCACTGTGTACATACATTACATTACTTATCCTGTATTATACCCCAGAGCTGCGCTCACTATTCTGCTGGTACAGTCACTGTGTATATACATTACATTACTTATCCTGTATTATACCCCAGAGCTGCGCTCACTATTCTGCTGGTACAGTCACTGTGTACATACATTACATTACTTATCCTGTATTATACTCCAGAGCTGCGCTCTCTATTCTGCTGGTGCAGTCACTGTGTACATACATTACATTACTTATCCTGTATTATACTCCAAAGCTGCGCTCACTATTCAGCTGGTGCAGTCACTGTGTACATACATTACATTACTTATCCTGTATTATACTCCAGAGCTGCGCTCACTATTCTGCTGGTGCAGTCACTGTGTACATACATTACATTACTTATCCTGTATTATACTCCAGAGCTGCGCTCACTATTCTGCTGTGCAGTCACTGTGTACATACATTACATTACTTATCCTGTATTATACTCCAGAGCTGTGCTCACTATTCTGCTGTGCAGTCACTGTGTACATACATTACATTACTTATCCTGTATTATACTCCAGAGCTGCGCTCACTATTCTGCCGGTACAGTCACTGTGTACATACATTACATTACTTATCCTGTATTATACTCCAGAGCTGCGCTCACTATTCTGCTGGTGCAGTCACTGTGTACATACATTACATTACTTATCCTGTATTATACTGCAGAGCTGCGCTCACTATTCTGCTGGTACAGTCATTGTGTACATACATTACTTATCCTGTATTATACTGCAAAGCTGCGCTCACTATTCTGCTGGTACAGTCACTGTGTACATACATTACATTACTTATCCTGTATTATACTCCAGAGCTGCGCTCACTATTCTGCTGTGCAGTCACTGTGTACATACATTACATTACTTATCCTGTATTATACTCCAGACCTGCGCTCACTATTCTGCTGGTGCAGTCACTGTGTACATACATTACATTACTTATCCTGTATTATACTCCAGAGCTGCGCTCACTATTCTGCTGGTGCAGTCACTGTGTACATACATTACATTACTTATCCTGTATTATACTCCAAAGCTGCGCTCACTATTCTGCTGGTACAGTCACTGTGTATATACATTACATTACTGATCCTGTATTATACTCCAGAGCTGCTCTCACTATTCTGCTGTGCAGTCACTGTGTACATACATTACATTACTTATCCTGTATTATACTCCAGAGCTGCGCTCACTATTCTGCTGGTACAGTCACTGTGTACATACATTACATTACTTATCCTGTATTATACTCCAGAGCTGCGCTCACTATTCTGCTGGTGCAGTCACTGTGTACATACATTACATTACTTATCCTGTATTATACTGCAGAGCTGCGCTCACTATTCTGCTGGTACAGTCATTGTGTACATACATTACATTACTTATCCTGTATTATACTGCTCACTATTCTGCTGGTACAGTCACTGTGTATATACATTACATTACTTATCCTGTATTATACTCCAGAGCTGCGCTCACTATTCTGCTGGTGCAGTCACTGTGTACATACATTACATTACTTATCCTGTATTATACCCCAGAGCTGCGCTCACTATTCTGCTGGTACAGTCACTGTGTACATACATTACATTACTTATCCTGTATTATACTCCAGAGCTGTGCTCACTATTCTGCTGTGCAGTCACTGTGTACATACATTACATTACTTATCCTGTATTATACTCCAGAGCTGCGCTCACTATTCTGCTGGTACAGTCACTGTGTACATACATTACATTACTTATCCTGTAGTATACTCCAGAGCTGCACTCACTATTCTGCTGGTACAGTCACTGTGTACATACATTACATTACTTATCCTGTATTATACTCCAGAGCTGTGCTCACTATTCTGCTGTGCAGTCACTGTGTACATACATTACATTACTTATCCTGTATTATACTCCAGAGCTGCACTCACTATTCTGCTGGTGCAGTTGCTGTGTACATACATTACATTACTTATCCTGTATTATACTCCAAAGCTGCGCTCACTATTCTGCTGGTACAGTCACTGTGTATATACATTACATTACTTATCCTGTATTATACTCCAGAGCTGCACTCACTATTCTGCTGGTGCAGTCGCTGTGTACATACATTACATTACTTATCCTGTATTATACTCCAAAGCTGCGCTCACTATTCTGCTGGTACAGTCACTGTGTATATACATTACATTACTTATCCTGTATTATACTCCAAAGCTGCGCTCACTATTCTGCTGGTGCAGTCACTGTGTACATACATTACATTACTTATCCTGTATTATACTCCAGAGCTGCGCTCACTATTCTGCTGGTACAGTCACTGTGTACATACATTACATTACTTATCCTGTATTATACTCCAGAGCTGTGCTCACTATTCTGCTGTGCAGTCACTGTGTACATACATTACATTACTTATCCTGTATTATACTCCAGAGCTGCGCTCACTATTCTGCTGGTACAGTCACTGTGTACATACATTACATTACTTATCCTGTATTATACTCCAGAGCTGCGCTCACTATTCTGCTGGTACAGTCACTGTGTACATACATTACATTACTTATCCTGTATTATACTCCAGAGCTGCGCTCACTATTCTGCTCGTGCAGTCACTGTGTACATACATTACAGCGACCAGACCAGTCAAGGTGGGATTCCAGCCCAACAGAGAACTTCCACCTGGAGTTCTGCAAATACCTGCTACATGTCCATCGCAACACCACCAACATAGCCTGCAGGGCAGAGCTAGGCAGACTCCCCCTATGGCTCACCATACAGAAGAGGGCGCTAGCTTTCCAGGCACACATCCAGGGGAGCGACTCCTACCACCACCAAGCCTGGCTAAGCCACCTGAGCAAACCAGACACTCACCAACCAAACAGCAGCCAACCACCAAACCAAAAACACCAAGAGATGATAACCAAGGCCGAAATAAAGGCAACCACAGAGGCAAACAGAGAGCGGTACATTGAAGAATGGAGAAACGAAATAAATAACTCCAAGAAACTCACCGTGTACCAATCCCTACAAAGGGACTACACCATGGCCACCTACCTGGAGAGAATACGCCACCCCAAGCACAGACAGACCCTGAGCCGATACAGACTGAGCGCCCACAACCTAGAGATAGAGACGGGGCGATACAGACAGACGTACAAGCCACAGGAGAAGAGACTGTGCCAGCACTGTGACCAGGGGGCCCTAGAAGACGAGACCCACTTCCTGCTACACTGCACCAAATACTCAGCTATGAGGGCCGTCTACTACCAAAGACTCTCTGCCCACATCCCAGACTTCATATCTGCAGACGAGAAGAGGAAACTCTACATCCTACTGGGAGAAGAAGAGGCCACTGTGGAGATCGCTGCCCAATACGTGTCCAGCTGTCACCAAACAAGAGGAAGATGAGACTCCATGGACTGTTATATTTATCCTAAAACACCCGCCCCACCCACCCCCACCCCCACCTCCCCATATAGCAGCCACCAACGAAGAGGAAGATGAGACTCCATGGACTGTTATAACCGAACCCCCCCCCCCCCCATACCCACCACCCACCCAACCCAACTCCCCACCCACCCACCCACTTTACTAGCTTTGGCAATGCCAAATACCTATTCGGACGTGCCAATAAAGCATTTTTTTGATTTGATTTTGATTTGATTTGATTACATTACATTACTTATCCTGTATTATACTCCAGAGCTGCGCTCACTATTCTGCTGGTACAGTCACTGTGTACATACATACATTATATTACTTACCCTGTATTATACTCCAGAGCTGCGCTCACTATTCTGCTGGTACAGTCATTGTGTACATACATTACATTACTTATCCTGTATTATACTGCAGAGCTGCGCTCACTATTCTGCTGGTACAGTCACTGTGTATATACATTACATTACTTATCCTGTATTATACTCCAGAGCTGCGCTCACTATTCTGCTGGTGCAGTCACTGTGTACATATATTACATTGCTTATCCTGTATTATTCTCCATACTGCGCTCACTATTCTGCTGGTGCAGTCACTGTGTACATACATTACATTACTTATCCTGTATTATTCTCCATACTGCGCTCACTATTCAGCTGGTGCAGTCACTGTGTACATACATTACATTACTTATCCTGTATTATACTCCAGAGCTGCGCTCACTATTCTGCTGGTACAGTCACTGTGTACATACATTACATTCCTGTATTATACTCCAGAGCTGCGCTCACTATTCTGCTGGTGCAGTCACTGTGTACATATATTACATCTTATATATCATATTGGACAGAGGTGTAACTTGAAGTCCCCAGTGCGAAATCTGTAATGGCTGAAGTAATGGTGGTGTTATAAAAGGCAGCAGCGGCTTCTGCGTTCTGGAGTGAGGAGATGTCAGCGAGTGGTAGGAGAGAGTCTTAGAGCGTGCGGATGTCAATGTGGTTAAAGAGGAGAGGGCAGAGAATGTCGCAGGTTGTGGTCAGAGAGCGTGGATGGAGAGTTAGAGAGGCTGCATATGGAGCATAGGTGGGGGAATATGAGGTTTAGCGTGTGCTCCAGGGGCGTAACTACTGCCGTAGCAGCGGAGGCGGCTGCCACAGGGCCCGGGATACTAGGTCTGGTGACAGCCGCTACCGCTGCAGATTTTTTTTTTTTAAATAGGCAGTTACCTGCTGGTGTAACTCCACCATGTAACGGGCCTTATGTACTGCAGAGTCGGGGGCTGCCTGAAGAAGGAGAGGAGCTGCCTCCTCCATGGTCCATCTTTTAACAGTAGTAAAGCTAGCAATTGCTGCCTTCACTACTGCACCGAAGCAGGGGCCGCCTGCTGTCCGGGCCCCAGCTGCCTCCCAGCACTTGCAGAGTGACAGCAGGCAGGAGAAACTTCTATCTCCTGCCCGCTGTCCCCAGGCCCTGTGCCGGCATCTATACTAGTAGATTGAAGGACCTTAGACATGACGTCATCAAAGGTCCCTTAATCTACTAACATAGACTCAGTGACTTTTGTGGGCGGAGCTACCCGGATTGTACAGGTCAGTGTACAATGGGGGGAATGGGTTATAGGCTGTGAGGAAGAGGGGTACATGGGGGTGCAGGCTGTGGGTGAGAAAGTCTGCACCCCCATTCCTTCCTTTCTCACATACAGCCTGCACACCTATGTACCCCTACTACTCACATTCTGCACCCCCCATTCTGCCCTATGTGAGCAAAGATGGGGAATGGGGGTGTAGGCTGTGTGTGAGCAAGAGGGGTACATGGGCGTGCAGGCTGTGTGTGAGGAAAGAGGGTGACCTGGGGGCGCAGGCTGTGTGTGAGCAAGAGGGGTACATGGGCGTGCAGGCTGTGTGTGAGGAAAGAGGGTGACCTGGGGGCGCAGGCTGTGTGTGAGCAAGAGGGGTACATGGGCGTGCAGGCTTTGTGTGAGGAAAGAGGGTGACCTGGGGGCGCAGGCTGTGTGTGAGCAAGAGGGGTACATGGGCGTGCAGGCTGTGTGTGAGGAAAGAGGGTGACCTGGGGGCGCAGGCTGTGTGTGAGCAAGAGGGGTATATGGGCGTGCAGGCTGTGTGTGAGGAAAGAGGGTGACCTGGGGGCGCAGGCTGTGTGTGAGGAAAGAGGGTGACCTGGGGGCGCAGGCTGTGTGTGAGGAAAGAGGGTGACCTGGGGGCGCAGGCTGTGTGTGAGCAAGAGGGGTATATGGGCGTGCAGGCTGTGTGTGAGCAAAGAGGGTGACCTGGGCGTGCAGGCGGTGTGTGAGGAAAGAGAGTGACCTGGGGGCGCAGGCTGTGGGTGAAAAACAAGGGGGAATGGGGGTGCAGGCTGTGGGTGAGCAAGAGTGGGGAGTTCCCCCCTCCAGATCACCCTCTTGCTCGCACACAACTTGCACCCCCATTTCTCCTCTTGCTTATACACACCCTGCACCCCACGTCACCCTCTTATTCACAAACACCCCTGCACGCCCATGTACCCCTCTTGGAGGGGGCCCCATGTCAAAAGTTCACCAAGGGGCCCCGCCATTCCTAGTTATGCCACTGGTGTGCCCCTTTATGTGGGTGGACGAGGAGGACCATTGGGAGAGATCAAAGGAGGCAGTGGGGACAGGAGGCTGGAAGTGGGGGGTGGTCTGTGTTAGTGGGGATGTTGAAATCGCCCATGATGATAATGGGGGTGTCTGGATAGAAAGTGCATTAGCCAGGTGGTGAAGTGGTCAGTGAAGGCAGCAGTCTCTGTTAGACAATAGATAGGTTTTGTTTCAGTAGGTTTTTGTTCCCTTGTGGTCCAGTTCTGGTCATATTCTGGTCTGCACACCTTGAGTCAGACTTTGAGGTCTCAATGACCTATGTGCGTATACAAACTGGCAAACCTTTGTATCAGGTGTGAATAGGGGTGTGGATACAAGCAGATAGAATCAGGAGCAGAATCAAAGAACAATCAGGTGAGAAAAGGGGAGGACGCAGCAGGGAAAGAGAGAGGGACTCCAAAGTGAATACAGATACAACAAAGTGGACAACATCATACCCAAGAAAGGACTGATAGTAACACCCAGCAGAGGGGGAGCTGTGGTTGAAGTTGGAGTGAATTTAGGTGCTGGGTCCGAATGGCAGAAACATTCCAACTATTGCCATGTGGGGGAGCTATTACTTCATGGGGCACTCTCTCCATATGGGGTCGGATTACTGTACGGGATACTATAGGGGCACTATGACTTAGTATAAGGACACTAATACTGTGCGGATACATTTATTTATCAGGTAGTATCACACGACAGGCTCCGATACACTAGGTCAGGAAGCGGTAGAACACGACCGGGCTTAGATACACGGCAGATGTATAACACATGAGAGCACTGCGGCTGGGGATGGCAGTAGGATGATGATGGGGGGAGTAGTGCTGTGTATCTCACACTATCTCTGTCCTTCCTGCCCCGTCACACACTTGTATAGAGGAAGTACATATCAGATGATGGATCTTGTGGTTTCTAACTTTCTGCTTCAGTTACACACAGCTAGATCCAGTGTCCGCCTCGGCCCATGTGTCCTCTGAGTCCGGTGAGCATCCATGCTTCTTATCCTGTATTATATACGTACCCCAGGATCACTGGGTCTTCTCAGCACCTTGTGGGCGGGTGTCACATGGGCACTGTCTCTAGTCCAGATATCTCCGATAACAAGTAACACGATCTATTACTACATTAACGGTCAAGGCTAGAGATGAGAGAACACTGCTCGATGGAATATCAGGGTGTTTGAGGTATTTGATTCCAATCGAATACCACGAGGCAAACGCACTAAAAATTCGTATCCCCTCCCACCTTCCCTGGCGCTTTTTTTGCACCAATAACTGTGCAGGGGAGGTGTGACAGGAACTACGACAACGGAGGCACTGGGAAAAAAAATCGGAAAAAGGAATTGCCGGACGAAATCAGGTGACCTCCAATTTATACGAATGGTGGATTTAATATCCGGTTCATATGAGACTGTGAACTATGTGACTGTGAGACAGGAACAGATGTACAGGCAGGGTTAGCTAGGGAATACCTTTATTTAGGTGGGAATGTTACTCACCCAGGTCTTTGGGGCTCTATCTGGTCGGGATCCCTGTCAGCTTGTGATATGCGCGAGCTGACTTTTTCCCATAGGAATGCATTGACCAGCGTTGATTGGCTGAATGCCATACAGAGTACAGCATTCGGCCAATCAACGCTGGTTCTGCCGGAGGCTCGTCTGTGAGGAGGCGGAGTCTTAGATCGGGCCAGAATGGAGACTGCTGTGGACCGATGCATTGACCAGCGTTGATTGGCCGAATGCCATACAGAGTACAGCATTCGGCCAATCAACGCTGGTTCTGCTGGAGGAGGCGGAGTCTAAGATCGGTCCACAGCAGTCTCCATTCTAGTCCGATCTTAGACTCCGCCTCCTCACAGACGAGCCTCTGGCAGAACCAGCGGTGATTGGCCGAATGCTGTACTCTGTATGGCATTCGGCCAATCAACGCTAGTCAATGCATTCCTATGGGAAAAAGTCAGTTCTCGCATATCGCAAGCTGACAGAGATCCCGACATACAGTCCTATGAAAAAGTTTGGGCACCCCTATTAATCTTAATCATTTTTAGTTCTAAATATTTTGGTGTTTGCAACAGCCATTTCAGTTTGATATATCTAATAACTGATGGACACAGTAATATTTCAGGATTGAAATGAGGTTTATTGTACTAACAGAAAATGCGCAATATGCATTAAACCAAAATTTGACCGGTGCAAAAATATGGGCACCTCAACAGAAAAGTGACATTAATATTTAGTACATCCTCCTTTTGCAAAGATAACAGCCTCTAGTCACTTCCTGTAGCTTTTAATCAGTTCCTGGATCCTGGATGAAGGGATTTTGGACCATTTCTTTCTACAAAACAATTCAAGTTCAGTTAAGTTTGATGGTCGCCGAGCATGGACAGCCCGCTCTCAAATGATCTGAAAACAAAGATTGTTCAACATAGTTGTTCAGGGGAAGGATACAAAACGTTGTCTCAGAGATTTAACCTGTCAGTTTCCACTGTGAGGAACATAGTAAGGAAATGGAAGAGCACAGGGACAGTTCTTGTTAAGCCCAGAAGTGGCAGGCCAAGAAAAATATCAGAAAGGCAGAGAAGAAGAATGGTGAGAACAGTCAAGGACAATCCACAGACCACCTCCAAAGAGCTGCAGCATCATCTTGCTGCAGATGGTGTCACTGTGCATCGGTCAACTATACAGCGCACTTTGCACAAGGAGAAGCTGTATGGGAGAGTGATGAGAAAGAAGCCGTTTCTGCACGTACGCCACAAATAGAGTTGCCTGAGGTATGAAAAAGCACATTTGGACAAGGCAGCTTCATTTTGGAAACAAAAATTGAGTTGTTTGGTTATAAAAAAAGGCGTTATGCATGGCGTCCAAAAAGAAACAGCATTCCAAGAAAAACACATGCTACCCACTGTAAAATTTGGTGGAGGTTCCATCATGCTTTGGGGCTGTGTGGCCAATGCCGGCACCGGGAATCTTGTTAAAGTTGAGGGTCGCATGGATTCCACTCAGTATCAGCAGATTCTTGAGAATAATGTTCAAGAATCAGTGACGAAGTTGAAGTTACGCCGGGGATGGATATTTCAGCAAGACAATGATCCAAAACACTGCTCCAAATCAACTCAGGCATTCATGCAGAGGAACAATTACAATGTTCTGGAATGGCCATCCCAGTCCCCAGACCTGAATATCATTGAACATCTGTGGGATGATTTGAAGCGGGCTGTCCATGCTCGGCGACCATGTAACTTAACTGAACTTGAATTGTTTGTCCAAAATACCTTTATCCAGGAACTGATTAAAAGCTACAGGAAGCGACTAGAGGCTGTTATCTTTGCAAAAGGAGGATCTACTAAATATTAATGTCACTTTTCTGTTGAGGTGCCCATACTTTTGCACCGGTCAAATTTTGGTTTAATGCATATTGCACATTTTCTGTTAGTACAATAAACCTCATTTCAATCCTGAAATATTACTGTGTCCATCAGTTATTAGATATATCAAACTGAAATGGCTGCTGCAAATACCAAAATATTTAGAACTAAAAATGATTAAGATTAATAGGGGTGCCCAAACTTTTTCATAGGACTGTAATACAGTGATTTGGGCTTGTTAGATGCCCCCAGACATGCTTCCCCTGCTGTCCCAGTTGCATTCCAGGGTGTTGTCATTATTTCCTGGGGTGACTCTCCTGAGTCGAAAAGTGGGATCCCCTGAAACTAGCATTTTTTCCCCATAGACTATAATGGGGTTCGATATTTGTTCGAATAGTCGAATATTGAGCGGCTATTCTAAACGAATATTGAATATTTTACTGTTCGCTCATCTCTAGTCAAGACTAGTTTGTAGGTTAGTGGGTGCGAAGGGGCTACAAAAAACCTCTAGGGGTACTTACATCTATATGGTGGAAAACCATGAATAACCATGTGGACTTAACGGAGGCACCATCATGGAACGGGGAGGAATCTGCTAAACTTATGAGGATAGAGGGTCAAATAAATTGGACAAAACATGGTAAAAACCCGCTGCAGACCCCAGAATTGCAACTTTGGAGACATGTCCCATCATTACGTCCTGTAGGTTCTCTCCGTGTAAAGAAGTCCTTGAAGACGTTCTACAGCCGTTGACATGGAGGACGGTGATGACAACCCCCGCAACCCACTGCTGAGCGTCGTCCAGGAGTCGTTCTTACCAAAGA
The DNA here is from genome assembly GCF_031893055.1 of Leptodactylus fuscus. Classification (NCBI taxonomy): domain Eukaryota; kingdom Metazoa; phylum Chordata; class Amphibia; order Anura; family Leptodactylidae; genus Leptodactylus; species Leptodactylus fuscus. The sequence goes on along the minus strand of NC_134269.1, from coordinate 14,157,834 downwards.
CTGTTTCAAGTAAGTGCACGTGATCCTTCAATAGAGTAAAGCCGGCCATCAGGCCCCACGCAGGAGAGGTGCCCTTGTGGTCAGATATAAAGCTTCGGTCTTCTCGGGAGGGGATATTAAAAGGCACCAGTGATATAGATATCCAAATCTATGGTATAGGCAGAGCGGGTGGTCTCAAAAATTGAGGTAAGGTCCAGGAGGGCACTAGTGAAGAGCCCAGTTAAAGGGAGTCTGTCATCACATTCCACTTCCATAGTTAGGGTCACATGATGACGTCTGGTCCCATTAAGTGTGAAAATCTTGGCTTTAGCTCGCAGGTTCTCGAGAGTGACCTCGGTTTCTTCTTCTTACAGTTGCTCTGAAGTGTATCTTGGTCGGGATAAATATTTCCAGTATTGTAATCGGTGAGTTGCCCACTTGTCTTCTGTTCTTCAGCACGTAAATCCCATCAATATTTGGTGTGACCTTTGCCCTTTGCCTTCCATCAGTTCTTCTCGGTACTTGCAGATAATTATTGACTGACACTCTTTGTAGTCGCTGCAAAGTCTGTAGGGAAACCTGGCAACAAGTGTTCACGTCTCCTGCAGGTGAAATTAAGTATTACATTATACTAACTGAAGTCAATAGGTTATCTGTATAATGCAGAACAGGGACAGGTCGTCCAGACAGGGACAGGTCCTCCAGAGAAGGACAGGTCATCCAGGCAGGGACAGGTCCTTCAGAGGGACAGGTCATCCAGACAAGGACAGGTCTTCCAGACAGGGACAGGTCCTCCAGAGAAGGACAGGTCCTCCAGGCAGGGATAGGTCCTTCAGAGAGGGACAGGTCATCCAGACAGGAACAGGTCATCCAGACAGGAACAGGTCATCCAGACAGGGACAGGTCCTCCAGAGAAGGACAGGTCCTCCAGGCAGGGATAGGTCCTTCAGAGAGGGACAGGTCATCCAGACAGGAACAGGTCATCCAGACAGGGACAGATCCTCTAGAGAGGGACAGGTCCTTCAGACAGGGACAGGTCCTCCAGAGAAGGACAGGTCATCCAGGCAGGGATAGGTCCTTCAGAGAAGGACAGGTCATCCAGACAGGGACAGATCCTCTAGAGAGGGACAGGTCCTCCAGACAGGGACAGGTCCTCTAGAGAAGCACAGGTCCTCCAGAGAGGGAAAGGTCATCCAGAGAGGGACAGGTCTTCCAGAGAGGGACAGGTCTTCCAGACAGGGACAGGCCCTCCAAACAGGGACAGGTCCTCCAAACAGGGATAGGTGCTTCAGAGAAGGACAGGTCATCCAGACAGGAACAGGTCCTCCAGACAGGGACAGGTCCTCCAGCGAAGGAGAGATGCTCCAAACAGGGACAGGTCCTCCACAGAAAGACAGGTCCTCCAGAGAGGGACAGGTCCTCTAGACAAGGAGACACTCCTTGTAGCTTCTTCAGTCTGGTTACTTGATGTAGAGATATCCTGTTATGTACGCATGCTGTAGACTTAAATGGACTCCAGTGGATGGTCCTCATGGTGTGCACCCCCTTACTATCTCCCGCTTCCCCTTTGCCCATTCCTTGTCCTTAAAGGGAGTGTGTGACCAGACCCCAACATACCATATAACTGATACATAGGTTCGTCCTCCGGCTCTCGGCCCAGTCAGAATCATGGGCTGGGGTCCTGTGACGTCATCCAGGACACCGAAAGAGGCCAGACAAGGACCAAAGAGGACCGTTAGAGCCCAGAATGTAAAAGTAATTTGTGGGTGGCAAACCCCTAAAATTTTTGGAAAACTCATGATGTCACAAATCGATGCTCTACTCATGGGCAGAGTGCGCACAAATACTTCAGTATGGCCAACGTGACAGTGTGAAAACAGGACAGGCCTTCAGCTTCAGGGGAGACACAACTTGTCCTTATAGGTAATGGGGATACAAAAACAACTAGAGCGCAGCTCTGGAGGTGACTATACAGTACGAGAGGAGCACACAATTATATATATACTGTATATATCTTATACCGAACTATAAACTACACTGAGATTGTCTTCTTCTATCTTTCTCCACCCCAGGAGTGATCTACTTCAATGACTGCCCTGGACAGCCCCTCATCCCCTACTATCTCATCGTTTCCGGGGGGGCGTCACTCTTGTACCTCTTCATGACCTGCCTGCCGTGTATAGACAGTGATCGGGTCACAACTATCAATCTGGCCAATCTCTGTGCCCAGGGCTTAATGATCTTATTCCTCTTCGCCTTCTTTATAGTAGGTGAGTATCCAAGTGGGGAACGTGATGGCGAAGACCCAACCACAGGCGGTTTCACCTGGGACCGTGACCTCACAGAAGAGGACCAAAGACATGGGGGGTGCCTGGGGCCTGGAGGATAGCAGGGGGTTACAGTAGGTAGTGCAGGCAGTACAATGTTGGCCAAAGGTATTGGCCCCCCTGCAATTCTGTCAGATAATCCTCGTTGTCTTCCAGATAATGATTACAAGCACAAACTGGTAATATCTTCATTTATTTTGCTTGCAATGAAAAAACACAAAAGAGAATGGAAAAAAAAGTTACATCATTGATCATTTTACACAAAACTCCAGAACTGGTGCAGACAGAAGTATTGGCGCCCTCAGCCTAATACTTGGTAGCACAACCTTTAGACACAATAACTGCGCACAACCGCTTCCGCTAACCAGCAATGAGTTTCTTACAAGGCTCTGCTGGAATCTTAGACCATTCTTCTTTGGCAAACTGCTCGCGGTCCCCCCTGAGATGTGAAGGGGGCCTTCTCCAAACTGCCACCAAGAGATCTCTCCCCCTCCCCCACAGGTGTTCTATGGGATTCAGGGCTGGACTCATTGCTGCCACTTTACAAGTCTCCAGGGCTTTCTCTCACCACCATTTTCTAGTGCTGACCTGAAGTGTGTTTTGGGTCCTTGTCCTGCTGGAAGACCCCTGACCTCTGAGGGAGACCCAGCTTTCTCACACTGGGCCCTACATTATGCTGCACAATGTGTTGGTCGTCTTCAGACTTCATAATGCCATGCACACGGTCAAGCAGTCCAGTGCCAGAGGCAGCAAAGCAACCCCAAACCATCAGGGACCTCCGCCATGTCTGACTGTAGGGGGCGTCTTCTTTTCTTTGAAGGCCTCTCTTTTTTTCCTGTAAACTCTATGTTGAGGCCTTTTCCTACTTTTGTCTCCTCTGACCAGAGAACATTCTTCCAGAACGGCTTTGGCTTTCTCAGGTAAGTTTTGGCAAACTCCAGCCTGGCTTTTTTATGTCTCTGGGTAAGAAGTGGGGTCTTCCTGGGTCTCCTACCATACAGTCCCTTCTCATTCAGACGCTGACGCTGGATAGTACGGGGTGACACTGTTGTACCCTTGGACTGCAGGGCAGCTTGGACTTGTTTGGACGTTAGTCGAGGTTCTTTATCCGCCATCCGCACAATCTTGCGTTGAAATCTCTCGTCCATGTTTCTTTTGCGTCCACATCTAGGGAGGTTAGCCACAGGGCCATGGGCTTTACACTTCTTGATGACACTGCACACGGTAGACACAGGAACATTCAGGTCTTTGGAGATGGACTTGTAGCCTTGAGATTGCTCATGCTTCCACACAATTTTGCTTCTCTAGTCCTCAGACAGTTCTTTGGTCTTCTTTCTTTTCTCCATGCTCAATGTGGTCACACAAGGACACAGGGCAGAGGTGGAGTCAACTTTAATCCATTTCAACTGGCTGCAAGTGTGATTTAGTTATTGCCACCACCTGTTAGGTGCCTCAGGTAAGTAACAGGTGCTGTTAATTACACAAATTAGAGAAGCATCACATGCAACAACAGTGCCAATACTTTTGTCCACCCCCTTTTTTATGTTTGGTGTGGAATTATATCCAATTTGCCTTTTTGACAATTCTTTTTGTGGTTTTCCATTGAAGACAAATTAAATGAAGATAATACCAAAGAATTTGTGATTGCAATAATTTTCTGGAAGAACCATGAGTATTATCTGACAGAATTGCAGGGGTGCCAATATTTTTGGCAACACTGTATATGGAGGATAGCGGGGGTTACAGTAGGTAGTGCAGGCAGTATATGGAGGATAGCGGGGGTTACAGTAGGTAGTGCAGGCAGTATATGGAGGATAGCGGGGGTTACAGTAGGTAGTGCAGGCAGTATATGGAGGATAGCGGGGGTTACAGTAGGTAGTGCAGGCAGTATATGGAGGATAGCGGGGGTTACAGTAGGTAGTGCAGGCAGTATATGGAGGATAGCAGGGGGTTACAGTAGGTAGTGCAGGCAGTATATGGAGGATAGCAGGGGGTTACAGTACACTAGCCTCATGTTCACCTTTCTATCTTCTGCAGGAAATGTTTGGGTATATTCTTTATACAATGAACCCTGGAATGATCCGCGGAGCCCTTCTCGATGCCAGCGGGTGCTGTACCTGTACGCCTTCTGGATGATCACCCTCTGCCACCTCTGCTTCTTAGTCCTGCTCTCCACCTACCTCTGCTTACTGCTCTGCCTCCTAATCCTAAAAAAGTCGATTATAGGGGGTCGCCTCAGCTAAACCCCCATGACAACTATCTCCTGTTATGGTCAGCTCCTCTAAGGGGTCCCTGAAATCTCTGACTACCCCTTTACTGCCCTTCATGCACCCATGAGAACAGAGGCACCTGGCCCTTAAGTGTTATCATAGGGACATTGAGCCTCATAGCAAATGATCTGAATCCAATAAACTGTAATAAGAGATTCTATTGGTTGTTATGGAGCGTCCCTATGATAACACTGAGCGGCTACAGCCCTGCAGCAGGAAGTGTTGTCATAGGGGCACAGAAAGCCTTCTTACAGGAAATGTGTCATGTCAAGAGATTTCCTGCTCAATTCCATGACTCAGTAAGATTTCATCCTACATTATCAATGGGACATTCGATAGGATTTACCTTTGTGTGATGTACTGCCCCCTAGTGGTCAATGACAAGTCCAGTTCTCCGGGGTCTCCTCTCTGCCCCGTCATGGACTCCAAATCTCCCCAAAACCAGTAACAAACACAAGACTTTATGTAGGAAGAAAGTGCAAGAAACTGCAAATAGAAGACAATAGCCAGAACAGAGCGCCCCCTGCTGCCCCTTACATGTACTCTATACGTAATGCTTCAAATAAACTGATTACATGAAAATGTAAAAAAAAATATGTTTTTTTGCCTTGTTTTTTTTTTGCTCCAGCACACTGTATGGACTCCGAAACGTCCCTTTAAAAACATGCTGGTGGTTTTTGCAAATTTATTCCAATGGGTTTTCCAAGGCAGAATCCGCCTGTAGATCGTCCATGTCGCTTTATTCCCCTCTAGCTCAGAAAATCAACTAGAGGAAAAAATTTGCTACTGACTCCCAATGAAATGAACATGAGGCGTTTTCTGCAAAAAACCCTGTGTGAACAGAGCCTGAGAATGTCAGGTGCCATCCCGCCGCCCCAGGCAGCAACTTCTAAATTTAATTCAAGCACATCCTGAGAGTGCAGATGTAGTGGGATACAACGCCAGCGAAACATCAGCTCCACCACTCACCCTGGGGAAGGCGGATGTGATATAGAGACCACACGCCTGCTGCGCAGACCCTGCAGATACCTACATGGGAGAGGTGAGAGCTTTATTGTTTCTGTGACAGGACTTCCCTCTTTGGGGAGCACTGTATTGTGTGTAGGGGGGTATTATGGGACATTATACTGTATGCAGGGGCCACTATGGGGGATAATACTGTGTGCAGGGGCCACTATGGGGGATAATACTGTGTGCAGGGGCCACTATGGGACATAATACTGTGTGCAGGGGCCACTATGGGACATAATACTGTGTGCAGGGGCCACTATGGGGGATAATACTGTGTGCAGGGGCCACTATGGGACATAATACTGTGTGCAGGGGCCACTATGGGGGATAATACTGTGTGCAGGGGCCACTATGGGGATAATAGTGTGTGCAGGAGCCACTATGGGGTATAATACTGTGTGCAGGGGCCACTATGGGGCATAATACTGTGTGCAGGGGCCACTATGGGACATAATACTGTGTGCAGGGGCCACTATGGGGCATAATACTGTGTGCAGGGGCCACTATGGGGCATAATACTGTGTGTAGGGGCCACTATGGGACATAATACTGTGTGCAGGGGCCACTATGGGGCATAATACTGTGTGTAGGGGCCACTATGGGACATAATACTGTGTGCAGGGGCCACTATGGGACATAATACTGTGTGCAGGGGCCACTATGGGGTATAATACTGTATGCAGGGGCCACTAAGGGACATAATACTGTATGCAGGGGCCACTATGGGACATAATACTGTGTGCAGGGGCCACTATGGGGTATAATACTGTGTGCAGGGGCCACTAAGGGACATAATACTGTATGCAGGGGCCACTATGGGACATAATACTGTGTGCAGGGGCCACTATGGGGGATAATACTGTGTGCAAGGGCCACTATGGAACATAATACTGTGTGCAGGGGCCACTAAGGGGCATAATACTGTGTGCAGGGGCCACTAAGGGGCATAATACTGTGTGCAGGGGCCACTATGGGGGATAATACTGTGTGCAGGGGCCACTATGGGGCATAATACTGTGTGCAGGGGCCACTATGGGGCATAATACTGTGTGCAGGGGCCACTATGGGACATAATACTGTGTGCAGGGGCCACTATGGGGCATAATACTGTGTGTAGGGGCCACTATGGGACATAATACTGTGTGTAGGGGCCACTATGGGACATAATACTGTGTGCAGGGGCCACTATGGGGCATAATACTGTGTGTAGGGGCCACTATGGGACATAATACTGTGTGCAGGGGCCACTATGGGACATAATACTGTGTGTAGGGGCCACTATGGGACATTATTCTGTGTGCAGGGGCCACTATGGGGGATAATACTGTGTGCAGGGGCCACTATGGGGTATAATACTGTGTGCAGGGGCCACTAAGGGACATAATACTGTATGCAGGGGCCACTATGGGACATAATACTGTGTCCAGGGGCCACTATGGGGTATAATACTGTGTGCAGGGGCCACTAAGGGACATAATACTGTGTGCAAGGGCCACTATGGGACATAATACTGTGTGCAGGGGCCACTATGGGACATAATACTGTGTGCAGGGGCCACTATGGGACATAATACTGTGTGCAAGGGCCACTATGGCACATAATACTGTGTGCAGGGGCCACTATGGGACATAATACTGTGTGCAGGGGCCACTATGGGACATAATACTGTGTGCAGGGGCCACTATGGGGCATAATACTGTGTGTAGGGGCCACTATGGGACATAATACTGTGTGCAGGGGCCACTATGGGACATAATACTGTGTGCAGGGGCCACTATGGGGCATAATACTGTGTGTAGGGGCCACTATGGGACATAATACTGTGTGCAGGGGCCACTATGAGGCATAATACTGTGTGCAGGGGCCACTATGGGACATAATACTGTGTGCAGGGGCCACTATGGGGCATAATACTGTGTGTAGGGGCCACTATGGGACATAATACTGTGTGTAGGGGCCACTATGGGACATAATACTGTGTGCAGGGGCCACTATGGGGCATAATACTGTGTGTAGGGGCCACTATGGGACATAATACTGTGTGCAGGGGCCACTATGGGACATAATACTGTGTGCAGGGGCCACTATGGGGGATAATACTGTGTGCAGGGGCCACTAAGGGACATAATACTGTATGCAGGGGCCACTATGGGACATAATACTGTATGCAGGGGCCACTATGGGACATAATACTGTGTGCAGGGGCCACTATGGGACATAATACTGTGTGCAGGGGCCACTATGGGGTATAATACTGTGTGCAGGGGCCACTAAGGGACATAATACTGTATGCAGGGGCCACTATGGGACATAATGCTGTGTGCAGGGGCCACTATGGGGTATAATACTGTGTGCAGGGGCCACTAAGGGACATAATACTGTATGCAGGGGCCACTATGGGACATAATACTGTGTGCAGGGGCCACTATGGGGGATAATACTGTGTGCAAGGGCCACTATGGGACATAATACTGTGTGCAGGGGCCACTATGGGGCATAATACTGTGTGCAGGGACCACTATGGGACATAATACTGTGTGCAGGGGCCACTATGGGACATAATACTGTATGCAGGGGCCACTATGGGGCATAATACTGTGTGCAGGGGCCACTATGGGGGATAATACTGTGTGCAGGGGCCACTATGGGACATAATACTGAGTGCAGGGGCCACTATGGGGCATAATACTGTGTACAGGGGCCACTATGGGGGATAATACTGTGTGCAGGGGCCACTATGGGGCATAATACTGTATGCAGGGGTCACTATGGGACATAATACTGTGTGCAGGGGCCACTATGGGGGATAATACTGTGTGCAGGGGCCACTATGGGGCATAATACTGTGTGTAGGGGCCACTATGGGGGATAATACTGTGTGCAGGGGCCACTATGGGGGATAATACTGTGTGCAGGGGCCACTATGGGGCATAATACTGTGTGTAGGGGCCACTATGGGACATAATACTGTGTGCAGGGGCCACTATGGGACATAATACTGTCTGCAGGGGCCACTATGGGACATAATACTGTGTGCAGGGGCCACTATGGGGTACAATACTGTGTACTGGGGCCACTATGGGACATAATACTGTGTGCAGGGGCCACTATGGGGGGGGGGGTGTCACTTAAGCCTATCAGAAAACACATTTCAAATGGTCTTAGGAACAGAGATACCGCTCCCATACCTCTCAACCTTCCCGAATTCCGGGTCATGTGCCGCAGTCTCGGTCAGTGGGAGGTATGCCCCGGATTCAACTCGTCTGCATCCGCATAGGATATAGATGAGTTGAATACAGTGATGAAACAGGAGCGCACAGCCCCCACCTCACCTCCCTATGTGCTCTGGGAGCTGTAGGCGCAGTGTGATGATGTCACTTACATTGCGCCTGTAGCTCCCAGGACAAGAGACTGCAGACTGCGCAGCCGGGGAGAGAGGAGGGGGAGGAGCAGTAGTTATGGTAAACGTTTGCAGCTCTAGACTGACATGACGGGGGACAATATATTGGGGGGCATATAAGGAGGACATTAAACTTTGGGGGCAGGTAGAGGGGGCAATAAACTATGGGGACAGACGGAGATGGGGGGGGGACATTAAACTGGGGCAGCAACAACATGAAGTAGCAATAAAGGTAATTTTATGGTTGGGGGGTCTCCACAACACCAGGAGTTGTATGGAAGGGTTGAGCCCCCTGCCTTAAGGGTTTGCTCTGGCTTTCTCCAGCAGATTTGTCCCTCTTTGTGTCCTCGGGCCCAGCACTAACTGTTACGGGGCCCTGTAGTCGCCACGGACTGTTCACAAACTCGGTCCACGCTTACACAATAATAACATCTCCGCCTCAGAGTCGCCCTGCCAATACTAAAAACTATGTCTCCTCGATAGGAGCCATGATGCGTGAGCCATTTTCCTAAGACTCCATTCATCTCCGACTTCAGTAATATGGCGGCCGTCCCTATACGCACGGGGGACTTCCCTACCTATAGATTTGACTACGTATTTTCCTAAGCACGTGACACGCAAAACAGCGATAAGAGACAACCAATCCGAGCGCTCCTACAAAGATTGACACGTACGCTGACGAATCAAATTGAAGACCCCCGGCATGTGACTCTCCAAAGTCGGGCGGGGTTATCTGTGAGTGACAGGGCATTCAGCCAGTCGTGTAACCGTTATCTGGGAGCAGCCTATAGGAAGCGGAGGGGGGCGGAGCTATAGAGCATAGGAGGAAGTGGTCGGGAGTGTTCGCAGCGGACATGGTGGGTGATGATCATTTGTTATTAAGAATGGCCAGTAAAGAGTACAGTACTTACCTGGGCGGGTGGATAGCGGGGTGCACGGTACGAATGCTCGCTGGGCTTTTCTAGGGGGTCATAACCGTTCATTGGTAGCCATTGCCGTGGTCGTCACCCAGCTTTCTATAGCCACTGGGTGTCTTTTATGACTAAATAGTCAATCCCACCCCGGCTCCTCGTTATACAGTGCGCTGACTTGGCCGTGTCAGTCTTCACTGCAGATTAGACATTGTATTCATGAAGCAGAGGGCTCTGGCTGAACAAGACAAGGCCCCTAACCTGATGTCTGTTTGTTTCTTAGACGTCCACCCTGACTCAGGGTCTGGAGCGGATCCCGGATCAGTTGGGCTACCTGGTGATGAGCGAGGATGGCGTGCTGGCGGTAAGTATGGCGGCAGAAATTGGGGTCATCGGTTAAGGTCAGACCTTGGCGTGTTTTTTTTAATCCACTCGTGTCCTCAGAGCGCGGGCGACCTGGAGAACGACGAGCAATTGGCCGGCGTGATCAGAGAGATGGTGACCACCGCCTGCGGCTTCCAAGGCCTCGGGGATCAGATACCCTTCAAGCGGATGAGCAGTGAGTCACGTGTGATGTCTTAAAGGGGCGGTAGAGAATAATAGCTTGTATAGGAGGGCCTTAAAGGGATTTATGTTACCTTCATGCACCAGTTATGTTTTGCTTTCTTACCTGGGGAGATCGGGACTGAGATCATGTGATCAGAATCCTTATCTGGGTTGTCCCGACTCCTCCACTTTCTCCCGTTTTCACAGTTAGTGACCTGTGCCATGTTGGCCGGGTGACTCGGGCTCGAATCCAGCGATCGGGCATAAAAAATAAATCTCTGGTGCATATAAGTAAGCTAAATCTCCCCAGACAAGCCCTTTAAGTAGGGGCGTGGCTAATATAACCTGATCTCCATCTTGTCTCCTCCCCCGCAGTTGTCTTCGGGGAACACTCCTTCCTCGTCACCGTCTCTGGCCAGAAGATCTACGTGCTGAAGCGTCAGAACGTGGTGCGGGAGCCGATCAGCGTGTAGCAGCCATTGTTGGACTTTTTTTTCTGATTTGTATAGAATGAAGTAAATTCTGGGGGTTCGTCCGGGATGGCTCCTCCCCTGAAGATTATTCTGTTTACTGTGCTTTATATATAAAGTTTTATTAAAAGCTCAAGGATTAATCCAGTAAGTTAAACCCTTACCAGCCTGTCTCTGTACCTATGGTGTCTCTTACTACATTTTACAGCTGAGGGTTTGTTACAATTGCATCCAGGCTAGATCTATTTTTCACGTTGCTCCAAGAACTGGTTGCAGCGCCACCCTTTGCCATGGGTGGCATCTGGTGTTACAGCTCAGTGCTGTTGAACTGAATGGGTTAGGCTTATTAATTGAATACTAACCACAGCGCCATGTTTTGTACAGTGGCCATGCTTGGTATTGCAACTCAGCCCCATTCACTTGAACATTCAAGTGCTGCCCTCTAGCGGGCAGGAATCATGCAAAATGCAGAAATGGTTGTACACAAGGCTGAAAAACATGGCTGCCAGAACCTTTGTAAATAACTGGGATGGGGCATTTCGGGCAGGCAGGATAGCGGCCATGACCCTTGACCTGTAATGTGACCTTTGCCTATTTAAAGGGCTGTTCCTATCTGATAAAGTGATGGCTACAGTGGTAGGATACGGCTGGAGGGATCTGATCTCTTTTTGAGAACGAAGGGGCTACAGTGCTAGGCCCCATTCAAGTGTATGGCTGCAGTTCTTCAAGGGGTGTTCTGGGATTCGACATTCGGATAGATCATCCATATGTGATGGGTGAGGTGGGGGTGACACTTGGGATCCTACAGCTGCTTGTGCTGATGATATCACATGGTACAGCAGTGGCTCAGTCCCATTCAAGTGTAATACCATGCACAGCCACTGGACTATGTGCAACTATGGACTTTTTTCTGATTTATATAGGATGAAGTAAATTCTGGGGGTTCGTCCGGGATGGCTCCTCCCCTGAAGATTATTCTGTTTACTGTGCTTTATATATAAAGTTTTATTAAAAGCTCAAGGATTAATCCAGTAAGTTAAACCCTTACCAGCCTGTCTCTGTACCTATGGTGTCTCAAATCTGAACACTAAGACCTCCCTCAATCAGCTGACCCAGCACTAATTAAAGGGGTTGTCCAGGACTGATACAGTGATATCACCTCCACTGGTCACATGACCATGATGCAGCTCAGTCCCATTTAATTGAACGGGGCTAAGCTGCCATACCATGTGCTGCCACCGTACAATGTACGGTGCTGTGGTTAATTGTGGCAATCAATATCCTAGTACAGGACAACCCCTTTAAATCCACGAAAATCCCTTTAAATGGAAACACAATGCTGAATTGGGGCAGTGCCCGCTTTATTCTCACCCTTGCCCGGGGGGGGTCCTACAGATTAAAAAAAATCGTGACAATGTCCCGTCCCACTAATGCTGCAGGGCGCGCTATAAATCGGAGGCGCAGGCGTTGGGGGTGGAGTCGAGTTCTGTATTTCGTTTGTTCAAAATAAATTATAAAACGCATAAAATAAGAAGGTAAAGTGCCACAAATAAAAGATAAAAACTTCCAGTGTGAACGGTCGCCGAAGGGGCACAGAAAGCACTCAAGTATTGGCAGGAATGTTTGGGGGGGCGGTAAGTGCAATTGAGGGGGAGGGGAGCAGGGGGATCACCCTAACATATTGGCAAGTAACTAATGGAACACGTGAATCCCCCCCCCCATATGGTATGTTCCAGGGCTCTTAAAGGGGAACACCACCCAAAACTAGAATTTCGCTTTGGGCGGAGTTACCAATTTCTCCTTCTTCCAATCCAAGCCCGGACCCCTGAGACCAGGAGAGCCCTGCGGACAAAGCTGTAAGGCAGTGACGGGGGCAGGGCTGTGGTCTGACAACCCCAAAGTAAAGACCCCCCTGATCTCAGACGTGGACTGGTTAGAAGGTGTAGGGAAGGGAGGGAACTCCCTGTCTAGCCAAAGTCTACAGTGTAAGTAGAGTTCCCCTTTAATGTATATTCCAGTGATGACCTTTAACCTGCAATGTCACATGACACAACTGGTGTTCAGTCTTTTCTCCTCTCATTATGTTTTTGGTCCATTCTATGTAAATGCAAAGGGAACAGCGATCCCTACTGTCTGCGGTATCCAGTGTATGTCACTGAAACCTACTTTCACAATTTCCAGTGTAAAAAGCATCTCACCAACTGAAGCGTGCAGTGTAGGGAGCGTCAGCCCTTCCACCTGAAGCGTACAGTGCAGGGAGCGTCAGCCCTTCCACCTGCAGGGTAGGGAGCGTCAGCCCTTCCACCTGAAGCGTGCAGTGTAGGGAGCGTCAACCCTTCCACCTGAAGCGTGCAGTGTAGGGAGCGTCAGCCCTTCCACCTGAAGCGTGCAGTGTAGGGAGCGTCAGCCCTTCCACCTGCAGGGTAGGGAGCGTCAGCCCTTTCACCTGCAGTGTAGGGAGCGTCAGCCCTTCCACCTGAAGCGTGCAGTGTAGGGAGCGTCAGCCCTTCCACCTGAAGCGTGCAGTGTAGGGAGCGTCAGCCCTTCCACCTGCAGGGTAGGGAGCGTCAGCCCTTTCACCTGCAGTGTAGGGAGCGTCAGCCCTTCCACCTGCGGCGTCCAGTGTAGGGAGCGTCAGCCCTTCCACCTGCGGCGTCCAGTGCAGGGAGCGTCAGCCCTTCCACCTGCGGCGTGCAGTGTAGGGAGCGTCAGCCCTTCCACCTGCGGCGTCCAGTGTAGGGAGCGTCAGCCCTTCCACCTGCGGCGTCCAGTGCAGGGAGCGTCAGCCCTTCCACCTGCGGCGTGCAGTGTAGGGAGCGTCAGCCCTTCCACCTGCGGCGTGCAGTGTAGGGAGCGTCAGCCCTTCCACCTGCGGCGTGCAGTGTAGGGAGCGTCAGCCCTTCCACCTGCGGCGTCCAGTGCAGGGAGCGTCAGCCCTTCCACCTGCGGCGTGCAGTGCAGGGAGCGTCAGCCCTTCCACCTGCGGCGTGCAGTGTAGGGAGCGTCAGCCCTTCCACCTGCGGCGTGCAGTGTAGGGAGCGTCAGCCCTTCCACCTGCGGCGTGCAGTGTAGGGAGCGTCAGCCCTTCCACCTGCGGCGTGCAGTGTAGGGAGCGTCAGCCCTTCCACCTGCGGCGTGCAGTGTAGGGAGCGTCAGCCCTTCCACCTGCGGCGTGCAGTGTAGGGAGCGTCAGCCCTTCCACCTGCGGCGTGCAGTGTAGGGAGCGTCAGCCCTTCCACCTGCGGCGTGCAGTGCAGGGAGCGTCAGCCCTTCCACCTGCGGCGTCCAGTGCAGGGAGCGTCAGCCCTTCCACCTGCGGCGTGCAGTGTAGGGAGCGTCAGCCCTTCCACCTGCGGCGTGCAGTGTAGGGAGCGTCAGCCCTTCCACCTGCGGCGTGCAGTGTAGGGAGCGTCAGCCCTTCCACCTGCGGCGTGCAGTGTAGGGAGCGTCAGCCCTTCCACCTGCGGCGTGCAGTGTAGGGAGCGTCAGCCCTTCCACCTGAAGCGTGCAGTGCAGGGAGCGTCAGCCCTTCCACCTGCGGCGTCCAGTGTAGGGAGCGTCAGCCCTTCCACCTGCGGCGTCCAGTGCAGGGAGCGTCAGCCCTTCCACCTGCGGCGTGCAGTGTAGGGAGCGTCAGCCCTTCCACCTGCGGCGTCCAGTGCAGGGAGTGTCAGCCCTTCCACCTGCGGCGTGCAGTGTAGGGAGCGTCAGCCCTTCCACCTGCGGCGTGCAGTGTAGGGAGCATCAGCCCTTCCACCTGCGGCGTGCAGTGTAGGGAGCGTCAGCCCTTCCACCTGAAGCGTGCAGTGCAGGGAGCGTCAGCCCTTCCACCTGCAGCGTCCAGTGGAGGGAGCATTAGTTTCTCCCCACTGCAGTACCTTGTGCATGGAGCTTTCCCTGCAGTGTCCAGTAGAGGGCGCACTAGTCTGACTAGGCCTACAGGTATGAATACTGGCATTGATCTAAGCAGACACTCCTATAAAACCCTTGTGACCTCCAGTGACCTCCGGGGGTCGCGGCCTATTAGTATAACAGCAGTGAGGACTCCCCATTACACTAATTCTTTGGCACTGGAAGATCCTCCCACATGACTAAGTGTACCGTACAAAAACAAAGGCACCCTATGGGGGAGGGGGCCCAGCTTACTAACTTTCCCCCAGGTTGTCTTCTGACACGTCCCTTTAAGTGGCGGACCCTGACAGCGCTCCATCCACTCCCCCCCCCCCCCCAACAAATCAGGTGGAGATTCCCTTTAAAAATAGCTTACCTATTACTAAGCACTCTGCCACCTAGTGGCCACTTATTGCTAATAGGCTCCATGTCTGAGGACCTGATGCTCCGGTACTTGTAATATCCTATGTACCAGATGGACTAAAACCTGCGTACCCGCCCCTCCCCCCGGGGTCAAAGCGTACCGCATAACTAATGCTAAAATAGACAAGTATGGAGCGCCCGCACAACTCAGAGCTGCTGAAGTGCAGTGCAACACAGCAAGCAGCAGGTAACCAGAGGTGCAGTGCAGCACAGCAACCAGCAGGTGACCAAGCAGAGGTGCAGTGCAACACAGCAGGTGACCATACACAGGTGCAGTTCTGCACAACAACCAGCAGGTGACCAAGCAGAGGTGCAGTGTGGCACAACAACCAGCAGGTGACCATACACAGGTGCAGTGCAGCACAGCAACCAGCAGGTGACCAAGCAGAGGTGCAGTGCAGCACAGCAACCAGCAGGTGACCAAGCAGAGGTGCAGTGCGGCACAGCAACCAGCAGTTAAAGCTGCACACTCCAAGCTACCCCGCCCCGCCTGAATACTCTGCAGGCACATTCCTGGCCGTCCACAATCTGACGTCTCCACAATTTTGGCATTTGATCAGATACACAGAATAACCTGAATTTCCCGTTGCTGCCGCTTGTACCTATTAAAATAAAACCTGACCTGTAATATTATATAAAAAGGAGCGTCCCTGCCATAAGTGCTCGCCTATGGTGCTGGGCAGCGCCCCCTATTGTCCCACATGGAGGGTTCCAGTGTATATACTGACAGTAACGTGTAAACCGGCTTTTGTATGGGAATTACTTATGGAGTGGACCCGCAGCTCAGGGTCATGTGCAAAATGAGGGCGATCCTGGGTGAGTGCAAGTGCCGGGGGTCTGAAATGTATCAATTAAAATAAAAACCAGCAAAAAAATGTAAACATAAAAAATCCTGAATGTCCGGAAGAGATGGCGCGGAAAACGGCAGGATACAGTACGTTATGCCATCGTTTCCAGGCATCACAAGGAGGGAATTTCACCCCAGTAGTACATTTAGCCCATCCCAACCCTATTCTTTGGGCCCTTGTCCCGCCCACACGGGCAGGGCTCACTCGCACTTCCTGCACACACGGGCAGGGCTCGCTCACACGTCACATCCACATGTGCAGGGCTCACTTGCACTTCCCGCCCACATGGGGAGGACTCACTCGCACTTCATGCTCACACGGGCAGGACTCACTCGCACTACCTGCTCACACGAGCAGGGGTCAATCACACTTCCCGCCCATATGGGCAGGGCTTACTCGCACTTCCTGCGCACACGGGCAGTGCTGACTCGCACTTCTCACCCACACGGGCAGGACTCACCTGCACTTCCTGCTCACACGGGCAGGGTTCACTCACACTTCCCGCTCACACGGGCAGGGCTCACTCGCACTTCCTGCTCACACGGGCAGGGCTCACTCGCAATACCTGCTCACACGAGCAGGGTTCACTCACACTTCCTGCCCACACGGGCAGAGTTCAATCACACTTCCTGCCCATATAGGCAGGGCTCACTCGCACTTCTTGCCCACACGGGCAGGACTCACTTGCACTTCCTGCTCACAAGGGCAGGGTTCACTCATACGGGCAGGGCTCACTCGCACTTCCTGCCCACACGAGCAGGGCTCACTCACAATTCTCCAACCACGTAGCCTGCTTGGTTCCAGATCCCTCCCCTGTAGTTCCCCGACCAGCACAGGCTGCATTTGGCCCCATTACCCATCTCATAGGGCTACGTCCGGCTCCGCACAGCCCCTCACTATAGGCTGAAACCCCCATCCAGCAGAGTCTATTTGGCTCCGGCTCTTGGTGGCCCTTTAATCCCCATCCAGGATTTGGCTGAATCTCCAAGCTGCTTGGTCCACACATCCCAGACTTTTTTTGGCTTCCCCTTCCACATTCAGGTAGGCAGGGGGGCGCAGCTCCTCCTTGACGTTGTTGGGGACTGTGGGAGGGGTCACTGGACCGGATTCACCACCAGGACTTTGCATTGGCGTTTTGCAATTTTATCCAGAGAAAGAGCAGCTCGCTCGGGGGGCAGGTACAGAGGTCGACCCAAGGGGGATCCCACAGGCGGGGTTATGGCGCGCCTCTCCATCACACTTCCAGTTCTGAAAGGGGAGAACAAAACGTAAGGCACAAAGGCTGCCACCATCTGCCTCCTGCTCCACCCTAGTACACCATCCCCTCCCCCCCCCCAGTACACTCCAGAAAAATAGTCCACCGATTCTACAACTCTTACTGCAATTTACAGCTCCTCCTGTCACTTGCAGTACCACTTTTAAACACTGCCTGCTTTAAAGATCTGCCACAGAGAACAATGCAACAGCGCCCCCAGCTCAGTACAGCTGGAAATAACGACCCAGATGTTACTATCCAGGAGTGTCTCTTACCTGATGAGCTGTCCACGAGGAGGCTGCTGGTGAGAGAAGGACTGCGACCTCCCTAGAGCACCCCCTTGCTGCTGTCTCTCTAGATCCCTCAAGGCAGGACTGCTGGGACTACTCCGACGTGAGACGGGACGAGCGTCCGGAGGGGCCTGAGACACACTGGCCGTGAACTGCAGCTTCAGCTTCATGTGCTGGGAGAGCTGCGGGGATGACAGTGTAGTGTGTGAGTGGTGACACCAGGGGGCGCCAGATTATTTTATATAAGTGTCAGGGTGTCACTGCTCTGTACCCCGAGTGTCAGCCTGTCACTGCTCTGTACCCCGAGTGTCAGCGTGTCACTGCTCTGTACCCCGAGTGTCAGCGTGTCACTATTCTGTACCCCGAGTGTCAGCGTGTCACTGCTCTGTACCCCGAGTGTCAGCGTGTCACTATTCTGTACCCCGAGTGTCAGCGTGTCACTATTCTGTACCCCGAGTGTCAGCGTGTCACTGCTCTGTACCCCGAGTGTCAGCGTGTCACTATTCTGTACCCCGAGTGTCAGCGTGTCATTACTCTGTACCCCGAGTGTCAGCGTGTCACTATTCTGTACCCCGAGTGTCAGCGTGTCATTACTCTGTACCCCGAGTGTCAGCCTGTCACTGCTCTGTACCCCGAGTGTCAGCGTGTCACTGCTCTGTACCCCGAGTGTCAGCGTGTCACTGCTCTGTACCCCGAGTGTCAGCGTGTCACTGCTCTGTACCCCGAGTGTCAGCGTGTCACTGCTCTGTACCCCGAGTGTCAGCGTGTCACTATTCTGTACCCCGAGTGTCAGCGTGTCACTGCTCTGTACCCCGAGTGTCAGCGTGTCACTATTCTGTACCCCGAGTGTCAGCGTGTCACTATTCTGTACCCCGAGTGTCAGCGTGTCACTATTCTGTACCCCGAGTGTCAGCGTGTCATTACTCTGTACCCCGAGTGTCAGCCTGTCATTACTCTGTACCCCGAGTGTCAGCGTGTCATTACTCTGTACCCCGAGTGTCAGCCTGTCATTACTCTGTACCCCGAGTGTCAGCCTGTCATTACTCTGTACCCCGAGTGTCAGTGTGTCACTACTCTGTAGTCATTAACCTGTACCCCAGTTGTCAGCGTGTCATTGTCTTGTACCCCAAATATAAGGGCTGCTGGTTTGTTGGGTCCAGTTGTCACTTCTCTGCTGCACCTAGGACACTTCTCACCTCAAACAGTCCGGCTTTTAGCGCCATGAATGTGACGCCGATGGTCACGGAGCTTCCTTTCCTACAGAAGCCCAGACTGTTTATTGGGGTGTAACACACGACAGCCTCCTGCGCTGCTTGGGTCAGCCTCCGCTCCTCTTCTGACAGACACCTGCCTGTGAGGAGAATACGGCACATTACATGAGGCTCCCTCCCCTCCCTAGTACTAGCCACCCCCACCTTGTACAATACTCACCAGCCGCTGTCATGTTGGTATCTGGGGTCCAGACCAGCCGCACAGCTAAGAAGTCCTGCAGGTCGTTCAGCAGAGTATAGGTGACCCGAAATGGAGTGTGCGCCTGTACCGGTGAGTCACAGCGTGCCGTCATCACAAACCGCGGCCTCTCCAGGCGAATACTAGGGAGCCTGCAATGGAAAGAAGCCATGAGGACCTGGAGGAGTTACTGCTGGCGCCATCTATAGGCACCTGCAGGTATCAGGCTGACTTACTTGTAATGGGTGTATATTCCAGATGTAAATGGCAGCTTTGGGGTGGACCAATGAATGATAGCAATTAAAGGAACCTCCAAACCCTGAGGAGCAAGAAGAAGACGGTGATGTCCAGCAGACTAGTTATTTTTAAAGTGCTTTACACTGCAGCTCTGCTCCATTACATCATACATGCCATTCACAGTGTCACAGTGAATACTCGATGCACTGTGGCTCACCTCTTTGGCATCCTCAGGGGGGCGCTCTCCTGTCTGCAGCTGGAATAGGAAGTTGTGCTCCTCCAGGGAGCAGAGCATGCTGGGTAACTGGGACGAGCAGCTGTGCAGGCGTAGGAAGGAAGCCATACTGACATCTCCAGACTGGTGACTGGACGGAGAGAAGAGGACACCTTATGGAGGGAGGGCAAACGGGTGGCATAGGAGACAGGGCACACGGTACCATCACACCCTCTTACCAGACATTGTCCACAAGGAGCACGGACCCGTCGGGCATGACGGGCAGGTAACTGGCATTGAAGTTGGGGAGTATCCGCACGTCCCGAATACAGAGTTCATCCTGAGAGGAGGTGTTCAGCACTGAGAGGGAGAAAGATGGGGTGAGGGTGGAGGTACGACCCTGACACTCACCTTCACTGTCCCCCGCATCTCCGCCATCTCACCTTTCAGAGCTGTGAGGTGTTTCCCGGACACGTTGATCTGACGGCACCTGAGGGTGGGAGGTGGGAGCACGGTGAGGAGAGTACTCACTGCGAGAGAGAAGAGAGGTCAGTCAGGAGGAAGGGAGGGGGCGCTAATGTTATCACAGAAAACTACAGGAGGCAGGAGCTGGGTGGGGAGGAGGAAGAACCAGACATGGAAGGAGAAGGTGGAAGAAGATTGAATGGGGAAGAACCAGAACATGGAAGGAGAAGGTGGAAGAAAATGGACTGAAGACATAGAACGAGGAAGAGAAGGAAGAACCAGATTAGGACGTAGAAGGAGGAGGATGAACCAGACATGGAAGGAGGAGGTGAAAGAAAATGGACGGAAGAAGAACCAGACATAGAATGAGGAAGAGAAGGAAGAACCAGATTAGGATGTAGATGGAGGAGAAAGAACCAGACATGGAAGGAGGAGGTGGAAGAATATGGAATAAGGAAGAGGAGGAAGAAACAGAACAGGACATGGAAGGAGGAGGAAGAATAAGACAGGAAAGGAGCAATATGAGAAGGAATATTTGCAGACATGGAAGGAGGGAGAACAAGATGTGGAAGGAGGAAGAAGAAAAAAAAAAAGTGGAAGGAAAAGCAAAATCGAGACATGGAAAGAGATGGAGGAGGAAGAATACGACATAGAAGGAGGTTGTGGAAGAATATGGAATAAGGAAGAGGTGGAAGAAACAAAACAGGACATGGAAGGAGACAGAAGAACCAGATATGGAAGGAGGTTGTGGAAGAAGATTGAATGAGGAAGAACAAGAACAGAACATGGAAGGAGAAGGTGGAAGAAAATGGACTGAAGACATAGAATGAGGAAGAGAAGGAAGAACCAGACATGGAAGGAGGAGGTGGAAGAATATGGAAGAAGGAAGAGGTGGAAGAAACATGGACGTGGAAGGAGGTTGTGGAAGAATAAGACAGAAGAGAAGCAAGATGAGAAGGAATATTTGCAGACATGGAAGGAGGGAGAACAAGACGTGGAAGAACTAGATATGAGGGAGAAGATAGATAAGACAGAACGGACAAGGAAAATGGAGGAGAAATGGGAACAGGGAAGGAGGACCAGACGTGGAAAAGATGATGGAAGTAAGATACAGTAGAAGCAGACGAGTCTCTCAGCAGGAGTCTTTTGTCATGTTCTGCGCCCTCTGTGTAGTCATCTCTTCACCGATGCGGCGTTTTCAGTGACATGTATGTCTAATGTCTACTATTTGTTGCCTCTAATCTTCATGACATGTAATGGGGAGGTGTTTGGATCTGGTAGTAGATAAAAGAGCGCCCCTGTCACCATGTGACCATAAGAGGAAGTGCAGGAGACCACAGGAAACCTGCCGGTGACAGATAAGCTCCTCGCCCGCCCGCCCTCACCTCTCTGACATACATTACTGGCCTGATTATTCTGGCTTATGCTTTGGAGATGGGCGCAGTGTTCACAGGGTTGTAGTTAGCCCTGTCAGATTATTAAGTTTGGTATATTGTTTCCCCCCCCCCCCCCCATGTGTATTAGTAGGACCCCTTGAAGTCACCTTGAGCCTTGAAGGTCGCCTGCTCCTCCTTGAAGATTTGACCTGGAGTGGAGTTGAGCAGCAGGGAGCGATACCCCAGAGTCTTCACCCGAGACTGCTCGGAGTCCCTTTTCCAGACAGTGACCACAATCTGTGGGAGGGGAACACAAGAAAGGCCTCATCATGCACTGAGGGATCGTGACCACAAGGCGGCATCTGTCTAATGTACAAGCACATGCATATGCCCTTGTCCTGTTCTCACAGCTGAGGGGGAGTTACAATGTATCTAATTACAATGTAATCTTGTGTTTTAACAGAGAAACGTCCGACAGCGCCCCCTGCCTGCTGTCACCTGGCACTTACTTTAGCTTTGACAGTAGTGGGTGGCAGGCGATCCAGAGACACAGAAAGGGGGAAGATGACCTCATCGCAGGATACTACGGGGTCCGTGACAGGCGTCTGAAAGAAAGAGGGAAGAGGATGATGGAAATGACAGGTCAGATAGACATGGAGGTGATCGACTGGCAAAAGGGCGAGGGGAGAAGATGTGAGGGTCAGCAGATGGCAGCCAAGCATAGGCAACATTCTAGGAAAGGAGACGGGGCCAAGTGATAGGACTAGGACAGCAAAGTAACGGGGAAGGAGCAGAATAGTGATAGGCTACATGGGACAGATGGCGGGTGATGGGAGAAAGGGCAGGACTGGCAGAGTTACAGGGGACAGAATTGTAGCTGTATGGGGGCAGGTGACGGCGGATGGACAGACAGATAACGGGGTAGGAGTTGTGGTGTGACAGGTAACAGGATGGGAGGGGGTAGGAGCAACAGGGTGACGAGTAGAGGGTTGGACTGACAGAGTGGGAGTAGGCGGGATGCCAGGCGGGAGTATCGGGGGGACAGGTGATGGGGCTGACTGGCAGGAGGGATGACAGGTAGGTGTATCGGGGGTACAGATGATAGGGGCTGGACTGGTAGAGTGGGAGTAGGCGGGATGCCAGGTAGGAGTATCGGGAGGGGGGGGGGACTGGCAGGGTGACAGGTAGGAGTATCAGGGGGCTGGAGCAGAAGGTGATGGGTACAGTGTTGGGATGACAGGTAGGAGAAGGAGGGCTGACAGGTAAGAGCAGCAGGGGGACAGGTGATGGTTGCTGGACTGGTAGGGTTGGAGGGATGACAGGTAGGCGTATCGGGGGGACACATGATGGGGGCTGGACTGGCAGGATGACAGGGTAGGAGTAGGTGGGATGACAGGTAAGAGCAGCAGGGCTGGATTGGCAGGTAGGAGTATCAGGGGGTTGGAGCAGAAGGTGATGGGTACAGGTTGGGCTGACAGGTAGGAGCAGCAGGGGGACAGATGACTGGGCTGGACTGGCAGGGTGACAGGGTAGGATGACAGGTAGGAGCAGCAGGGGGACAGATGACTGGGCTGGACTGGCAGGATAGGAGCAGCAGGGGGACAGATGACTGGGCTGGACTGGCAGGATAGGAGCAGCAGGGGGACAGATGACTGGGCTGGACGGGCAGGATAGGAGCAGGAGGGCTGACAGGTAGGAGCAGGAGGGGACAGATGACTGGGCTGGACTGGCAGGGTGACAGGGTAGGATGACAGGTAGGCGTATCGGGGGTACAGGTGATGGGGCTGGACGGGCAGGGTGACCGGGCAGAAGGTGAGGGGTGCAGGGTATTGGGCTCCTGCCAGTCCCGGTGTCAGGGGTCGGCCCCTCACTCACCCCCGGCCCGGCGGGCTGCTGCTGGCTGAGGATGGCTCTGCACCCCCGGTACGCTCCGCCGCTCTCCCCGTCCTCCTCCTCCTCCAGCTCTTCTCCCGGGCACACACTGGCCAGGGCGGACAGAGAGGCCGCCAGCGGGGCCCACGAGCAATTCTCAGTCCCCGGGCTCTCCTGAGAGCTGTCCCCGCGGCAGCAGGCCTCCGGCCCCGCCCTGTCCTGGCTGACCTCCCCGCCACTCCGGAGCCGCAATACCAGCAAGAAGCGCAGCGTCTCTCCCAGGTAGAGGTGATTGCGGCGGGGAAGGGAGCGGTACCGGCCCGGGAGATCCGCCGGCAACACGGGACATGCCGGGAAGATCATCGAGTAATCGCACTGCGACTCCATGATGAGACCCCGGCAGGGGAGAGCGAGCGAGCGCCGAGTGATGGCGCCCAGCCCTGCAGTGCGCATGCGGAGTGCCGAGAGGGAGCGTCACCTAGCAACAGGCCTGATCAGTCGGCACTGACATGCTGTATCTAATCCCATCACGTGTCATACTATGGACTGTGTATCTAATCCCATCACGTGTCATACTATGGACTGTGTATCTAATCCCATCACGTGTCATACTATGGACTGTGTATCTAATCCCATCACGTGTCATACTATGGACTGTGTATCTAATCCCATCACGTGTCATACTATGGACTGTGTATCTAATCCCATCACGTGTCATACTATGGACTGTTGTATCTAATCCCATCACGTGTCATACTATGGACTGTTGTATCTAATCCCATCACGTGTCATACTATGGACTGTTGTATCTAATCCCATCACGTGTCATACTATGGACTGTTGTATCTAATCCCATCACGTGTGATACTATGGACTGTTGTATCTAATCCCATCACGTGTGATACTATGGACTGTGTATCTAATCCCATCACGTGTCATACTATGGACTGTTGTATCTAATCCCATCACGTGTCATACTATGGACTGTTGTATCTAATCCCATCACGTGTCATACTATGGACTGTTGTATCTAATCCCATCACGTGTCATACTATGGACTGTTGTATCTAATCCCATCACGTGTCATACTATGGACTGTTGTATCTAATCCCATCACGTGTGATACTATGGACTGTGTATCTAATCCCATCACGTGTCATACTATGGACTGTTGTATCTAATCCCATCACGTGTCATACTATGGACTGTGTATCTAATCCCATCACGTGTCATACTATGGACTGTGTATCTAATCCCATCACGTGTCATACTATGGACTGTGTATCTAATCCCATCACGTGTCATACTATGGACTGTTGTATCTAATCCCATCACGTGTGATACTATGGACTGTGTATCTAATCCCATCACGTGTCATACTATGGACTGTTGTATCTAATCCCATCACGTGTCATACTATGGACTGTTGTATCTAATCCCATCACGTGTCATACTATGGACTGTGTATCTAATCCCATCACGTGTCATACTATGGACTGTGTATCTAATCCCATCACGTGTCATACTATGGACTGTGTATCTAATCCCATCACGTGTCATACTATGGACTGTGTATCTAATCCCATCACGTGTCATACTATGGACTGTGTATCTAATCCCATCACGTGTCATACTATGGACTGTGTATCTAATCCCATCACGTGTCATACTATGGACTGTGTATCTAATCCCATCACGTGTGATACTATGGACTGTGTATCTAATCCCATCACGTGTCATACTATGGACTGTGTATCTAATCCCATCACGTGTCATACTATGGACTGTGTATCTAATCCCATCACGTGTCATACTATGGACTGTGTATCTAATCCCATCACGTGTCATACTATGGACTGTGTATCTAATCCCATCACGTGTCATACTATGGACTGTGTATCTAATCCCATCACGTGTCATACTATGGACTGTGTATCTAATCCCATCACGTGTCATACTATGGACTGTGTATCTAATCCCATCACGTGTCATACTATGGACTGTGTATCTAATCCCATCACGTGTCATACTATGGACTGTGTATCTAATCCCATCACGTGTGTGTCACGGGATGGTTAGAGTCTATACTATAGGCAATGTGTAATATATATTTCATGTGGAATGTATTCTCTAACCTGTTATATACATCAGTGTGTAGTTGGCTGATTAGGGTCTAGTGTGTTAGCACATTGTATGCAAATACCTCTAACTAGTGAGGACCAGTGAGGACAATGGGTGGAGATAATCTGATCAGTGTCTCCAAGAAGATGTTGGATGGTGCATTGTCCATAGTAGACAGGGAGTCTGCTCTCCTTGGTATAGGTGAGGGGGGAAGGATCTGTGACTCAGCCCTTCCCACCCACAGATAGAGGAAGTAACAGTTTAGTATATAGTTGTAGCTGCAGTTAGTATGTGTTAGCCGGCCTGTGCACAGCTCTGTAGAGAGCCAGGATTTAGTTACAGGACCAAGGAACCAAAGTTATCATTGGATTGTGACTTCTGTGGACTTATTGTTATTACGGTTGATGTGACCGCCGCCGGCTACTAACTTTGTGGATTACAATAAATTGCTGTTGTCTCCCGACCTCTTGCGTCCGTGTTGATTCAAAAGACCATCCGGAGGAAGACGTATACCTTTGCTCTGTGACAACTGGTTGGCAGCGGTGGGATCAACAGTGGACAGCGAGATGGACTACAGCAGCCCAGCGATTAATGGAGCCACAACCTCAGAATACAGGAACTGGACTATGGCAAGTCTACAAGTAAGGGCCCGAGAACTAAACCTGAGTTACCAGGGAAGAACGAAAGAGCAACTGATCGAGGCACTGGAGGAGATGACCCTGCAAAGCGACCATGAGGAGGGCTGCCCCCAGGAGACAGTAGAGATACAGGAGTGGCAGGTACAGACCCAAAAGAGCAGATGGGTTGTTTTGTATGAGGAGGAATTGGCAGTGCTGGGGCTAGGAGCAACTGCAGAGCAAAGGAGTAGAGCGTTACAGAGGGCTCAGGAAACGGAGAAGGAGGAACAGAGAATGGCGCATGAAAAGGAAAGAATGGCGCATGAAATGCGAATGGCTGAGATAACTATGAGGAATTATAATCGAACGCCGACCCCCAGCCCAACAGTGAGAGAACCACCATATGTCTCCCATAAACACTTCAAGACCTTTGATGAAGCGGCTGGGGATGTTGATGGATATTTTCAGGACTTCGAACACCAGTGCCGCCTGATGGAAGTCCCAGAGAAGGATTGGGTCCGGTATCTGGTGGGGCATCTACGAGATGGGGCTGCGGAAGCTCTCAGAGCCATGGACCCTAGTGATCAGCGGGACTATGAGGCCATTAAAAGAGCGGTGCAGAAGTATTATGCAGTCACTCCAGAGACCTACCGAGTTCAGTTCCGCTCTTTGTCTTACAATGGGGGAAGCTCCTTCCACATGTTCGCCCACAAGTTGAAGCAAGCATGCAAGCGCTGGCTAGAAGGAGAGGAGGCTGTCACAGTCGATAAGGTTCTCCAAGTCATACTTAAGGAACAGTTCTTTTCCCAGTGCCCCGCTGAGATCCGTGAGTGGGTGCTGGAACGGAACCCAGCCACAGTTGAGCAAGCTGCTTCTCTTGCAGATGAGGGCCTGACCATCAAGCCGCAGTGGAAGAGGTTGTTTGCAGAGGAGCGGAAAACTACCACAGTCCGCCAGACACCCTTCAGCCAGCCACCCACCTTTCGTGTCCGGCCTCAGGATTACAATTCCCCCTCTACCCCTGCCCCAGCCCATCGGCCTCCAGCTATGAACAACCCTGTCCCTAGACAACGACCTACTGGAAGAATGCTAGAGCGCAGATGTTTTGGGTGTGGGCGGCCTGGACATTTGCAAGCTAGTTGCCCTGCTAACATGGGGGCACGGGCCACCGTGGCATCCCGGCCTATTCACTACCTGGGAACCACCCCTAGGACAGAAAGTTTGGCCCCATTTCCAGATGACTCCATGAATGACCCATCTGTTCCACCTCCAGGGGTCTATGGGATTCAGCCTTCCTCCACACATCCCGCAAACCTTCAGAGGAAGCACTTGCAGGAGGTCCTACTGGATGGCCGAACAGTTGTTGGATTCCGGGACTCGGGAGCTTTCCTAACGGTAGCGGACCCCCGAGTTGTGCGACCCGAGGCCCTAGAGGAGGGCCCTGGCATTTCTATCAAGTTGGCAGGGGGTACTCGGAAACATATTCCTAAAGCTACCGTGGAACTCGACTATGGTTATGGACCAAAACGATGCACAATTGGTGTGATGAGCGGGCTGCCGGCCGATGTTCTGTTAGGCAACGATGTTGGAAATCTACAGTGCCACTTTGTGGGAGCAGTGACCCGAAGCCAAGCTCAGAGAGACGCCAACATGGATCGACCGGATTTTCTGCCAGATGCCAGCCTTTCAACCCTACAACTTTACCATTCAGTACCGCCGAGGGAACCAACACCAGAACACAGATGGGTTATCCCGGCAGGAGGACATATGAGCTATAGAGACTGATGTGCATTCCCCAATTTACCTGTGTAGGCCAATTGTGTCATGCACATGTTTTGACAGGGGGAGGGGTTGTCACGGGATGGTTAGAGTCTATACTATAGGCCATGTGTAATATATATTTCATGTGGAATGTATTCTCTAACCTGTTATATACATCAATGTGTAGTTGGCTGATTGGGGTCTAGTGTGTTAGCACATTGTATGCAAATACCTCTAACTAGTGAGGACAATGGGTGGAGATAATCTGATCAGTGTCTCCAAGAAGATGTTGGACGGTGCATTGTCCATAGTAGACAGGGAGTCTGCTCTCCTTGGTATAGGTGAGGGGGGAAGGATCTGTGACTCAGCCCTTCCCACCCACAGATATAGGTGTAACAGTCTTAGTATATAGTTGTAGCTGGAGTTAGTATGTGTTAGCCGGCCTGTGCACAGCTCTGCAGAGAGCCAGGATATAGTTACAGGACCAAGGAACCAAAGTTATCATTGGATTGTGACTTCTGTGGACTTATTGTTATTACGGTTGATGTGACCGCTGCCGGCTACTAACTTTGTGGATTACAATAAATTGCTGTTGTCTCCCGACCTCTTGCGTCCGTGTTGATTCAAAAGACCTTCCGGAGGAAGACGTATACCTTTGCTCCGTGACAGTGTGATACTATGGACTGTGTATCTAATCCCATCACGTGTGATACTATGGACTGTGTATCTAATCCCATTACGTGTGATACTATGGACTGTGTATCTAATCCCATCACGTTTCATACTATGGACTGTTGTATCTAATCCCATCACGTGTGATACTATGGACTGTGTATCTAATCCCATCACGTGTCATACTATGGACTGTGTATCTAATCCCATCACGTGTGATACTATGGACTGTGTATCTAATCCCATCACGTGTCATACTATGGACTGTGTATCTAATCCCATCACGTGTCATACTATGGACTGTGTATCTAAGCCTAACGTGTCATACTATGGACTGTTGAATCTAATCCCATCACGTGTCATACTATGGACTGTGTATCTAATCCCATCACGTGTCATACTATGGACTGTGTATCTAAGCCTAACGTGTCATACTATGGACTGTGTATCTAATCCCATCACGTGTCATACTATGGACTGTGTATCTAAGCCTAACGTGTCATACTATGGACTGTGTATCTAATCCCATCACGTGTCATACTATGGACTGTGTATCTAATCCCATCACGTGTCATACTATGGACTGTGTATCTAATCCCATCACGTGTGATACTATGGACTGTGTATCTAATCCCATCACGTGTGATACTATGGACTGTGTATCTAATCCCATCACGTGTGATACTATGGACTGTGTATCTAATCCCATCACGTGTGATACTATGGACTGTGTATCTAATCCCATCACGTTTCATACTATGGACTGTGTATCTAATCCTATCATATGCTGGGCTGTGTATCTAATCCCATCATGTGTGATACTATGGACTGTTGTATCTAATCCCATCACGTGTGATACTATGGGCTGTTGTATCTAATCCCATCACGTTTCATACTATGGACTGTTGTATCTAATCCCATCACGTGTGATACTATGGACTGTTGTATCTAATCCCATCACGTGTGATACTATGGACTGTTTTATCTAATCCCATCACGTGTGATACTATGGACTGTGTATCTAATCCCATCACGTTTCATACTATGGACTGTGTATCTAATCCTATCATATGCTGGGCTGTGTATCTAATCCCATCATGTGTGATACTATGGACTGTTGTATCTAATCCCATCACGTGTGATACTATGGGCTGTTGTATCTAATCCCATCACGTTTCATACTATGGACTGTTGTATCTAATCCCATCACGTGTGATACTATGGACTGTTGTATCTAATCCCATCACACGCTGGGCTGTTCAATTTATTCCTATGAGAAAAAGTAAGCTCCCTCGTAACAGCAAGCTGCCAGCTCTCCCACTAGCAAGGACGAGCCTGCTGCAGAACCAGCGTTGATTTGCCGCAGGCTGGTCCTTGCTAGTCAGGAGAACTGGCAGCTTGCTGTTACGAGGGAGCTTACTTTTTATCAGCGCAACTGCAAGCGCTGTGCAGTTAAAGCGCACAGACCCCATAGACTATAATAGGGTCCATGGGCTTTAACTGCACAGCGCTCCTCCTAAACACTCTCCTCCTGCTACTCGTGGACTTAGTGACTCTCCTTTAGTCGAATAGCGGTTTCCCCTGAAATGAGCATTTTTTTCCCATAGACTATAATAGGATTTGATATTCGATCGAGTAGTCAAATATTGAGGCTCTACTTGAAACGAATATGGACTCTCGAATATTTCACTGTTCGCTCATCTCTACTGTCTGTTTGTGGCCTCTGTGTACGTTTTTGTGAGGTAGGTGGGGTAATGTTGCCAGTACCAACCCTTGATGTGTGTACAGTGGTATTCAAACAAACCCCTCTAGGGTTTTCTAAGGGGTCGTCATAGTCTTGCACGTATTGCGGCATGACACTGGGGCAGATGAAGGGGGAAAGAACAGCATGAAACTGGGGGCAGAAATGGGGGGACATGAAACTGGGGGCAGAGATGGAGGGACATGAATCTGGGGGCAGAGATGGGGGACATGAAACTGGTGGCAGAGATGGGGGGGCATGAAACTGGGGGCAGAGATGGGGGGACATGAAACTGGGGGAAGAGATGGGGGACATGAAACTGGGGGCAGAGATGGAGGGACATGAATCTGGGGGCAGAGATGGGGGACATGAAACTGGTGGCAGAGATGGGGGGGCATGAAACTGGGGGCAGAGATGGGGGGACATGAAACTGGGGGCAGAAATGGGGGACATGAAACTGGGGGCAGAGATGGGGGACATGAAACTGGGGGCAGAGATGGGGGGGACATGAAACTGGGGGCAGAGATGGGGGGACATGAAACTGGCGGCAGAAATGGGGGACATGAAACTGGGGGCAGAGATGGAGAGGACATGAATCTGGGGGCAGAGATGGAGAGGACATGAATCTGGGGGCAGAGATGGAGAGGACATGAATCTGGAGGCAGAGATGGGGGGACATGAATCTGGGGGCAGAGATGGAGAGGACATGAATCTGGGGGCAGAGATGTGGGGACATGAATCTGGGGGCAGAGATGGAGAGGACATGAATCTGGGGGCAGAGATGGAGAGGACATGAATCTGGGGGCAGAGATGGGGGGACATGAATCTGGGGGCAGAGATGGGGGGACATGAA
Organism: Leptodactylus fuscus; assembly: GCF_031893055.1. Taxonomy (NCBI): domain Eukaryota; kingdom Metazoa; phylum Chordata; class Amphibia; order Anura; family Leptodactylidae; genus Leptodactylus; species Leptodactylus fuscus. The sequence goes on along the minus strand of NC_134269.1, from coordinate 14,126,835 downwards.
TCTGGGGGCAGAGATGGGGGGACATGAAACTTGGGGGCAGAGATGGGGGGACATGAATCTGGGGGCAGAGATGTGGGACATGAATCTGGGGGCAGAGATGGTGGGACATGATTCTGGGGGCAGAGATGGGGGGACATGAATCTGGGGGCAGAGATGGAGAGGACATGAATCTGGGGGCAGAGATGGAGAGGACATGAATCTGGAGGCAGAGATGGGGGGACATGAATCTGGGGGCAGAGATGTGGGACATGAATCTGGGGGCAGAGATGGGGGGGACATGAATCTGGGGGCAGAGATGGAGAGGACATGAATCTGGAGGCAGAGATGGGGGGACATGAATCTGGGGGCAGAGATGTGGGACATGAATCTGGGGGCAGAGATGGGGGGGACATGAATCTGGGGGCAGAGATGGGGGGACATGAAACTGTGGGCAGAAATGGGGAGGAATATAATTTACAGGTGACTGTAGCAGGATTATACTGTGTGGGGGCACATGAAAAATGAATGATAATAGACAGAGTCAACATAAAAGTGGGCAGAGCTAAGTTTGCCACGGCACGCGACACATATTATGTCCCTCTTTCGGCTCCTCGATAGTTGGGAGGTATGCTTTTGGGCCCCATTTTTGGTAATATATTTAATCAACCAAAACTCATACTAAAAATTAAACTGAACAGAAATAAAGATGCTTTTCGCCTGATGTGTGCAGGTGCTGAGCAGTTTAAAGTACAAACCTCACAAACAGCCCTATGTGAAAAAGAGTACAGGTCTTTCCAGTTGTTGGAACAGGACACAATCAGGCCCTTGTATCAGCTACCGCACAATACGCCATCGATAGAACGTGTCTCAAGGTTTATAGTATTCCAGCCAGAAGGCGTCTTACGATCCAGGGAAATAAGTTTCTGGGACAGGAGCCTAAAACTGCAATAATAGGTTTTGTTGAAAATGAGGCCTTTAGCGGGTCATATATCCCTAATCCACTATGCTTCCACCACAATAATGTGAATCAGGCCTCGCTTTACCTGGACGGTCAGCAAATTCCCGCAAGGTTGTTTCAACCAGATGTTGAAACTGAGTCTGTGGTCCGGGAGTACGCTGCTCTTCTCCATATATCAGGCAAGCAGAGAAGTGATAGTGGCTTAGCCATAGACAGAGATGAATTTATGAACGGTTACACATTTTTTACATTTGATTTGCCCCTGGATCTAGAACCAGGCGGACATTTTTCACTCAGTAAAACTGGGAATCTTAGAGCGGAGGTGCACTTTGCAGTGCCAACACCCCACACAGTGAATATGATAGTTGACTCTGCACTCTACTGAAACGGCTTTCACAAAAGTCTCCAATGATCTAATGGCTAAATCCAATGGTGACTTCTCTCTTCTTATTCTTCTGGACCTCTCTGCAGCTTTTGACACTGTTGACCATCATCTCCTCCTCACTATGCTCCGCTCAGTCGGCCTCAATGACACTGCGCTCTCCTGGTTCTCCTCTTATCTCTCAGACCGCACTTTCAGCGTATCATTCGCGGGCTCTGTTTCCTCCCCTCTTTCCCTTGCTGTTGGGGTTCCTCAGGGCTCGGTCCTCGGCCCCCTGCTCTTTTCTCTCTACACAGCCCCCATTGGACAAACCATTGCCAGTTTTGGCTTCAGGTACCATCTTTATGCTGATGACACCCAATTATACACATCTTCCCGTGACATCACCCCTGCACTCATACAGAACACCAGCAACTGTCTCTCTGCTGTCTCTAATATCATGTCCTCGCTCTATCTGAAACTAAATCTCTCTAAGACTGAACTACTACTGTTTCCACCATCTAACAGATCTGTCCCTGATATATCCATTGCAGTCTCAGGCCTTACTATAACTCCTAGGCAGCAGGCCCGCTGCTTCGGGGTCATGTGTGACGCAGACCTTTCCTTCACCCCTCATATTGAATCACTCGCACGTTCATGTCACCTCCACCTCAAAATCATCTCCAGAATACGCCCTTTCCTCACCAGAGATACACTAAAGACACTTATTGTCTCTGATTCATTCTCGCCTTGACTACTGTAACTCCTTACTAATCGGTCTTCCCCTCACTAAACTCTCCCCTCTACAATCTATTCTGAATGCAGCGGCCAGGCTCATCTATCAGGCTAGACGCTACAGCGATGCCTCGGGTCTGTGCCAGTCACTACATTGGCTGCCTATTCATTATAGAATAAAATATAAAGTTATCCCCCTCCCCCACAAGGCTCTCCATAATGCCGCACCTCCCTACATTTCCTCCCTCATCTCTGTCTACCGCCCAACCCGTGCTCTCTGCTCACTCAATGACCTAACACTTACATCCTCTATTATCAGAACCTCCCCCGCTCGTATACAAGACTTCTCCTGAGCTGCACCACTTCTCTGGAATGCTCTACCCCGGACAATCAGATTAACTCCCAATTTCTACAGTTTCAAACGCAAACTAAAGACGCATCTTATCAGACAGGCCGATCACAATTCCTAATGCAAACCCTTAACCCTCCTCTGTCTCCGCTCCCACATTACCCCACATGATATGATGTCATCTCAGGATAACTTTATAGGTCCAAGCTCCATCCACATGTTACAGGACACGACTGGTGACGGCCCATAAAGTCTTATGTTTGTGTAATGACAGTCACCTCTATTACAACAGTGTCTGACCTCTGTATAAGTAATATCGCCCCTGCTACCTCTTGTGTCACCCCCTCTACCTCATAGATTGTAAGCTCTTGCGAGCAGGGCCCTCAGTCCCATTGTGTGAAATGACTTTCTTTGTTATGTATCTTTCTGTATTTGAACCCTACAAATTGTACAGCGCTGCGGAATATGTTGGCGCTATAGAAATACCATTTATTATTATTATTATTATTATTATTATTTATTATTAAATACTAATACAGTGGAAATTAACAATGGAAGAGAGATAGTGTGCAACTTTTAACTAAACCGTCCTGAAAGTTTGAGAATGAATAATCTACGACTTACAATTCTTGCTAAGTCTGACCCGTATATGATCCGTATATTTGTCGGGGTATTTTCTTCCAGACAAGCCTGTGCTACAGCGGCCTGCTGCAGAGATCGTCAATACAGAAGATTCCCTGTAGAGCAGTTTTTGAGGGCAAGACGCAACTGCTCGATCTTTGAAGATTTTGGGACTCCATCTAGGGACCTTTCCCATCGGCTTCTGGATAGGGGGTTTCCAAAGAATACTATTGAACGTGCATACAGGAGAGCTAGGGACACAGAGAGACATAACTTATTCGTGACTAAAGTGAGGACGATGGATGATTTTGAGACTAGGATCATAGGGACCTATGAAACACATCAACAGGAGGTTTTGTCTATTTTGAGGCGACATTGGAGACATTACAGGCTGACCCTGATCTAAGGAAGGTAGCGGGGGCTAGGCCAAAGATTACTTATAGACAAGGTAAAAATCTTAAGGATCATCTTGTACACAGTTATTTGAGACTAGAGATGAGCGAACAGTAAAATGTTTGAGGTTCGATATTCGTTTGAGTAGCCCCTCAATATCCGACTACTCGAATCGAATATCGAACCCTATTATAGTCTATGGGGGGAAAATGCTCGTTTCAGGGGTAGGCAACATTCAATCAAATTACACTTACTAAGTCCACGAGTGAGGGTTGGGCTGGATCCTCCGAGCAGTCTTCTCCGCGCAGCTTCTCCGCGGCATCTTCCGGTTCTTCATTCACTCTGCCAGGCATCGGGCCTGGGAAGAGCCGACTGCGCATGCCCGCACTACAAGCCTGGCAGAGTGAATTCAGAGCCGGAAGACGCCGCGGAGAAGCTGCACGGAGAAGACTTCTAAAGGTAGGAGAAGAACCAGCGTTGATTGGCCGACTGTATAGCATTCGGCCAATCAATGCTGGTTCTGCATCGAACTTTTCCATTCGAATAGTGAGTGGTACTCGATCGAGTACGAGTATTTCGAATACCGTAGTATTCGATCGAATACCTACTCGATCGAGTACTACTCGCTTATCTCTATTTGAGACCTGAACCGAATAAAACCACATGGTTAGGAAGTAACAGGAAGGGTCTATCAGAATAGGGGTTTTGCTAATCGTACCACCTTGGGAGTTGGGTATCTCTTTAGTTGTCCGTGCCCCCTTAACTACGTCGGGAAGATGAGGAGACACCTGCGAAGCAGAATTAGAGATCACGTGTGTGATATTATCATTGAACCTGATACCCCGATTGCAAGACATTTTACCCGGCCATCAAGGAGATACTTAAGCTCTCAAATTTTGAGTGGTAGAATGGGTTAAACCCCTTACCAGAGGAGGAGACTTGGACAACATGACCCTTAGTAAAGACGTACAGTGGATTTATAGGCTGGATACTTTACAGTTGCATGGTCTGAATGAAATTCTAGACTTTACCTGCTATACCAATTAGATTTGTTGATGTATATTTTTAGAGACGCCCCTCCCCCTCTTCTTTATATTCAGGGATCTCATTAGATCTGTGTGATTTGTTGCTTTGGTTTCCTGTATTAGAATATTGCCCGAGATTAGTATTATGACTACCTCGTTGCCCGGGTTTACCTTTACTGAGGGACCTAGGTGAATAGTGAATATTGGTAAGGGGGGAAGGTTCATCGGATCTTTTCTTCCTCTGTAATTTGTTTGCTATATGCAATTGATTTCTCAGCCCCAATTTTTTATTAAAGAAACGCATAGTGCCCATTTATTGTAGTGTCTCTAGCTACATATCTTGCACACAGAAGTGCTAGGTTGGCTGGCAGTTTGGAGGAGGGCGGGGGACCTGTCACAACACAAAGGAAGGGGGCATGTTGGGGCGTATTGACGAAAAGTGTTTTGGCAGCTAAGGGACAGGGTGGTACCTGTCACGTTGACGAAAAGTATATACGCTACACTACTTACATTTATAGGGACAACTCTACAATCCATTGGCAGTTGAACCACATATCTTTTTTTTGTAATGATGTACCATTTCCATAAGTGAAGCATAAAAATTCTAGGCCCATTATTTATCTAGTCTCAGTTGTATATTACTAATATGTAGCAGTCTCGGGCAGTGTATTACCTAAATTCAATCTAATCCAGTCTACAGAAGATTCTGTAACGTCTCTGCATGTTCAGGTCGACCAGTTGCCACCTATTACTTAGGATACAACCGGCAAGCAGGAAGGGACAGTGGGGGGATTCAGCTTAGGGCTTACTGTCTATTGTGCCCCTTCCCCCAGGATTCACCAGCAGCTACTCGGGAATTGCTCCTATTGCAATCCCCTTACAGATTCACATTCGCTTGCAGGCAGTCATTACGGTTCCCTGTCCTATTTTAGATATTCTTACATGGTTGATTGACATTTCCCATCAGACTCTTAATGTTTTAGTGGTATCGCTTAGTTAATCGGGACAGTATTATAGAATCAGTTCTCTAGTCCTATTGATCGCACTACGTCGCTAGACGTTTAGTATCTCCTCCAACATCAAATCTCAAGAAGGCATGCCGGAAGTGCAAGGGGTATAAAGTGCTTGTCAAGCCTAATGGTGTTACCAATGAGGACACGGTTCTCATATATTATTCAGGCACATTAAGGCAATAACATCTTCAACATGAGCAGTATTTTTTTTGCCCCTACTGGAAACTGGTGAGCATCAAGGAGATCTTTGTACTGAAGCTCTGGAGTTACCATCTGAATACAACGTGTCCGAACCTCGCGAGGAAGATCTTTCCGAACTGCCCAACCTAGGATCTTCTCCTTTCCAAGTTGGAAGGGTTTAATAGCTTCTTCTTTAATTTGATCTGCCACTACTGGTCCTGAACCCTCAAGGCAAAGTTTAGCCAATTCTTGTCTTTTTTCCTTCAACTTTTTGACTTCATAGTCCATTCTTGCCCTCCCAAAATGTTCTACCTTATCCCAGAACGTGCGGTTAAAGTAGGAGTAGAGGTTCCAGTCTAGTTTATTCCATTCCCTCAGTTTTTTTATGTCTTCACGGTCTAGTGTTTTTGAGGTCTCACGACTGTTCAGTTTAAAAGTCACTACATCGTTGAGGTCCCAACACAACTCCTCTTTTAGGAGAATCATGGATTCATCAAAGTATTCTGCTAGAAGAACCAAGTTAAATATGTTCTCCACGGCTCGGATTCCAGATTTTGCATAGGTTTCCGTAAACGGAGCATCAGAGTCAAATCCAAGATCAAACCATATTAAGTTACGGGCATGGTTATTGCTCATGTCACCTGGTTCATAGTAACGTGATGGGTGAGAAATAAATGCTGTGAGATTCGGGGCCTTCTTGAATGCCGATGAAAAATTACGATAGTAGGAAAAAGATGACTCGGCCACTAAGGCTGGGTCCCGAATAATGGTAAAGTAGAACGTGTCTGGAGGCATCACCTTCCGAACCTGTGAAATTAATGGACTTCATGTTATACAAATCTGAAAAATTGAGGTTAGCAAAAAAATTTTCATGTATGTCACAGAAAGATCCTATAATACAGTATTCCCTCTAGGTATAGTTTAGCACTGGACATATATTGTGTTGCCCCATGTATGGCCAGTATGCTTTGCAGACAAGACTCCAGAATAGGCTTGAGCCGATCTTGAGATTTCAGGATCGTTTTTAAAATCCCATTTCCGATCATTTTCCTTCCGAACCCGATCCCAGTTCTGATCCTAATACAAGTCAATGGGATTTTTTAATGATCGAAAATCGGATTTTAAAAACGATCCTATTCACTACACAGCATGGAGTCCAAAAATTGAACGCTTCAATTTTTGGACTCCATGCTGTGTAGTGATTAAAAAATTTTCTGACTACTTAGTCCCCCTTGCTGTCCGGTTACTTGTACAGAGCCACTGCCTCTCCCCGTTGTTCGTTATTCTGATGCCTGTGATTGCATTAGTATTCTAGATTCTGTATTCTGTATTACTCCCTCTACCCTGTTTCCTGCACCTCCCCTGGATTACTGGTTTTTGTTTGCTTTCCTGGTTATTTCATTATGCTTATGATTACTGCTTATGATGTCAGGAGACTGCACCTAAATGTAGGTTAGAATTAGGGAGAAAAATATCATTTGCCTGGAATGATGGTTCACCACAAGACTTAGCTATTACCTCCTTATAATTGAAGCGCATATGATGGCACATGATGTCGTAGTGCTGCTTAGAGGACGGATTGTATCCCTTCACATCATGAGATTGGAAGGAAATTGGATAGTTGAATTGATATTTGTAAGGCAGAGCGAAAAATAATCCATTGTGTTCACCGTATCGATGCAGAAGGTTCAGTACAGTGCTCCCAGCTGTCTTGTGCGTCTTCAGAAACATGATATGCTGTTTAGGTTGGCATGTCCGGTAGTAAGGAGAAGGATCCTCAGTTCCAAGGAGTAGTGGAGAAATCCGGGGAGACCTGAGGATACAGAAAGTCCACTTTACATGGTGGCATAGCTTATCAACTAGAAGAGTTTGCAAAGGCGACATATAATACTTGTCCAAGTACAGTACTACCTCTAATGTCTCCCGTCTCTTTTGTCTCTTCTGCCTTTTATGCGTCTCATGCTTTCTATATTGTTCTATATCTTTCTCGCCTTCTATTTCTCCCCGGTCTCCATGTCTCCCATCTCCTATGTCTCCCCTAGTTTCATTTCTTTCGTCTCCTATGTCTCCCCATCTCCATGTCTCCTACGTCTCCCCATATCCATGTCTCCCATCTCCTATGCCTTCCTTAGCTTCATGTCTCTCATCTCCTATGTCTCCCCATCTCCATGTCTCTCATCTCCTATGTCTCCATGTCTCCTATGTCTTCCCCTTCCTCCTGTGTCACTTTTGCCTTTAAGCTGTAATACCAGACACTGGCCATGGAGATATAATCTTATGCAACGACTTAAAGAAGACCTTTCGCCAATTCCAGTTCTTTGCATCAATTAATAATCATCCCTCCAATGATTTTGGTACAGTTTGCATTTTTTTCTTTAGCCCCCACCGTTCCAAAGCAGTCAGTGCTGTTAGTCTTGGTGCCTTATATGCTAACTAGACTCTCTAAAGTCAAGTGGGTGGTGTCAGGCAGGAATAGGCAAGGGGGCGTTACTTACAGCACTAATCAAAGGCAATCAGTATAAGAGGTCTGAGTTACACCCCTTACCTGCCCAACTGTGTCCAAATCAGTGAAAAAATGCAGGCAAAAAGGCTTGGTGGAGGTGGTGAAAGGTCCTTATTAAAGTAGTTCACTGATATTAGCCACAGGACTGGCACTGATCCATCATTCACTCACCTCATCGGGAAGTAGATCTCCAGAATCTGAAGAGCAAATCCAATAGTCATAAGAACTATGAGGCCATAACCCAGAAATTTTATCCTGCAGACTTGACTTAATCTCATTCTACTGTAGGAAACATAAGTGAGGATGATATCAGATATTGGAGGGTGAGGACTCAGCTCAGTACACACACAGCAGATAGGTTTGGTATGGCATCATAGGGTATGAGAGATTTTGAGGAGGATACGGCCTCAAAATCCTGACCAAAAAACCCCGTGTGAACCCGGTCTTACTTTGTGGCGTATAACTATAGGGGGTGCACTGGCCATTACCAAGCCCTGGACCCTGAGGGGTTACAAAGGTCCCTCTGCCACATAGAATATGTTACTATTCTAGGTAGGTGTAGTCATATGGCGATCTACAGTAGGGGCCCCATTAGATTCATTTAACAAGCACTGATACATTGTGGCAATCTATACAATACTGATATGATTTTTAGTAAATGTTATTTTAATTTTTAATTAATAATAATTTTGGAAGACAAGGGAGAAAGGTCGTCAATGACCATCTGTGAGGAGGTGGGACGGGACCATAAGATGACACAGCACTCAGACTGATGGCTGGGAGTCGAGAGCGTAGGGGAGGGGTGGCCACTACTTTTAAGGTGACCGAGGATGGAGCCAGTTACTCATTGACAAGTTTAATTGCGAAGTGACATACAGTATGCGGACTATGCTCGCCGGGTTGTGACATTTTATATAAACCCCCCCCATTATGTAGGACATCAATCTCACTCAACAATTTCTTGTCCCCAATACTTGTTCTCAAGCATTCTTTTTATAGCCCAGGCCTTTTGTCACGAGGAACTTTTAATAAAGTGCTTTCCTTTTATAAGTGCTGCTTTTGTAGAGACATTTTAATGAAATTGCCTAAAACAGGATTAATTGAAAACTATACTATCCCTAATGGGCTATCACAGTAAAGAAGGGGTTAAAGATAGCATCTCTGATGGGCCAGACCAGTGAAAAGGTTGGCAATAACATCCCCGGTGGTCTGAGGCATGGAAGAGGTAAATGATACTATCTCAGTTGGGCTATCACTATAAAGGAAAGCATAAAGGTAACATCTGTGATGGGCCAAGGCAATGAAAGGATTGACAACATCATCCCTAGTGCTATATGCCTGTACAGGTATTGATGATATCCCTGGTGGGCTGTGGCATGAAAGGGGTTATTGATAACATCCATGGGCTATGACAGTAAAGGAAAGGTTAACAAACTCATCTGTGATGGACCAAGGCAGTAAAAAGATTCACAATATATTCTTGGTGGTCTCGGGTAATACAGTTGTTAATAACCTCCCTTGTGGGCTTGGGCAGGAAAGGGGTAAGTGATAAAATCCTTACTGGGCTAGGGGGAGGGGGGGGGGGGGTAAAGATAGCATCTCTAATGGGCCAGACCAGTGAAAAGGTTGACAATAACATCCCCGGTGGTCTGGGGCAGTACTGTTGTTAGCAATAACATCCCCAGTGGGCTAGGGCATGGAAGGAGTAAATTATACTATCTCAGTTGGGCTATCAAAATAAAGGAAAGCATAAAGGTAACATATGTGATGGGCCAAGGCAATAAAAAGATTGACAACTTCATCCCTAGCGCTCTATGCCTGTACAGGTATTGATGATATCCCTGGTGGGCTGTGGCATGAAAGGGGCTATTGATAACATCCATGAGCTATGACAGTAAAGGAAAGGTTAACAATCTCATCTGTGATGGGCCAAGGCAGTGAAAAGGTTCACAATATATTCTTGGTGGTCTCGGGTAATACAGTTGTTAATAACCTCCCTTGTGGGCTTGGGCAGGAAAGGGGTAAGTGATAAAAATCCTTGCTGGGCTAGGGGGAGGGGGGGTTAAAGATAGCATCTCTGATGGGCCAAGGCAGTAAAAAAGTTACAATGATAAAGTTGTGTTATTGTAAGGTAAGTTTTGTTCTCACCCTGTATGTTTTTTTTTTTTTATAGTATATTTCCAGCAATGGTTGTTCTCCATCCCACACAGAAATGGTGTCATCTATGAAGCGATACCAGAGGACCAGGCCCAAGGGATGGAAAATTTTTTAAAAATGCTCACCTTTAGTTGCCTCTCTTGGGCCTCCTTGCGGCGTCTGACGGCATCTGGCACTTTTCTATGACTTTATCGGCCTGGCATGTGATTGGGCCTCAGCAGTGGCCGACTATGGAAGAGAAATGTATATACTCACATATCAGTAAGAGCTAGAGCATCTCGAAATACGTAAGTGGCATGGACGCCGCCGTACTTGATTTTATACATCATTAGAATTTACATTTTATATTGGATCCAACTTTGGTGATGGATTCACTTTCAGTTTTGATAGTCTTGCAGCCTGCGCTTATCTAAAAAAAAAAACTCTGTTATTTAAGGATATTTTTGCTCACCCTGCAAGGCTGTAGTGCTAGCCACCGTGTTGCCCCCATGCTTATTTTCTGTAGCCTCAACCATGTCCTCTTATACAGATCCTATTCTCTAGTAGTCATGTGGCATCTGCTCAGAGAGATATTCCTCAATTCCTCCCTTGATGTTCCTCTTCTTGATGAGATGGAGCTGATAGACATGAGTGTTGGAGGTGGTAGAGGCAGGGGGTGTAGAATACTCTCTGGGCTCCTAGGAACCTATCTATAAAACATAGTGTAGAATACTCTTAGGGCTCCTAGGAACCTATCTATAAAACATAGTGTAGAATACTCTTAGGGCTCCTAGGAACCTATCTATAAAACATAGTGTAGAATACTCTTAGGGCTCCTAGGAACCTATCTATAAAACATAGTGTAGAATACTCTCTGGGCTCCTAGGAACCTATCTATAAAACATAGTGTAGAATACTCTTAGGGCTCCTAGGAACCTATCTATAAAACATAGTGTAGAATACTCTTAGGACTCCTAGGAACCTATCTATAAAACATAGTGTAGAATACTCTCTGGGCTCCTAGGAACCTATCTATAAAACATAGTATAGAATACTCTTAGGACTCCTAGGAACCTATCTATAAAACATAGTGTAGAATACTCTTACGGCTTCTAGGAACCTATCTATAAAACATAGTGTAGAATACTCTTAGGACTCCTAGGAACCTATCTATAAAACATAGTGTAGAATACTCTTAGGACTCCTAGGAACCTATCTATAAAACATAGTGTAGAATACTCTTACGGCTTCTAGGAACATATCTATAAAACATAGTGTAGAATACTCTTAGGACTCCTAGGAACCTATCTATAACACATAGTGTAGAACACTGTCAGGGCTCCTGGGAACCTATCTATAAAACATAGTGTAGAATACTCTTAGGACTCCTAGGAACCCATCTATAAAACATAGTGTAGAATACTGTCAGGGCTCCTAGGAACCTATCTATAAAACATAGTGTAGAATACTCTTAAGGCTTCTAGGAACCTATCTATAAAATATTGTTTTAGGTTTCATGTACACAACCAAATGCACATGCCAAGAGCTTTCTGATTTTTAGTACAAGGTATTTGGATGACATTGTAGTGCCTTCTATATTGTACTTGCTATATAATCCTCAGAATGGAGCATCAGAACCCTCCTTAGACCAAATACTGTGCATGAGGCCTTAACCTGTTATAATGCCCATTGAGCATTTTGTAAAAACGGATTGATCTATCCTGCCTCCTTTACATACAGGGTATGTGTGAATTGTGGCGGAGCTGAGCCCTCTCCATATACAGCTGTTGGTACACCACTTACATGTGGCAGTCACTTGCAACCATGACACCTAAAAGTCCATTTGCAGAAGCCTCCTTTATAACTCACACCAGAAAACTCCACACCCGGCTCATCCCACATGTGCAAAATATGACGAGCGAGGTGCAGAGAGGAGTTTCTTGTGCCAAATCTGCACCACAATATCACTCCTCTATAGCAGAATATTGGTGGGGAGGGATTAATGAATAACCCCCCGCCCCCCCATAGTGTTCAAATATTATTTGTACATATTATCTGGATTATACAAGACTTGCATAATGGTCTCCTATAGTGGTCAAATAGTGCCATACACCTGCCCACATCAAAACGCCAACATATAGCAGTGCGCTGTATGACAGCCCCAAATAAAAAAACACAACATTAATAAGTATAATCCTCTGTAACTTGTGGATTAGCAAGGTTATATTACATGTGTGTGCACAGTGTCAGTGAGTTGCTATGCATACATGTGCCATGTTACTTCCTGGCTAGGTTTGCAAGTACATAATTAATTTCAATCATATTATTGTTCTTTTTAGGCTTTGATCCAACAGCTCTGCCCAAAACCGGTTTGTTTAGCTAGAACAGAAAAGTGATACCTAAATCTTGGATCCTTTAGGTCGCCTATTACACCTGCGATAGCTAGGCTACTGCACTGAGCATTCCTTAGGAAAGACACAAAGACCTAGACTTAGGATAGCTTCTAAATATCAGAGCGGTCCGAAGCCTGGTACCCCCACCGATCAGCCTTTTTGAGACACCGCCGTGCTTCCCTTTCACTGACTTTGTTGGTCACATGGTCTTTTATTGACTCAGTTTCATTCCAATGGATGAGACTGAACTGCAGTACCAAGCATGGCCACAATGTAATGTGTGGCACTGTGCTTGGCATGTAGTAAATCTCAGCTTCAGTGCCCCCCTGGGTAATTTCTCCTCACAACCATCGTTTGTGTCCCTTTTGTACACTTTAGCAGCTTTTACATGTCTCTTTCCTTCTCTATCTAGCCCACACCACCATGACCACTTTTTCACAACATATCTGTACACACAAGCTTATCATCATTTCCATTCACTATCTGTGCCCCCCACTCAGTAACTGTGCCCCTTATGTCTCAGCTTCCCACACAGAATCCCTCTGCTAGGAACCTGATGCAACAGATAACTCAGTAAGTCCGGGGCTACTAGAATCCCCAAGCGTTGAGGCAAAAACAGTCCTGGGTGTGCTACGTTCTCCTAACCAAGCGGAACCAGGCCTGGAATTCTTCACCAGAACTCCTGATGGTGGAGTTGGACTTGGTAATAGTCCGAGGCCCGGACCCGAAACTACCAAGAGAGCGACGCACACCCAACAAACCCCAAGTAGGAGGACCCAGAAGGACCCAGACACTAACTGTAGAGTGAAGTCCAAGAAGGCAAGAAGGAATGGAGTAGTAGATGAGCAGGAGGGTTATCCAGGGAATACACACAGATACCCGAGGAGCAAATCCGTGGTCAAGCAAGCCGGGGTGGATAACTGGAGGTCACGAGGTAGTAGAAGGCAGAGGCAGAAGCGAAGTCAGGGAAGCCGGGTCATGCACAGGAGGTCAACGGAAAAGCCAAATCAAGATCCAAAAGGGAGGTCAGGTGGAAGCCAAAGGTCATACACAGGAGGTCAGGAAGGTGCCAAATCAGGATCATGGAGGAGAGTTCTGTAAAGCAAGCCGGGTCAAACAATCCAGGAATCCAAGAGCAGAGACAGCTGACAGGGAAGCAGGAGAGGCTTGTCACTAGGGAGCTGATACCGCGGGGGAAAACGAATAAGCAGAGGCGGGCCAGAGCCAGAATGAGACCTAAATAGCCTCTGGCCCACCGCTGACCCCTGAACCTGGAAGTGCCAGCCGCGGCGCTAGGGAGAAACCGGAACCTCCACACACTCAAGCAAATATTGATGTCTTATTATATTGTAGAATGACCATTGGGCCCCCTCAGCCTCCGGAGCCCAGTAGCTATAGCTACCTCCGCACCCGCTATAGCTATGCCACTAATATCAAACACTTTAACATTCATAGGTTGGCATCTGGGAGAACAGCACATGGCGTGGAGACTGGGCGAGGTCTTCAATAGGCTGGGCCGAGAACCCTTTTAATGACAAAGAGACAAAATGGGGTGGTCCCTTTTAATCTAAAAACTTCAACTACAAACTGAAAATCCCTTTAGGGTATGTTCACACAGAGTATTTTGCAGGCGGATTTTGACGCGGAATCCACCTCAAAATCTGCCTGCAAAAATGGCGCCCATTGACTTCAATGGGAGCTCCTTACTCCCCCCCCCCCTTCCCGCTAGCTAGTAGCGGAAAAAAGAAGCGACCTGACCTATCTTGCCACAGATTCGGCAGCTGAGTCAGCTGTGGTGGCCGTGGCTTGAGACACGCTCCTGTTTAGTCCCATTCATTCGAGCCTAATCAGGAGCGGGATGCCGCGATGGAATGCCGGTGCACTGAATCAGCAACCCGTCGCGGTTTGCCACGCAAAAGTACTCACGACGGAATTTGGTTTCCGCTGTGTAAATATATCCTTTAGGAGCATTATATTCTGGGTGGAGGCACTAATGTCTCCTTACTTCCCATACACAGATGAATGCGCCATAAGTGGTTTCCACATATAATACCGACGTATGTATACTTCCTTGCAATATGTTCTTTGATGCCCCCCGCGAACACACATTGTGTAGTTCCCATTAGCGCCTCCACAAACAATTCGCATTGGCAGTGGCCGATAGAAACCTTCATCTCCTGCCTGCTGTCCCCAAACCCTGACACCTTATAATGGTGGCAGCAAGGATCATCAATGGTCCCTGATGCCTGCACAAGAGCGCTTCATTTGACACAATCTGTCAAATTAATTTTCTGTTTACAGAACCAATTTTTGTGGTCACAAAAACACATTCTGTGCTTCGAGAATGAATTGTGTGCCCCCCTATATATGATATACTTACTATGTCCCCTGCTTATCCATTCTTACAAAGCTTCCGGTGACCTTAGAGTCTCCTCAGGACAAGTTCCTCCAGCAACTACTCCTGGATACAGATGGAAAGACAGTAGTATACTTTGTTGTTTCTCCTCTTTCCTTCCTCCTGCCTCCTTTGACACAGCTTCCAGATTGTGATGCCGGACTCCACCTCCCGTAGTGCTCACCCCGCAGGAGGTCCATCATTGTGTGATACTGTCACCTACAGGACAAAATTATTATATCGCCTCTAAAACAGAGAAGACATAAATATTACATGTCTCACGCTGATGGTCCCATAGACCACCACCTTTCTAGGGGCCCCTGTGCAGCTTGGGGCACAGACGGTTTATTGTGCATGTCCTGTACCTGCTACTGGTGTTCCCTCATCCAATTCTAGTGTGTTCACTTCTTATTCTCTTCGTTTATCGGCATCATCATGCTCAGGGGGTTCCTTCCAGTTTTCCCAAACATCGTCATGGAATGGGAGAACCTGGTGGTTGAGTGTATGGTGTTATTATATACCCTCATGGTCAGGCTACCGATTCCTCTTCGGTTCTTCCACCATTCTCAGTAACAGAGTCTTCCATATCTGGTAGAGCCGACACAATTCTTCAGTCATTTTTCCCTCAAAATACACTCACCGGCCACTTTATTAGGTACACCATGCTAGTAACGGGTTGGACCCCCTTTTGCCTTCAGAACTGCCTCAATTCTTCGTGGCATAGATTCAACAAGGTGCTGGAAGCATTCCTCAGAGATTTTGGTCCATATTGACATGATGGCATCACACAGTTGCCGCAGATTTGTCGGCTGCACATCCATGATGCGAATCTCCCGTTCCACCACATCCCAAAGATGCTCCTCTATTGGATTGAGATCTGGTGACTGTGGAGGCCATTGGAGTACAGTGAACTCATTGTCATGTTCAAGAAACCAGTCTGAGATGATTCCAGCTTTATGACATGGCATTGCATTATCCTGCTGAAAGTAGCCATCAGATGTTGGGTACATTGTGGTCATAAAGGGATGGACATGGTCAGCAACAATACTCAGGTAGGCTTTGGAGTTGCAACGATGCTCAATTGGTACCAAGGGGCCCAAAGAGTGCCAAGAAAATATTCCCCACACCATGACACCACCACCACCAGCCTGAACCGTTGATACAAGGCAGGATGGATCCATGCTTTCATGTTGTTGACGCCAAATTCTGACCCTACCATCCGAATGTCGCAGCAGAATTCGAGACTCATCAGACCAGGCAACGTTTTTCCAATCTTCAATTGTCCAATTTCGATGAGCTTGTGCAAATTGTAGCCTCAGTTTCCTGTTCTTAGCTGAAAGGAGTGGCACCCGGTGTGGTCTTCTGCTGCTGTAGCCCATCTGTAGCCTCAAAGTTCGACGTACTGTGCATTCAGAGATGCTCTTCTGGCTACCTTGGTTGTAACGGGTGGCTATTTGAGTCACTGTTGCCTTTCTATCAGCTCGAACCAGTCTGGCCATTCTCCTCTGACCTCTGGCATCAACAACGCATTTCCGCCCACAGAACTGCCGCTCACTGGATGTTTTTTCTTTTTCGGACCATTCTCTGTAAACCCTAGAGATGGTTGTGCGTGAAAATCCCAATAGATCAGCAGTTTCTGAAATACTCAGACCAGCCCTTCTGGCACCAACAACTATGCCACGTTCAAAGGCACTCAAATCACCTTTCTTCCCCATACTGATGCTCGGTTTGAACTGCAGGAGATTGTCTTGACCATGTCTACATGCCTAAATGCACTGAGTTGCCGCCATGTGATTGGCTGATTAGAAATTAAGTGTTAAGGAGCAGTTGGACAGGTGTACCTAATAAAGTGGCCGGTGAGTGTAGGTTCCCTGGTTGTAGTGTAGCGGTGTAGGTCACCCATGTGACAAGATCACCGTTTCCACCATCTGATCCTGAGAGTAAACCTCACTGTGAACTTGGTGAAATGATCCATTATGACCAGTAAGTACAGAGTCACTTACTCTTACAGACTCTTTTACTGTGAGATAATACATCATCCCTTTCAGTTCAGGCAACCCATGTAAATCCTAAGCACCATCTTTTGAAGGTCCTAGAGGTAGTAGAACCTTTGGACTACTTTGAGATCCCAATAAAGATCTCAGTTCCCGACAGCATTTTTAAAAGCAGATCGATCCGAATCTCTGAGGGCTATCATGGTATTCTTAGCATCATTTTAAAGATGAGATTCTCATCTTTGAAATGAATCCAAGCTCATCTTGATAGCCCTAACGGATCCAGATATAAGGGTCTCTATAATGTCCTCCACCCTACTGCCTCAGTCAGCATCCTAGGAGCTGCCAGAAGAGTAAGACCGGGTTCACACGAGGTTTGTTGGTCTGGAACCTGAGGTGGAGGCCGCTTCAGGTTCTGGACCAAAAAACGGGTAGCCGCGACTGGATGCTGGTGCAGTGCACTAGCATCCAGTCGCGCACTCCGCTCCGGATTAGGCCCTATGAATGGGCCTAATCGAGAGGAGGGAGTGTCTTCAGGCTGAATCGGCGAATCGGCCTGAAGCATGTCGCTTCTTTTTTCCGGGAGCCGGAGGAAAGAAGCTCCTGGAGCTCCCAGAAAAAAGAACTGACCGACTCCAGTTGATTTCAGTGGGAGCTGTCTTTTTGGTCAGGATTCTGTGCTTAACCTGTATGTGACTCCAAGGGGAGGGGTAGCAAGTTCTTCTGTCCATGTTATCCCCTCTCCTATCAATCCGAGAGCATACTATACTTTTACGCTCTGAATATCATAGAGAAATAATGTAATACCCCTCTGAGCCTAATCACAGGGGTATTCTTCTGTAATACCCCTCTAAACATAACCAGGAAGTTTATTGGGGCTGTGACCCAGACATTTACCATTGTCCAGGATGCAGCACCAAAAGAGTCGCACCAAACATTTACACAACACATACACAAAGTCATCAGTGAAATTTACATTTATCCCGGTCTATATTATAATAATAATAATAAATTTTATTTCTATTTCTAGTTAAAAGTTGCACACTATCTCTCTTCCATTGTTAATTTCCACTGTATTAGTATTTAATAATAAATAATAATAATAAATGTTATTTCTATAGCGCCAACATATTCCGCAGCTCTGTACAATTTGTAGGGTTCAAATACAGACAGATACATAACAAAGAAAGTCATTTCACACAATGGGACTGAGGGCCCTGCTCGCAAGAGCTTACAATCTATGAGGTAGAGGGGGTGACACAAGAGGTAGCAGGGGCGGCATTACTTATACAGAGGTCAGACACTTTTGTAATAGAGGTGACTGTCATTACACAAACATAAGACTTTATGAGCCGTCACTAGTGGTGTCCTGTAACATGTGGATGGAGCTTGGACATATAAAGTTAGCATGAGATAACATCATATCATGTGGGGAAATGTGGGAGCGGGGACAGAGGAGGGTTAAGGGTTTACGTTACAAATTGTGATCGGCCTGTCTGATAAGATGTGTCTTTAGTTTGCGTTTGAAGCTGTAGAAATTGGGAGTTAATCTGATTGTCCGGGGTAGAGCATTCCAGAGAAGTGGTGCAGCTCGGGAGAAGTCTTGTATACGAGCGTGGGAGGTTCTGATAATAGAGGATGTAAGTGTTAGGTCATTGAGTGAGCAGAGAGCACGGGTTGGGCGGTAGACAGAGATGAGGGAGGAAATGTAGGGAGGTGTGGCATTATGGAGAGCCTTGTGGGGGAGGGGGATAACTTTATATTTTATTCTATAATGAATAGGCAGCCAATGTAGCGACTGGCACAGACCCGAGGCATCGCTGTAGCGTCTAGCCTGATAGATGAGCCTGGCCGGTGCATTCAGAATAGATTGTAGAGGGGAGAGTTTAGTGAGGGGAAGACCGATTAGTAAGGAGTTACAGTAGTCAAGGCGAGAATGAATCAGAGAGACAATAAGTGTCTTTAGTGTATCTCTGGTAAGGAAAGGGCGTATTCTGGAGATGATTTTGAGGTGGAGGTGGCATGAACGTGCGAGTGATTCAATATGAGAGGTGAAGGAAAGGTCTGCGTCAAACACAACCCCGAGGCAGCGGGCATACTGCCTAGGAGTTATAGTAAGGCCTGAGACTGCAATGGATATATCAGGGACAGATCTGTTAGATGGTGGAAACAGTAGTAGTTCAGTCTTGGAGAGATTTAGTTTCAGATAGAGCGAGGACATGATATTAGAGACAGCAGAAAGACAGTCACTGGTGTTCTGTATGAGTGCAGGGGTGATGTCCCGGGAAGATGTGTATAATTGGGTGTCATCAGCATAAAGATGGTACCTGAAGCCAAATCTGGCAATGGTTTGTCCAATGGGGGCTGTGTAGAGAGAAAAGAGCAGGGGGCCTAGGACCGAGCCCTGAGGAACCCCAACAGCAAGGGAAAGAGGGGAGGAAACAGAGCCCGCAAATGATACACTGAAAGTGCGGTCTGAGAGATAAGAGGAGAACCAGGAGAGCGCAGTGTCATTGAGGCCAACTGAGCGGAGCATAGTGAGGAGGAGATGATGGTCAACAGTGTCAAAAGCTGCAGAGAGGTCCAGAAGAATAAGAAGAGAGAAGTCACCGTTGGATTTAGCCATTAGGAGATCATTGGAGACTTTTGTGAGAGCCGTTTCAGTGGAGTGCAGAGCGCGGAAACCAGATTGTAAGGGGTCAAGCAGAGAGTTAGCAGAGAGATAGCGGATTAAACGAGAATAGACCAGGCGTTCCAAGAGTTTAGAGATGAAGGGGAGGTTAGAGGTTGGTAGTTAGCAGCACAGGATGGGTCCAAGGAGGGTTTTTTCAATAGCGGAGTTATAACAGCATGCTTGAAGGAGGATGGGAAGATTCCAGAAGAGAGAGAGAGGTTAAATATTTTAGTAAGGTAAGTAGTGACAGCAGGTGACAGAGATTGGAGGTGTGAGGGGAAGGGGTCACTACTGCAGGTTGTAGGGCGAGATGAAGAAAGTAGTTGGAAGACTTCCTCTTCTGTAACAGGTTCAAAAGATGAGAATGGACAGTCTGAAGTGCGGTTGGTGAGGGGATCAATGCCACCTGGGGCTTGGGCAGTAATTTCCTGACGGATCTTATTTCCTGATGGATCTTATACCTGACGGTCTATACCTTATCTTTAGGGAATAAAAGACACCGCCCCCTCTCTAGCGATATCCGTTACACGCTAATATTATAGTAATAATGGTTACTAGAGATGAGCGAACAGTAAAATGTTTGAGATTCGATATTCGTTTCGAGTAGCCCCTCAATATTCGACTACTCGAATTGAATATCGAACCCTATTACAGTCTATGGGGGGAAAATGCTCGTTTCAGGGGTAGGCAACATTCGATCAAATTATACTTACCAAGTCCACGAGTGAGGGTCGGGCTGGATCCTCCGAGAAGTCTTCTCCTTGCAGCGTCCCCGTGGCATCTTCCGGCTCTGAATTCACTCTGCCAGGCATCGGGCCTGGGCAGAGCCGACTGCGCATGCCTGCACTACAAGCGAACATGCGCAGTCGGCTCTACCCAGGCCCGATGCCTGGCAGAGTGAATGAAGAGCTGGAAGACACCGCGGGGAAGCTGCACGGGGAAGACTTCTAAAGGCAGGAGAAGAACCAGTGTTGATTGGCCGATTGTATAGCATTCAGACAATCAATGCTGGTTCTGCATCAAACTTTTCCATTCGAATAGCAAGTGGTACTCGATCGAATACTACTCGCTCATCTCTTATGATTACTACTAGCGATGAACGTATACGTTGCCCCCAATTTTTATAGGGGGATATTATATAGATATAGATATATGTGTTTTGTTTAGTGCATATTTTCAAAAAAATATTTGTGTTTGTTACAAAGTTACATGAAGGTAAACCTGGCTATTGAAAACTCATTAGGACACATATAATCTTCACGTAGTCTATACTTTCAAGAAATATATAGGGTTTAGGGGTTCACTTGCTTTTCATGGTGTCTAATCCCTATATTTCATAGGATAATACTTTTTTAGTATTTCTAGCTTGAAAACAGATTTCTGTTCCTTCCAGTTCTGGTGATTTTCTGAAGACGTGATTGGTGATAGGAATGAACTCTGCGCATGTTGAATCCTTCAACTTTTAGCAACTAATATACATTTATTTGCATTTTTTTTTTTTATTATAAAACATTCACTTTTATCCCCTTAACCGCTTCCTGCTGCAGGCATTTTTTGATTTTGTTTTTTTGTGTTTGACTCCCACCCCCTCCCCCTTCCAAACCCCATAACTTTTTGGATTTCTCCGCTCTCTGAGCCATATGAGGTTTTAATGTTTGCGGGACAAATTTTTCTCCATGATGCCGCCGTTAATTATTCTGTACAATGTACTGGGAAGCTGGAAAAAATTCAGAATGGGGTGGATTTGAGGAAAAACAAAATGCATGTATTACAAAGGGGGATGATTTGAACATTTAATATTTAATTATTTTTTTCTTGTTAGACCCCCCAGGGGTCTGATCACTAATGCGATGCATTACGAAATACTGGGGTTTCTATTGCAGGCTACATAGAGAAGCCTGTAATAGAAGCCAATGAATGACAGGCCGGGAGCCTTCACAAGGCAGCAGCACGAAACGATCGTCGCTCCTTTCTACTCAGGCGTGCCTCCTCCCATCGTTTTACTATGCACAAAGTTTAAAATAAAGTTTGAACTGTTTTTATTCAACGCTTTATGGTGAGTGCCCAGTTCTTTCTATTATTTTTGTTGAAATGAAATATTCTCATTGAATACTTTGTTCTTTACAAAGCTGAATGTGATGACAACAAAATCACACAAAAATCATCAATGGAAATCAAATTTATTAACCTATGTAGGCCTGGATTTGGAGTCCCCCCCCCTCCCAAAAAAAAAAAAAAATTAAAGTGGAAAAACACACTACAGGCTGATCCAACTTTGAGGCTGAGTAGTGTGTGTGTCCTCCACGTGCCTGTATGACCTCCCTACAATGCCTGGACATGCTCCTGATGAGGTTGCGGATGGTCTCCTGAGGGATCTCCTCCCAGACCTGGACTAAAGCATCTGCCAACTCCTGGACAGTCTGTGGTGCAATGTGACATTGGTGGATGGAATGAGACATGATGTCCCAGATGTGCTCAATCGGATTCAGGTCTGGGGAACGGGCGGGCCAGTCCATAGCTTCAATGCCTTCATCTTGCAGGAACTGCTGACAAACTCCAGCCACATGAGGTCTGGCATTGTCCTGCATTAGGAGAAGCCCAGGGCCAACCGCACCAGCATATGGTCTCACAAGGGGTCTGAGGATCTCATCTTGGTACCTAATGGCAGTCAGGCTACCTCTGATGAGCTGTGTGGCCCTCCGGAGAAATGCCACCCCACACCATTACTGACCCAGTGCCAAACCGGTCATGCTGAAGGATGTTGCAGGCAGCAGATCGCTCTCCATGGTATCTCCAGACTCATGTGTTCAGTGTGAACCTGCTTTTATCTGTGAAGAGCAAAGAGCACCAGTGGCGAAGTTGCCAATCCTGGTGTTCTGTGGCAAATGCCAAATGTCCTGCACGGTGTTGGGCTGTGAGCACGACCCCCATCTGTGGATGTTGGACCCTCATATCATCCCCATAGAGTCGGTTTCTAACCATTTGTGCAGACACATGCACATTTGTGGTCTGCCTGAGGTCATTTTGCAGGGCTCTGGCAGTGCTTCTCCTGTTCCTCCTTGCACAAAGGCAGAGGTAGCGGTCCTACTGCTGGGTTGTTGCCCTTCTACAACCTCCACCACGTCTCCTGGTGTACTGGCCTATCTCCTGGTAGTGCCTCCAGCCTCTGGACACTACCCTGACAGCTACAACAAACCTTTTTGCCACAGCTCGCATTGATGTGCCATCCTGGATGAGCTGCACTACCTGAGCCACTTGTGTGGGTTGTAGAGTCCGTCTCATGCGACCACGAGTGTGAAAGCACAAACAACATTCAAAGTGACCAAAACATCAGCCAGAAAGCATTGGTACTGAGATGTGGTCTGTGGTCCCCACCTGCAGACCCCTCCTTTTATTGAGTGTGTCCCGGTAATTGCCAATAATTTCCATCTGTTGTCTATTCCATTTGCACAACATGTGAAATTGATCATCAATCAGTGTTGCTTGGAGTTACATTGTGTTGCTTAAGTGTTCCCTTTATTTTTTTGAGCAGTGTGTGTATATATATATATATATATATATATATATATATATATATATATAATCCATGTATCTTTGGCTTAGCTAGCCTAAACTCCCTTTGACCTTTTGTTTCACTATGGGGGTTGTAAGTCATTTGATTTGCTGTCTTTTTTCTGCTAATGTTTGATGTTTCTTTTGTCTGAGGATGTCCTCGGCCTCGGCCTCGGTGTATTTATCGTCCTTGGGCCATTGAAATGTATATTTATTAGTCCATTGAGTTTTTTTATTTACTTTCTTTGGTACAACATGAAATTCACCTTTACAATTGAAGTGTTTGTGCATCTTTCTTGGCACCAAACACCTCAAAGTCTATTGTGTTTGGTTGATGGGAGACGAATGTATCAAACTAGTTGGAATGAGACCACTGGCTTCCCCATCTAACCATGGATATAAGAGCTGCCATGAGCGTATGAGAGAGAGCTTCCATATTGGAACAGACCTATCTATGCTGTCTTCATATGGCTGATTCCATATCTGGAATGGCTAGCAGTCTCTCTTGGAAGTCTCAGGTATTGCTTATCTATCTGTGAGCCATTGGCCTGTCCATAGAGGCCTCGATAAATCTCACAATACACAGATATCATGCCTCAAAGCTGCTGACAAAATAGGTCTTCAGACCAACAGAAGTCATTCCACCAGACAAGTCTCAAAATTTGACACTTTCTTTAAAGACAACGAACTGAGAATTTGAGATTTGTTGAGATGGGAGTAACCCCTTAAACATACATTTATAACATTTGTTGTATCGTGTTATAAATTTTCATGATATTGACGCCTTGTATTCTTTAGACAACCCTACCACCCAGTATGGCCACAAATCGGTGAACCACGTATCACTTTTGTACTGATGTACTGTTGTGGGTAGCGTAGCCCAAACCAGTTAATCTAGGCCCATTATTTATCTAGTCTCAGTACTATATTACTAATATGACGTAGCAGTCGCGGGCAGTGTATTACCTAAATTCAAGCTAATCCAGTCTACAAAAGATTCCCATTCACTCAAAAGCAATCATTTTGGTTCCTTGTTCTATTTAAGATCTTCTCAGAGTCCCATCAGACTCTGCCTATGATCCCTACAGGAGTTGGTGCTACAACAGAGTCATTAGATGCCCCCAATGAAAACTGATGAGTATCAAGGAGATCTTTGTATTGGTGCTCTGGAGTTACCATTCGAGTACAACTTATCCGAACCTCGTGAAGGAGATCTTCCCGAACAACCCAGCCTAGGATCTTCTCAGTTTCGGGTTGGTAGGGTTTAAGGGCTTTCTCTTTAATTTGCTCTGCCATTACTGGTCCTGAACCCTCAAGACAAAGTTTAGCCAATTGTTGTCTTATTTCCTTCAACTTTTTGACTTCATAGTCCATTCTTGCCCTCCCAAAACGTTCTACCTTATCCCAGAACGTGTGGTTAAAGTAGGAGTAGAGGTTCCAGTCTAGTTTATTCCATTCCCTCAGTTTTTCGATGTCTTCACGGTCTAGTGTTTTTGAGGTCTCACGACTGTTCAGTTTAAAAGTCACTACATTGTTGAGGTCCCAACACAACTCCTCTTTTAGGAGAATCATGGATTCATCAAAGTATTCTGCTAGAAGAACCAAGTTAAATATGTTCTCCACGGCTCGGATTCCAGATTTTGCATAGGTTTCCGTAAACGGAGCATCAGAGTCAAATCCAAGATCAAACCATACTGGGTTGAGGGCGTGGTTATTGTTTATGTCACCTGGTTTATAGTAACGTGATGGGTGAGAAATAAAGGCTTTGAGATTCGGGGCCTTCTTGAACGCCATCGTCCAATAACGATAGTAGGAAAAAGATGACTCGGCCACGTTGGCTGGATCCCGAAGAATGGTGAAGTAGAACGTGTCTGGAGGCATCACCTTCCGAACCTGGGAAATTAATGGATAGTGTTAAATAAAATCTGAAAAATGGGGGTAACAAAAAGTTGCCGGGCATTTACGTGTTCTATGTGATAGGTTGAGTTGTTGAAAATATACAGCTATGTGTATAGGCCATTGATCATACCGAGAATAACCCCTTAACAAAAATCCAAAACTTTGCAAAAAAAAAAGAAAAAATTCTTAAAATTCTTAAAAATTCTTTTTATTCCCCTACAAGATTCACTGTTTGTAGACCGGGCGTTTTTTGGACAAGGGATACATAATGTGTACGTGCTTCATAGTAAATTTTTATTTAAAGGGTGCATTCACACGATGTAACGTGCAGCGTGATCTGGCACGTATCTGGTGTGTCATAATTTGCGCGCCGTAAAAGCTCCCATTCATTTCAATGGGAGTTAGGATCGTATACGCCGCGTTATTTTGTGGCCGTGATTCAATTTGGTTTGAAAAGGGTTAAAATTTAGAAAAACTATATAAATTCCCCATAACTGAACCAGCCCATAGACTACAGATAACAGGTTATTTCGCACAAGGAACCCTGTAAAAAACAAAGCCCACAGTTTTTCTCTAATTCTACCCCATTCTGAATATTTTCACAACTTCTCAGTACATTGTATGGAATATCAAATGGGACCATTGCAAAATACAAATTGTCTTACAAAAATTAAGCCCTTGTACACCACTGTGAATGGAAAAAAAAGTTATGAAGAAAAATGTATTTTTCCTGGAATGACAAGAGTTCT
This sequence comes from Leptodactylus fuscus, assembly GCF_031893055.1. Classification (NCBI taxonomy): domain Eukaryota; kingdom Metazoa; phylum Chordata; class Amphibia; order Anura; family Leptodactylidae; genus Leptodactylus; species Leptodactylus fuscus. The sequence continues at coordinate 14,100,926 of NC_134269.1, read as the reverse complement.
GGTAATGACGGTTCACCGCAAGACTTAGCTATTACCTCGGAATAATTGAAGCGCATATGATGGCACATGATGTCGTAGTGCGGCGGAGAGGACGCATTGTATCCCTTCACATCATGAGATTGGAAGGAATATGGATAGTTGAATTCATATTCATAAGGCAGAGCGAAAACCAAACCATTCCGTTCACCGTATCGTTGCAATAGGTTTAGTATGGTGCTCCCAGCTGTCTTGTGCGTCTTCAGAAACATGAGGTGCTGTTTAGGTTGGCATGTCCTGTAGGAAGGCAAAGGATCCTCAGTTACAAGGTGTAGTGGAAGTATCTTGGGAAACCTGACCATACAGAAAGTCTACTTTACATGGCGGTATAGCTTATTAACCAGAAGAGCTTGTAAAGGTGACACAAGTACTTGTCCAAGTATATCAGCTGTACAGTATATGTCTCTACTGTCTCTAAGGTAATCCATGTGTCCCATGTCTCCTCTGTCTTCCCTGCCACCTTTGTCTCTTATGCCTTTTATGTGCCTCATATCTTAGGGGTCTTCCTGTCTACTGTGTCTTCCCTGCTTCCTATGTCTCTCCTGTCTTCTGTGTCTCCTCTGCCTCCTGTGTCTTCTCTGCCTCCTGTGTCTTCTCTGCCTCCTGTCTCCTATGTCTTCCCTGCCTCCTGTGTCTCTTTCCTGCTTCCTATGTCCCTCCTGCCTCCTGTGTCTTCCCTGCTTCCTATGTATCCCCTGCCTCCTATGTCATTCTTGTCTCCTGTGTCTCCTCTAACTCCTGTGTCTCCCATGCTTCCTATGTCTCCCCTGCCTCCTGTATCTCTCCTGCCTACTGTCCCTTCCCTGCTTCCTATGTATCTCCTGCCTCCTGTGTCTCCTCTTGCTCCTGTGTCTCCTTTGTCTTCTGTGTCTTCCCTACATTGTATGTTTCTTAATCCTTTAATTGTCTCCCTTCCTTGTCTCATGTGTCTCTTCTGCCTTCTGTTACCCCTGCCTCCTGAGTCTTCCCTGCTTCCTATGTATCCCCTGCCTCCTATGTCATTCTTGTCTCCTGTGTCTCCTCTAACTCCTGTGTCTCCTTTAACCCCTTCCCGCCGATGGCATTTTTTGATTTTCGTTTTTCGTTTTTGACTCCCCTCCTTCTAAACCCCATAACTTTTTTATTTCTCCGCTCCCAGAGCCATATGAGGTCTTAATTTTTGCGGGACAAATTTTTCTTCATGATGCCATCATTAATTATTCTATATAATGTACTGGGAAGCAGGAAAAAAATTCAGAATGGGGTGGATTTGAAGAAAAAATGAATTTCTGCGACTTTCTTACGGGCTTTGGTTTTACGGCGTTCACTGTGCAGCCAAAATGACATGTCCCCTATATTCTGTGTTTCGGTACGGTTCCAGGGATACCAAATTTATATGGTTTTATTTACATTTTGACCCCTAAAAAAAATTCCAAAACTGTGTTAAACATTTTTTTTTCTAAAAATCGCCATATTCCGACGGCCGTAACTTTTTTATACGTAAGTGTACGGGGATGCATAGGGCGTCTTTTTTTGCGGGGCCGGGTGTACTTTGTAGTTCTACCATTTTCGGGAAATGTTATTGCTTTGATCACTTTTTATTCAAATTTTTATCAGAATCAAAACAGTGAAAAAACGGCGGTTTGGCACTTTCGACAATTTTTCCCGCTACGGCGTTTACCGAACAGGAAAAATATTTTTATAGATTTGTAGAGCGGGCGATTTTGGACACGGGGATACCTAACATGTATATGTTTCACAGTTTTTAACTACTTTTATATGTGTTCTAGGGAAAGGGGGGTGATTTGAACTTTTAATTCTTTTTATATTTTTTTATATTTTTTTTAACTTTTTTTTTTTTTTTTTGCATTTATTAGACCCCCTAGGGGTGTTGAACCCCAGGGGGTCTGATCACTAATGCAATGCATTACAATGCTAATGCATTGCAATGCATTGCAAAAAAATCATCCTTTCTTTTGCAGGCTGCATAGACCAGCCTGCAAAAGAGAGGATTTGCAGACAAGCCTGGGAGTCTGTACAAGGCTCCCGGCTGTCATGGCAATGGGACGTCAGCCCTGGAGCATGCTCCAGGAGCCGGCGATCCCGGCCAAAATGGCGGCGCCCATGCGCCGCCGGGAAAATGGCGCCTTCGGCGCCTTTGCAGTAGACACCCGGTGGCTATGGCGGCCGCCCGGCTCCCGGGCGGTTGCCATAGTTACAGACCCGACATGCGCCGTACTATTACGGCGCATGTCGGGAAGGGGTTAACTCCTATGTCTCCCCTGCTTCCTATGTCTCCACTGCCTCCTGTGTCTCTTCCCTGCTTCCTATGTCTCCCCTGCCTCCTGTGTCTCTTCTATGTCTCCTCTTCCTCCTGTGACTCTTTTGTCTCTTGTGTCTTCCCTGTATCCTGTTTCTTCCTATGTTTTATGTTTCTTCATCTTTTAATGTCTTCCTCTCTTGTCTCATGTGTCTCTTCTGCCTTCTTTTTTACCACTGCCTCCTGTGTCTCCCCTACCTCCTGTGTCTTCCCTGCCTCCTGTGTCTCCCCTACCTCCTGTGTCTTCCCTGCCTCCTGTGTCTCCCCTACCTCCTGTGTCTCCCCTACCTCCTGTGTCTTCCCTGCCTCCTGTGTCTCCCCTACCTCCTGTGTCTCCCCTACCTCCTGTGTCTCCCCTACCTCCTGTGTCTCCCCTACCTCCTGTGTCTTCCCTGCCTCCGATGTCTCCACTGCCTCCTGTGTCCTACCTGCCTCCTATGTCTCCCCTACCTCCTGTGTCTTCCCTGCTTCCTATGTCTGCCCTGCCTCCGATGTCTCCACTGCCTCCTATCTGTGAAGATCTTTCACCAACTCCTTCCCTATATCCGCCGTAATAGAAGGACTTCCCGCAAATTGCCGTAGTACTACACAGAAAATGTGTGTGTACTCTACCATGTGGGTGCAGCTGTATGTTATGGCTGACACTGTCCTGTAATGCCCACGGGCGGAACCAGGTCCGATGGCAGGTGTTAACTCCTAAGATGCTGCATCAAACATGGCCGTGGCATCTCAGGTGTTTCTGTGTGTGCTGGGGTCCCAATCGGCACCCCCCGCGATGGTATTGAGGGGTGCCGTTGTTGTTAATGGGCAGCCCGGGGTCTGATCAGTGACCTCAGGTCTGTTCTCCATCTGTCCCTCCATGTACCTGGTTGATGATGCCAAGATGGAGGTTGCAAGCCCATGCATCTGCACAGGCTGACAGCCTCCTATATGCTGCAATACAGTGGAGGAGCGCCTTGTATGCAAAGAACTAGACCTGGTGGAGGTGGTGGAAGGTACATTTTATAGAAGTTTACTAAAATTAGCCACAGGACTGGCACTGATCTGTCATTCACTCACCTCTTCGGGAAGTAGATCCCCAGAATCTGTAGAGTAAATCCAATAACCATAAGGACACCAAGGCCATAATATAGGACTTTTATCCTGCAGACTTGACTTAACCTCATTCTCCTGTAGGGAACATCAGTGAAGATCAAAACCGATATTGGAAGGTAAGGACTCAGCTCAGTACATGTATAGCAGATTGCACTAACTACTTGGTATGGTATGGCACCATATGGTATGGACCCTGATAATGTCACAGGGATTTTCTGAGAAACAATCCTGGGGCAGTTCCTTCAGTCTGTACCTTGATCTCTGCTGTTAGAGCGGGATTTCAGCTATGCATTATACCCAGTGCCCCAATTGTCATAGGCAGAGTGGCCATGCCCGGGTGACCAGCGCTATCTGTGCTTCAGTTCCTTAGCAGATCTCTACTCTGTGGTGTACTGTATATGTAGGACGTGCACTGGTCACTACCGAGCCCTGGAACTTGAGAGGTCCCAAAGGTTCCTCACATAAAATACATCACTATTCCAGGTAGGAGTAGTTATACACTCACCGGCCACTTTATTAGGTACACCATGCTAGTAACGGGTTGGACCCCCTTTTGCCTTCAGAACTGCCTCAATTCTTCGTGGCATAGATACAACAAGGTGCTGGAAGCATTCCTCAGAGATTTTGGTCCATATTGACATGATGGCATCACACAGTTGCCGCAGATTTGTCGGCTGCACATCCATGATGCGAATCTCCCGTTCCACCACATCCTAAAGATGCTCCTCTATTGGATTGAGATCTGGTGACTGTGGAGGCCATTGGAGTACAGTGAACTCATTGTCATGTTCAAGAAACCAGTCTGAGATGATTCCAGCTTTATGACATGGCATTGCATTATCCTGCTGAAAGTAGCCATCAGATGTTGGGTACATTGTGGTCATAAAGGGATGGACATGGTCAGCAACAATACTCAGGTAGGCTTTGGCGTTGCAACGATGCTCAATTGGTACCAAGGGGCCCAAAGAGTGCCAAGAAAATATTCCCCACACCATGACACCACCACCACCAGCCTGAACCGTTACCGATACAAGGCAGGATGGATCCATGCTTTCATGTTGTTGACGCCAAATTCTGACCCTACCATCCGAATGTCGCAGCAGAAATCGAGACTCATCAGACCAGGCAACGTTTTTCCAATCTTCAATTGTCCAATTTCGATGAGCTTGTGCAAATTGTAGCCTCAGTTTCCTGTTCTTAGCTGAAAGGAGTGGCACCCGGTGTGGTCTTCTGCTGCTGTAGCCCATCTGTAGCCTCAAAGTTCGTCGTACTGTGCGGCGTTCAGAGATGCTCTTCTGGCTACCTTGGTTGTAACGGGTGGCTATTTGAGTCACTGTTGCCTTTCTATCAGCTGGAACCAGTCTGGCCATTCTCCTCTGACCTCTGGCATCAACAACGCATTTCCGCCCACAGAACTGCCGCTCACTGGATGTTTTTTCTTTTTCGGACCATTCTCTGTAAACCCTAGAGATGGTTGTGCGTGAAAATCCCAGTAGATCAGCAGTTTCTGAAATACTCAGACCAGCCCTTCTGGCACCAACAACCATGCCACGTTCAAAGGCACTCAAATCACCTTTCTTCCCCATACTGATGCTCGGTTTGAACTGCAGGAGATTGTCTTGACCATGTCTACATGCCTAAATGCACTGAGTTGCCGCCATGTGATTGGCTGATTAGAAATTAAGTGTTAACGAGCAGTTGGACAGGTGTACCTAATAAAGTGGCCGGTGAGTGTATATCTATCTACAGTAGGTAGGGGCCCCAGTATAATTTCTGCGTTGCGGCCCAGGAACTTCAAGCTTCTATCTCTACTTGCTGTAACTAATGGAAACTGAAAACTCCTACAGACCAAATACTTCATATTACTGAGAATAAGCGGAGATCTGGTGGAAAACGGAAAGAAATTACCCCAATCTCTCTACATCTCCTTCCATCTATTCATCAACATCCATTCCTCTCACCTCCTCCTACTTCCAATTCACACTTACAGTGTTGGCCAAAAGTATTGGCCCCCCTGCAGTTCTGTCAGATAATCCTCGGTGTCCCCCAGATAATGATTACAAGCACAAACTCTTTGGTAATATCTTCATTTATTTTGCTTACAATGAAAAAACACAAAAGAGAATGAAAAAAAAAGTCACATCATTGATCATTTTACACAAAACTCCAGAACTGGGCCGGACAGAAGTATTGGCGCCCTCAGCCTAATACTTGGTAGCACAACCTTTAGACACAATAACTGCGCACAACCGCTTCCGCTAACCAGCAATGAGTTTCTTACAAGGCTCTGCTGGAATCTTAGACCCTTCTTCTTTGGCAAACTGCTCGCGGTCCCCCCTGAGATGTGAAGGGGCCTTCTCCAAACTGCCACCAAGAGATCTCTCCCCCTCCCCCACAGGTGTTCTATGGGATTCAGGGCTGGACTCATTGCTGCCACTTTACAAGTCTCCAGGGCTTTCTCTCACCACCATTTTCTAGTGCTGACCTGAAGTGTGTTTTGGGTCATTGTCCTGCTGGAAGAGCCCTGACCTCTGAGGGAGACCCCGCTTTCTCACACTGGGCCCTACATTATGCTGCACAATGTGTTGGTCGTCTTCAGACTTCATAATGCCATGCACACGGTCAAGCAGTCCAGTGTCAGAGGCAGCAAAGCAACCCCAAAACATCAGGGAACCTCCGCCATGTCTGACTGTAGGGGGCGTCTTCTTCTCTTTGAAGGCCTCTTTTTTTCCTGTAATCTCTATGTTGATGCCTTTTCCTACTTTTGTCTCATCTGGCCAGAGAACATTCTTCCAGAACGGTTTTGGCTTTCTCAGGTAAGTTTTGGCAAACTCCAGCCTGGCTTTTTTATGTCTCTGGGTAAGAAGTGGGGTCTTCCTGGGTCTCCTACCATACAGTCCCCTCTCATTCAGACGCTGACACTGGATAGTACGGAGTGACACTGTTGTACCCTCGGACTGCAGGGCAGCTTGGACTTGTTTGGATGTTAGTCGAGGTTCTTTATCCACCATCCGCACAATCTTGCGGTGAAATCTCTTGTCAATTTTTCTTTTCCATCCACATCTAGGGAGGTTAGCCACAGTGCCATGGGCTTTTCACTTCTTGATGACACTGCGCACGGTAGACACAGGAACATTCAGGTCTTTGGAGATGGACTTGTAGCCTTGAGATTGCTGAGGCTTCCTCACAATTTTGCTTCTCAAGTCCTCAGACAGTTCTTTGGTCTTCTTTCTTTTCTCCATGCTCAATGTGGTCACACAAGGACACAGGGCAGAGGTGGAGTCAACTTTAATCCATTTCAACTGGCTGCAAGTGTAATTTAGTTATTGCCACCACCTGTTAGGTGCCTCAGGTAAGTAACAGGTGCTGTTAATTACACAAATTAGAGAAGCATCACATGATTTTTCAAACAGTGCCAATACTTTTGTCCACCCCGTTTTATGTTTGGTGTGAAATTATATCCAATTTGGCTTTTTGACAATTCTTTTTGTGGTTTTCCATTGAAGACAAATTAAATGAAGATAATACCAAAGAATTTATGATTACAATCATTTTCTGGAAGAAACTGAGTATTATCTGACAGAATTGCAGGGGTGCAATGTTTTATCCAACACTGTAAACAACTTAAATTTGCTTACAAAGTATTGTAGAACACTCTTAGCACTCCCATCACCAATCACCTTTTAGAAGATACTGCATCGTTTCGTGGAGAAACTCCAGTGATTTTGTCTTCTGTTTTCTTAGAAGAGACATAATAAGTTATAATATGAGCGTAACGAAGGATTCACGGGCCCCAGTGTAAAGGCTCAGCTTGGGCCCCATAGCCGGTTTCTCTTCACAACATCAACTGTATCCCTTTTGTATAGTTTGTACATACAAACTTCCCATCATTCCACTCAGTAATTGTGGTGCCCCCTTTTATGCCCCCGCCTTCACCCCCCAAAATCCCTCCTTGACTTTTGTCAGTTGCTGTGCTTATTATCTGGTGAAATTGCTGTTTCAAGTATCTCCACTAGCGGCCACTGTTTTCAAGGACTTTATACTCTCACCACTATAGGCCACCATTCTCTAGCCTTGCCCACAAACAAGATGGCCAGTATAGTCTTAGATCAGTGGCCTTTTTGTTTCCTGTTTGGGGCCTATTTAAACCCAGAGCACATGCAGCCCCACACTTGAGTATTGTGTGGACTCCAGTCTCTAGCTCAGAGGTATATCTTTTCCAGATTGCTTCTCCTTACTGCTTACCCGCTTGTGCATCGACCTCGGCTCTGTCTGCTTACCTGCTTGTGCATCGACCTCGGCTCTGTCTGCTTACCTGCTTGTGCATCGACCAAGGCTCTGTCTGACTACCCTCCTTGTGCATCGACCTTGCCTCCGTCTGACTACCCTCCTTGTGTATCGACCTTGGCTCCGTCTAACTACCCTCCTTGTGTATCGACCTTGGCTCCGTCTGACTAACCTCCTTGTGTATCGACCTCGGCTCCGTCTGACTAACCTCCTTGTGCATCGACCTTGCCTCCGTTTGACTACCCTCCTTGTGTATCGACCTCGGCTCCGTCTAACTACCCTCCTTGTGTATCGACCTTGGCTCCGTCTGACTACCCTCCTTGTGTATCGACCTTGGCTCCGTCTGACTACCCTCCTTGTGTATCGACCTCGACTCCTTCTGACTAACCTCCTTGTGTATTGACCTCGTCTCCGTCTGACTAACCTCCTTGTGTATCGACCTCGGCTCCGTCTGACTAACCTCCTTGTGCATCGACCTTGCCTCCGTTTGACTACCCTCCTTGTGTATCGACCTCGGCTCCGTCTGACTACCCTCCTTGTGCATCGACCTTGGCTCCGTCTGACTACCCTCCTTGTGTATCGACCTCGACTCCATCTGACTACCCTCCTTGGGTACCGACCCCGCTATCCACTGAGCAAGCCTTCTACTGCGTTGTTTCCTGCTGCTCCTCCCGGCCCTCGGATTCCAGTTATATATCACCAGAATGGTAACAACTTTATACTGCTGACCAACTGCTACTTTTTGTACTGAAAGGGTTAATTGTCTCCTTTCTGACAGTAGAAGCCTGTGTATTATAAATTTTCTCCCTCCAGTGTGCCAGAGGACATGGGGAATACATTACTCACACGTACGGCCATTAAAGCAAATCAGAAAGGTCATCAAAGGAGCCTGGGATGGTTGTAAGGGTGACCAGTGTATCCCCACAATCTCCATCCTGCCACTGGAGAGGTCTGGGCCAAGGACCCTTTTTGCGGGAGCTTTGCTTGTCCTTCTGGGAATACAGGAGGTCACTCCTTTATTTTTTGGAAATTCCATATGTAATACTTGAAGAGATAGGGAACTGGCCTCATGGTTACAGAGGCGAACAAGAGGTAAGTGGTTTAATGGTTCTAGAAGTTATTGGAAGGTATCGAAGCTTATGGGAGAGCAGCAACAGTCCTAGAGACTGATCCGGGAAGGAAGGACAGACAGACAATTCTGTATCCCTGATTACATTGATCAGGCAGTGCTATGGCCATTACAGGTGCCATGTAAACATATTTAGGAATTTGTCATACGGAACCTTCATAAACATGGAGAGGTTCTAGAAGCTCCAAAATTCTGACTCAAATAGCATCCGATTAAAAGTATTGAGCTTCACCATGAGACAAATATTTTGGCACAAAATGTGCAGACAAAAATCTTCCCTGGCAGGTTGTAAGGAACAAATATTTGGCGCACATATCAAAAACCCTGCAATTTTTAACACGTCATCTCTCTCTAATATGAGGCGCACGATGGGAATTTATGGCACTCAAAGTTGCACAATTGTCGTAAACTTGCTCTACTTTGCACAGGAAAATCTGCAACATTTTTGTTCTTTTTTGTTTCACAACTGTGTCGTAAAATGAGATACTTATAAACCACGCCCATGATAAACCACGCCCATTTCAGGGCACAGTTTTCGAAAGCGTCGAGCCTGCCGACAGGAGATGGAAACCCGGCAGTCAGCGCATTTTCTTTTTACAGAATCAATTTTTCACCCACAAAAGTTGATTTGGTGGCACAGAATTTTATTTCGTCGCACGTAATGTTATTTTGTGAGACAGAATTTTATTTTGTTACACTGTCCACAAATTCTGCGCAACGACACAACAATTCTGTGTTAGAAATGAATAATCTGTGCTACCAAAAAAACTTGTGTGCAAAAAACATTCTGTGTTACCAAATAACATTGTGACAAAATAGGATTTTATGCTACAAAACAACACTCTCTGTGATCCTTGTATACAATGCCAAAAAATGCCAACCCTAGTTGTTGCCATTTGTTGCAAAATGTAATTTGTGTGCACAAGATATATTTTGTGATTCTGTGGTCACAAAAATTAATTCTGTGCGACAAATTAATTGTGTGCCACAAAACATATTATTGTGACCACAAAAGATATTCTTTGATCACAAGCACACATTCTGTTCACAGAGAATGAATTCTGTGCCCCCCTATACATGATATAGATACTGTGTCCCCTGCTTATCCATTCTTACAAAGCTTAATCTGACCTTAGAGTGTCCTCAGGACTGCACAGAAGTTCCTCTGGCAACTACTTCTGGATACAGGTGGAAAGACAGTAGTATACTCTGTTGTTTCTGCTCTTTCCATCCTCCTGCCTCCTTTGACACAGCTCCCAGATTGTGATGCCGGACTCCACCTCCTGTAGAGCTCACCCAGCAGGAGGTACATCATTGTGTGATACTGTCACCTACAGGGCAAATTAATTATATCGCCTCTAAAACAGAGAAGACATAATTATTACAAGTCTCATGCTGAGAGTCCTGGGAATACTTTCTACAGGCCCTTGTGCAATTGCTGGCATAGGTGGTTTGTCTGTCCCTAAGTTGACCGTGAGCATCTGGGGGTCCAATGCCATTCATGTCCAACACCGGCCACCTCAAAATAGGTTCCCTGGTTGTAGTTCAACTATGTGGGTCACCCATATGACAAGATAAAGTGCTTCCATATGACCTGGACCACTATCCCCACCGTCTAATTCTGAGTGAGGACCATCCCTGTCAACCTGGTTAAATGGTCCATTATGACTAGAGATGAGTGAATCGAAACTGCAGAAGTGGAATTTGATCCAAATTTTAGGAAATTTTCAATTTGCCAAGAATCTGGATTTCCTCACGCTTTGATGCATCAAATCGCATATTTTAAATAAAATGGCTGCTGTACATGTTAGCACAAGGGGAAGGGAACTCTGGGGATGTGGGATCACCCATAATGCCAATCGTGCATCTAATCCACAAAGCCCTATAAAAACCAGCAACCATTGTAGGTACAGTGAATTCACATCGCTCTTACTGCAGGGACAGACATCAGCAGGAGCTAGGGACAGTGTTAGAAATCGGATAGAAGTTCAGAGAAAGAGTGTAACAAGTAGGGAAAGAATAATTTGGGCGTCATTAACAGCAAGAATCTTAATACACATTGTAGTGCTCACTGCCGCTATACTGCTGCTCATTACTTATATCTGTGTGAACAAGGTGGGACACAACAAGCCTTTTACAGTGCAGTACAGCAAAAAGCAGTGAATTATCATCCACTAATATCTGCAGCTATGTTTTAATGACTTTTTCAATGCATTTTTTATTATATGGGGCTTATTCACTGTTCATTCAAAGCATAACATTACATTTTGCAGCACTACTGCAAACGGCATTCTTATCTAGTAATCTCTGCAGTCTTCTGTTTTACTAACACCTTTTTCAAGGCTTTATTAGTCGGGAAAGACATTAGGGGCATATTAGTCGTTCTCTTCAGAGTATACAATTACAGGCCATTTCTCAATACAGTCATGGCAAAAAATCAATAATTCTTAGCCACTAATCTCTACAGTTAGCGGCTATTCTAACGCTTATTTAGAGGTGTTTATTAGTGGGGAACCAAGGGCCATATTAGCCGTTCTGTTCCAAGTAGAAAATTACAGGCCATTTTGCAATACAGTACTGCCAAGAAAAGCATAATTCTTATCCAGTAACCTCGGCCTTTATCACATTTTTTTTTTTTAAGGTGTTGATTAGTGGGGAAAGAAATAAGTGGCTTATTCACTGTTCCCTTCAAAGTAGAAAATTACAAGCCTTTATGCCCTGTATTTATTTCCTTTTCGGTTATGTTTTTTCATCTAACAGTACAGTATGTCAGATAGAGAAGAGACAGGCCATGCACAAGGGAGGGCCACAGCCTAAATGTTTCCGGTGCACACATAAATCGCAGCAGAGTAAGGTGCTTTGACAGCAGGGGTCACTTACAGAGGCCTGAGCACCCAGTGTCAAGTAGTGGTCATGTCTTGACCTGCAACCCAATGGTTGTAGACTGGTTGACTCGGTCATCCACTTAATCCCAAGTCACATCAGACACCCCAAGCCAAGATTCAGTGGATTCCCAGGAGCCCTAAGAGTGTTCTACATTATGTTTTATAGATAGGTTCCTAGGAGCCCTGACGGTATTCTACACTATGTTTTATAGATAGGTTCCTAGGAGTCCTAAGAGTGTTCTACACTATGTTTTATAGATAAGTTCCTAGGAGCCCTAAGAGTATTCTACACTATGTTTTATGGATAGGTTCCTAGGAGCCCTAAGAGTATTCTACACTATGTTTTATAGATAGGTTCCTAGGAGTCCTAAGAGTATTCTACACTATGTTTTATAGATAGGTTCCTAGGAGCCCTGACAGTGTTCTACACTATGTTTTATAGATAGGTTCCTAGGAGCCCTAAGAGTATTCTACACTATGTTTTATAGATAGGTTCCTAGGAGCCCTGACAGTGTTCTACACTATGTTTTATAGATAGGTTCCTAGGAGCCCTGACAGTATTTAACACTATGTTTTATAGATAGGTTCCTAGGAGTCCTAAGAGTATGCTACACTATGTTTTATAGATAGGTTCCTAGGAGCCCTAAGAGTATTCTACACTATGTTTTATAGATAGGTTCCTAGGAGTCCTAAGAGTATGCTACACTATGTTTTATAGATAGGTTCCTAGGAGTCCTAAGAGTATTCTACACTATGTTTTATAGATAGGATCCTAGGAGCCCTGACAGTGTTCTACACTATGTTTTATAGATAGGTTCCTAGGAGCCCTGATAGTATTCTACACTATGTTTTATAGATAGGTTCCTAGGAGTCCTAAGAGTATGCTACACTATGTTTTAAGCCAATTAAAAAAAAAAAAATTGTACTTGTTTGACCCAAAATTAATCTTGGAGTTGTGCTGTGTCACGTCCCAGTGGGATTCCTGGTTCTCCTTCTTGGGGGACACTTGCTGACATTATTACCTCTTGTCTTGTAACAGTTTGCAGGGATAGTTTCTTAGTTTTTTAGTTCTTTAGCTGCTTTTTCCTTCTCTTCTCTTGTTGCTTCTGTATACTGGCATTACTCGGTACTGGATATGACTTTATTATACAAATGATATAGGGGTGCGATGTGGGGGTATGCTCTACCACTCCACTCTCTTTTCTCCCTCCTTCCCTTCTCTCTTACTCTTTTGCCCACCCCCTCCTTATTTCCCTATCTCCCCCTTCCATACACCTCCATCACCCCACCAATCCACTATGACTATTACAGGGGGAATGAGCTGCAGGACCCTCATAGGGAGCCCATTAATAATGATATCACCCTGTGATTCTTCTGTAATACCCGGCATGTCACAGCGAGGCTTATTTTTTGCTTTTATTAATAATGTACCTTGTGATGCTCAATGTTTCGTTGTGTTATTACAAGACCAATAAATATGTTATATATGATATTTAACACTGGTCAGTGTTATATACAGGAGACTGGCTCCCCCTTGTGGTGCAGGGACGCGCCTCCTGGACTGCACCTCCTAGATACGCCATATGTCTTCATTGTATTCCTGCCAGCTACAGTAGCTTATCATACTTGTGACTGAGAAACCAGTTTGTAACAAACCATATTTGACCTGAAATTCACAAAAATTTGGATTCCAACAAAACTGAAATTTTTGTGATTAGCTTTGGATGAATCTGTGTAAATGTTCACCCCCATATGAAATATGAGAGCAAACAGAGAATAAGAGAATCACATGACCGGAAATACATATAGGAGATAGAGAAGATTCAGGAGAAGAGGATAGATTAGATAGATTTAATTGACTTGGTGTTCATGCACATGACTGAGTGTACAACACAAGTGTGTACAATGCTCTATGTGGTCCTAATATTTTAGGGAGTAGAACATTGGAAGAAAAACATCAGATCACACTCGAGATGCACATTCAGCCGTGTGCATGGAGGCTTAGACAACTACAGGGAGAGATTGTGGAAATTAGTGATAGTACAGAACAGGAACTGTCCATGCAAAAGTAATGACAATTGTATGAAATTGCACAGCACCGTCTTTTCTATATTGGGTCGTGTTACTGTCACTGGTCTAGGCGTAGAGGATGTCCCCTTGTCACTGTCACCGGCCTAGATGTTGTCACCGGCCTAGATGTAGAGGACGTCCCCTTGTCGCTGTCACTGGCCTAGATGTAGAGGATGTCCCCTTGTCACTGGCCTAGGTGTAGAGGATGTCCCCTTGTCACTGTCACCGGTCTAGGTGTAGAGGATGTCCTCTTGTCACTGTCACTGGTCTAGGTGTAGAGGATGTCCCCTTGTCACTGTCACTGGCCTAGGTGTAGAGGATGTCCCCTTGTCACTGTCACTGGCCTAGGTGTAGAGGATGTCTCCTTGTCACTGTCACTGGCCTAGGTGTAGAGGATGTCTCCTTGTCACTGTCTTTGGCCTAGGTGTAGAGGATGTCTCCTTGTCACTGTCACTGGCCTAGGTGTAGAGGATGTCTCCTTGTCACTGTCACTGGCCTAGGTGTAGAGGATGTCTCCTTGTCACTGTCACTGGCCTAGGTGTAGAGGACGTCCCCTTGTCACTGTCACTGGCCTAGGTGTAGAGGATGTCCCCTTGTCACTGTCACTGGCCTAGGTGTAGAGGATGTCTCCTTGTCACTGTCACTGGCCTAGGTGTAGAGGATGTCTCCTTGTCACTGTCTTTGGCCTAGGTGTAGAGGATGTCTCCTTGTCACTGTCACTGGCCTAGGTGTAGAGGATGTCCCCTTGTCACTGTCACTGGCCTAGGTGTAGAGGATGTCCTCTTGTCACTGTCACTGGCCTAGGTGTAGAGGATGTCCCCTTGTCACTGTCACTGGCCTAGGTGTAGAGGATGTTCCCTTGTCACTGTCACTGGCCTAGGTGTAGAGGATGTCTCCTTGTCACTGTCACTGTCTAGGTGTAGAGGATGTCCTCTTGTCAATGTCACTGGCCTAGGTGTAGAGGATGTCCCCTTGTCACTGTCACTGGCCTAGGTGTAGAGGATGTCCCCTTGTCACTGTCACTGGCCTAGGTGTAGAGGATGTCCTCTTGTCACTGTCACTGGTCTAGGTGTAGAGGATGTCCCCTTGTCACTGTCACTGGCCTAGGTGTAGAGGATGTCCTCTTGTCACTGTCACTGGCCTAGGTGTAGAGGATGTCCCCTTGTCACTGGCCTAGGTGTAGAGGATGTCCCCTTGTCACTGTCACTGGCCTAGGTGTAGAGGATGTCTCCTTGTCCCCGGCCTAGGTGTAGAGGATGTCCCCTTGTCACTGTCACCAGTCTAGGTGTAGAGGACGTCCTCTTGTCACTGTCACTGGTCTAAGTGTAGAGGATGTCTCCTTGTCACTGTCACTGGCCTAGGTGTAGAGGATGTCTCCTTGTCACTGTCACTGTCTAGGTGTAGTGGATGTCCTCTTGTCACTGTCACTGGCCTAGGTGTAGAGGGTGTCCTCTTGTCACTGTCACTGGCCTAGGTGTAGAGGGTGTCCTCTTGTCACTGTCACTGGCCTAGGTGTAGAGGATGTCCCCTTGTCACTGTCACTGGCCTAGGTGTAGAGGATGTCCCCTTGTCACTGTCACTGGCCTAGGTGTAGAGGATGTCTCCTTCTCACTATCACTGGTCTAGGTGTAGAGGATGTCTCCTTGTCACTGTCACTGGTCTAGGTGTAGAGGATGTCTCCTTGTCCCCGGCCTAGGTGTAGAGGATGTCCCCTTGTCGCTGTCACTGGCCTAGATGTAGAGGATGTCCCCTTGTCACTGGCCTAGGTGTAGAGGACGTCCCCTTGTCACTGTCACCGGTCTAGGTGTAGAGGATGTCCCCTTGTCACTGTCACTGTCCTAGGTGTAGAGGATGTCTCGTTGTCACTGTCACTGTCTAGGTGTAGAGGATGTCCTCTTGTCACTGTCACTGGCCTAGGTGTAGAGGATGTCCCCTTGTCACTGTCACTGGCCTAGGTGTAGAGGATGTCCTCTTGTCACTGTCACTGGCCTAGGTGTAGAGGATATCCCCTTGTCACTGTCACTGGCCTAGGTGTAGAGGATGTCCCCTTGTCACTGTCACTGGCCTAGGTGTAGAGGATGTCCTCTTGTCACTGTCACTGGCCTAGGTGTAGAGGATATCCCCTTGTCACTGTCACTGGCCTAGGTGTAGAGGATGTCTCCTTGTCACTGTCACCAATCTAGGTGTAGAGGACATCCCCTTGTCACTGTCACTGGTCTAGGTGTAGAGGATGTCTCCTTGTCACTGTTACTGGCCTAGGTGTAGAGGATGTCTCCTTGTCACTGTCACTGTCTAGGTGTAGTGGATGTCCTCTTGTCACTGTCACTGGCCTAGGTGTAGAGGGTGTCCTCTTGTCACTGTCACTGGCCTAGGTGTAGAGGGTGTCCTCTTGTCACTGTCACTGGTCTAGGTGTAGAGGGTGTCCTCTTGTCACTGTCACTGGCCTAGGTGTAGAGGGTGTCCTCTTGTCACTGTCACTGGTGTAGGTGTAGAGGATGTCCTCTTGTCACTATCACTGGTGTAGGTGTAGAGGATGTCCCCTTGTCACTGTCACTGGCCTCGGTGTAGAGGATGTCTCCTTGTCACTGTCACTGGCCTAGGTGTAGAGGATGTCCTCTTGTCACTGTCACTGGCCTAGGTGTAAAGGATGTCCCCTTGTCACTGTCACCAGTCTAGGAGTAAAAAGATCATTAGACAGTTCTTTGTATTGTCCCTTCTTGTATGTGTACATTGTTATTAGATCTCCCCGTAGACGTCTTTTTTCTAAACTGATTAACCCCAAATTTGTTAATCTATTGTTGTCCTCCAATCCACCCATTCCCCTAATAACCTTGGGTGACCATCTCTGCACTCTCCGTAGTTCACTTATGTCTTTCTTGTATACTGGGGAACCAAAATTGTGCACAATAGTCTGTGTGGCCGTACCAGTGATTTGTATAGAGGCATAACTATGTCCTTGTCATCAGTGTCTAGAACTCTTTTCATACATCCCATAATTTTATTTGCCTTGGCAGCAGCAGCCTGAGAGGACCTAATACTGACCCCTGTGGCACCCCACTGGTGACTGTGCCCCCAATCCTGACCCCTGTGGCACCCCACTGGTGACTGTGCCCCCAATCCTGACCCCTGTGGCACCCCACTGGTGACTGTGGCCCAGTCTGAATATTTACTATTAACAAGTACCCTCTGTTTCCTATCAGTGAGCCAGTTGTCAACCCAAGAGGTGTGGTGTATGGTAGGGTGGACTTCAGTGGGATAAGGTCCCAACCTGTAACTCCAATATAATCAAGATCCCACTGGGATTGCGTAGATTGCTTGAATGTGTATTTTATTAATGAATCATATACATTGCTTAGTGAGGGAAATGAACATTTTCGGCCAATCTAGGCCTTCATCAGACTCTACAGTACATAAAACAGAAAAAGACTAAAAACATAAGTGAGTAATCCCCCCATGCAAACATAACTAGATTATATTATACAAGACATAATATACAACAATGATCACGTTTTGAATATGCAAAGTACAGATCAACGCATCACCTGGACAACACCAGGGTGAACTAATCCTGGGGCACATGTGTCGGCTTTATCAAAGTCGCGGTATAGTCAAGATAAGTGAAATTTCATCGTGTAGGTCCTTGGTCACAGAATGTGGTTGTCAGAATAGTTTTAGAAAATTCAGGCAATGAGTCTACTTGTGGTGCTTTAAATCTCTATCCACCTATATAAAGTAGCAGTGAACAAGACAGTGGAAGAAAGAAAGAGTCATTAGACAGACCAGTTAAGTATATGTAGTAAATACATCAAAATAAATGTAGAACAAGCAGGGATAGGAATCCTGAGTGAAAAAAATGAGGAATATTTTAAAACTACCTTATTTTGCGTCATACCAATTCTGTATTACATTTCCTTTAATTTAGCAGCATTACAAGGCTTAATCAGATTCTATTTGCAGGTAAAATCTGCTACGTGTGAAAGCGCCTATAGAGAGCCAACACCATTTATAAGAGGCCTCTTAATAAATCCTCAGGGCTTATTCACATTGTGTTTTTGGCCTCCCTTGCCGGGATACGTTGGTAACCAGTCAGAATCAGCTGTCAACTTATCCCTGCACGAAGAACTGGCCATTAAAAAAAAGTTCTCCGTGCAGGGATAAGTGGGGAGCTGATTGTGACTGGTTACCAACGTAACCCGGCAATGTGAACACTCCTTTAAAGTGAAAGTCCCACCCCCAAACAGGCTGCTATGCTTGTACCATAGCAGCCTACATCATTATTAATACAAAGCACACATACCTTTGGAGGTATTGTGTGCTTTGTAGTTCTCCAGCTAAAAACTTATATATTATATATTATTGCCCCAGTTCCCTCTCCGCAGTGCCGCACACCCGATGCCCCAGCAATCCCATTCCCCCCCCCCGTCCACCTTCTAACATCTTTCCATTGCCCCCTGTACCCATCTCCCAACTTTTGAAGAACCGAAAGAGGGACAAATTGTGCGGCGCGCCGCGGCAAATTTAGCCCTGCCCACTTTTATGTTTACTCCGCCCATTCTCATTAATTTTTCATGTGCCCGCACACTGTATAATCCTCCTACAGTCACCCGTAAATTATATGTCCCCCCTCTGTCTCTCCCCCAGATTCATATACACCCTTCATCTGCCCCAGTTTCATGTCCCCCCCTCCATCTCTACCCCCAGATTCATGTCCCCACATCTCTGCCCCCAGTGTCATGCCATCCTCTCCTTCAATTGCCGTCCTCTCCTTCACCTCAGTGTACACATTAAACTTACCTTTTCCTCGTTCCCCCGCTGCTGTCTGCGTGCCTCTCTCTCACTTGCGCACAGTTGTAGACGCGATGTGACGTCATCACATCGCGTCTACACAGCCGGCGTGCAGTGGCGGCAGCAGTAGCCGGCGTGCAGCGGCGAAGCAAGGAGCTGAACCGTGTCAGCTCCTTGCTGTAGCCGCGTATGTGTTCAACCAAGATCTGCATCCTCTGGACGCAGATCTGAGTTGAAATCGGACATACAATGACTGCTGCGGGCACCAGGGGGCCGGCACACGGTGGCGGGCCAAACCGGGCCCCCCTATTTTTCAATTTGGCCGGGCCCCTGATGCCAGTAGCAGTAATACTGGCCTATCGGTGGCCCTGGAACTTTACCTGCATGAGGATCCTTGTCTCTGACCGTGCTGGCATGAAAAGTAAGCATATGCATATGCAATTCTAGGGACAAAGAGGTGGATGGTCGAGTCAGTGGTGTGACAAATAGGAAAAGAGGGAGGCATCTATATGTGCCCAATTCTGTGTCCTACCTGGATGTACTCTGTCCTGTGCGTCCTATCACATTGGTGGTGTGGCAGGGGTCGAGTCCGTCCTATCGCATTGGTGGTGTGGCAGGGATTGGGTCCGTCCTATCACATTGGTGGTGTGGCAGGGGTCGGGTCCGTCCTATCGCATTGGTGGTGTGGCAGGGGTCGGGTCCGTCCTATCGCATTGGTGGTGTGGCAGGGACTGAGTATAAGGCTGCTTTATGTGTAAGCCGGCAGGGCGTCCATTTGTGATGTCGTCACCAAGCCCACGGACATCACGTGACCAAGTGCCGGCCAGGAATAAACGCCCACTCATAGTAAATGACCGTGTGTGAGTGAGAGGAGCTGATGTGATCATGTATTTATTTGTGAAAAGCACTGATAGAAACAGCCTTTTACACTTCTCAAGCTTCCATCCATCGACAATCAAAAAATCTCTTCCCAAATCCCAGTACGTGAGAGTCAACAGGATAGTGGAGGACCCCACTACACGAGCTTGTAGAATCCGCGAGATGAGCGACAAATTCAGGGATAGGGGATATCCAGAATCCTTATTAAAGGAGTCCCCACCTACAACTACCAACCAGACAGCTAACAAGATCAGGCCAAAACGGCTACCCTTCATTCACACATGCGACCCCTGCCACACCACCAATGCGATAGGACGGACCTGACCCCTGCCACACCACCAATGCGATAGGACGGACCCGACCCCTGCCACACCACCAATGCGATAGGACGGACCCGACCCAGCCACACCACCAATGCGATAGGACGGACCCGACCCCTGCCACACCACCAATGCGATAGGACGGACCCGACCCCTGGCACACCACCAATGCGATAGGACGGACCCGACCCCAGCCACACCACCAATGCGATAGGACGGACCCGACCCCTGCCACACCACCAATGCGATAGGACGGACCCGACCCCAGCCACACCACCAATGCGATAGGACGGACCCGACCCCTGCCTCACCACCAATGCGATAGGACGGACCCGACCCCTGCCACACCACCAATGCGATAGGACGGACCCGACCCCTGCCACACACCAATGCGATAGAACGGACCCGACCCCTGCCACACCACCAATGCGATAGGACGGACCCGACCCCTGCCACACCACCAATGCGATAGGACGGACCCGACCCCTGCCACACCACCAATGCGATAGGACGGACCCGACCCCTGCCACACCACCAATGCGATAGGACGGACCCGACCCCTACCACACCACCAATGCGATAGGACGGACCCGACCCCAGCCACACCACCAATGCGATAGGACGGACCCGACCCCTGCCACACACCAATGCGATAGAACGGACCCGACCCCTGCCACACCACCAATGCAATAGGACGGACCCGACCCCTGCCACGCCACCAATGTGATAGGATGCACAGGACAGAGTACATCCAGGTAGGACACAGAATTGGGCACATATAGATGCCTCCCTCTTTTCCTATTTGTCACACCACTGACTCGACCATCCACCTCTTTGTCCCTAGAATTGCATATGCTTACTTTTCATGCCAGCACGGTCAGAGACAAGGATCCTCATTCAGGTAAAGCTCAGATTACCATCAGTTCTATTGGACAGGTTTCTATGAGGGGTCCCACACCATTGTACTTATATTTACACAGGACAATAGCTCCGTCTGCTCCTTCCAAACTGCATCGTATAATCAAGGGAAGAATATGCAAATCTGTCTTCCATGATGTAATTAGGAAGTCAGATGCTGCCTCTGTATTGGAAACCAATAGAGGGCGCTCACTGGAATGTGCAAGCCTATCTCCCTGATGTAGTTGGGAAGACAGAATTCCAGTGAAATAACCCAATAAAGCCGGCTCCCTTTTGCGTCATGCCCGACCTTCCAAGAGGCCTTTGTTTTGCAATGACGCTGGGATTAATACCCGGTATAGTCTCTCAATCGAGGACGGCTGTTTCGATGTACTTGCATCTCTTCAGCTCGATATAGAGAGGACTATAACCTGGTAGAGGTGAGAGGCTTAGACAGGGTTAAAGGTGGTCTCTCCCTAAGGAGTGACAATATCCCTTTAATATGATGGAAATGTTTCCGTAAACCCTCGCTGGCGGCAGAGAGGAGATTTCCTCCAAGAGGCTAACAACTGCCATCAGGTCCACAACCACCAGGGGAACACTGTACAAGGTCTGGGACACGTTAATTCCTCCCCCCCCCCCTCCCTCCTGGCCAAACTCCCGCCACTGAGGGGCCTAGTGTCGTCAGGAGGGAAAAGTATAGGCACATGTTGTGTGAGTACCTGGCCAACCACAGCCCTGTCCTCTCCGATTCCTCTGCGCCTTACACGTATTGGACCTGTGGCCCTTGGGGTGAGTGGAGGCCTCCCTCAGCTGAGGTTTGGGTGAGTTTAGCGAGGGGATGCAAGTACGCCCCGCAGTTATCCTTTTTGATGGCATAGAGTGTACACAATGAACCCCGACGGTCACTTGCAGAGCCACTCTTCTACTTGTAACTGCATGATAGAGCCTGCGTGTCTTATGCTCTCTTGAGTTAGAGATAGATTGGGGTCCCTGCATTTTAAGTTTATGCCCCATTCAGCTTCAGCCCATAAACAGAGATGTTATTTTATATTTAGCTGTATACCACTTTTATTTGGGAGTGAATACAACCAGGAAAGCTGGATTCAGTGTATATATACTATACACAGATTTGCTGTATACCTCTTAGGTTTTTTTGGGGGTATACACCGAGGAAAGCTGGATTGAGCGTATATGGCCTAACAGATTTGCTGTATACTACTTAGGTTTTTTGGGGGTATACGACGAGGAAAGCTGGATTGAGCGTATATTGGATCCTATATACCCTATGTGAGTATACTGGTTTCTGCTTACCCCCATAGGACCGGTATATACTGTATACCAATGGTTGGGAAAAAAAGGGCTTTTGGGATATTTTAGCAGGTTGAATCGATATACCGGAGGTGTATATCTCCTCTCCCTGCAGTATAGCCCCCAAAATCTCAAGAATTTGAACAAAGTTCTTAATCTTCTACTTCAGTATTTCTGGGTGATATACGGCTGGATACATACGCACTTTTTAGAAGACATTGAGAGCAAGTACAGTCAACAAACTCCACACTATAAGTATTTTTATTGGTTCTGTCAACATAGGGGGCAATGTAGATTTCAAAAAATGACAACCATTTTCATAAATTAGAAACATGCAGATTAGGGTTGTCACGTCACATGGCAGCTCACACAAAGGAGGTTCTTCAACAGCGGACGGCAAGGAGATAAGGAGATACCTCGGCTTTCCTACAGGCTACTGCTCCTTGGTCACGATTTAGTACCACTCTGCTCTCCTGTTATCGACCCCTCTCTTGGATTACACCTCTGTACTGCGCTGACCTCATGTTGACAACTTGGATTGGACGACTAGTTTATTGGTGTTCTGCTACCATCTTCTGGCCACCATCATCTGCTGCCTTCTGCTTTTTAAGACTTTCATCTTATCTCTGGAATTCTTCCAGTAAGTGATTTCATTTTCTGGGTCTGCTGACCACCTAGACCACCCTGCGCAATGGTAGCTTCCAAGTGCATCCTCACTTTCAGGGACTCTGGTGAACATCTCTGGAGGGTCGTGGTTGATGCGGCTAGGAGTTTGCTGGACAGTCAGTACAGTTTTGTGCCATTTGATTAGTGTGTCTGGTACTAGGACTAACTATTTTGCCGCATCTGTTTCTTAGCACCTATGATCCTTGCATGAGTGGATGCTCGGATAGAACCATTAGATACCTCCATTGAAAACTGGTGAGTATCAAGGAAATCTTTGTATCGGTGCTCTGGAGTTACCATTCGAATACAATATGTCCGAACCTCGTGAGGGAGATCTTTCCGAACTGCCCAACCTAGGATCTTCTCATTTTTGGGTTGGTAGGGTTTAAGGACTTTCTCTTTAATTTTTTCTGCCATTACTGGTCCTGAACCCTCAAGGCAAAGTTTAGCCAATTCTTGTCTTTTTTCCTTCAACTTTTTGACTTCATAGTCCATTCTTGCCCTCCCAAAACCTTCTACCTTATCCCAGAACGTGCGGTTAAAGTAGGAGTAGAGGTTCCAGTCTAGTTTATTCCATTCCCTCAGTTTCTCGATGTCCTCATTGTCTAATGTTTTTGAGGTCTCACGACTGTTCAGTTTAAAAGTCACTACATCGTTGAGGTCCCAACACAACTCCTCTTTTAGGAGAATCATTGATTCATCAAAGTATTCTGCTAGAAGAACCAATTTAAATATGTTCTCCACGGCTCGGATTCCAGATTTTGCATAGGTTTCCGTAAATGGAGCATCAGAGTCATATCCAAGATCAAACCAGACTGTGTTACGGGCATACTGGTTGGAACTCTCACCCGGTTTATAGTAAAGTGTTGGGTGAGAAATAAAGGCTTTGAGACTAGGTGCCTTTGTGAATGCCAACGAAGAAGTACGATAGTAGGAAAAAGATGACTCGGCCACGTAGGCTGGGTCCCGAAGAATGGTGAAGTAGAACGTGTCTGGAGGCATCACCTTCTGGACCTGTGAAATTAATGGATAGTGTTAAACAAAATCTACAAAATTGGGGGCAGCAAAAAATTGCCGGGCATTTACGTGTTCTATGTGATAGGTTGATTTGTTGTAAGAATATATGGCATTGATCATGACTAGAGATGAGCGAACAGTAAAATGTTCGAGGCTCGAGATTCGTTTCGAGTAGCCCCTCAATATTACGACTACTCGAATCGAATATTGAACCCTATTATAGTCTATGGGGGGGAAATGCTCGTTTCAGGGGTAGGCAATGTTCGATCAAATTATACTTACCAAGTCCACGAGTGAGGGTCGGGCTGGATCCTCCGAGAAGTCTTCTCCTTGCAGCGTCCCCGCGTCATCTTCCGGCTCTGAATTCACTCTGCCAGGCATCGGGCCTGGGCAGAGCCGACTGCGCATGCCCGCACTACAAGCGGACATGCGCAGTCGGCTCTGCCCAGGCCCGATGCCTGGCAGAGTGAATGAAGAGCTGGAAGACGCTGCGGGGAAGCTGCACGGAGAAGACTTCTAAAGGTAGGAGAAGAACCAGCGTTGATTGGCCGACTGTATAGCATTCGGCCAATCAAAGCTGGTTCTGTATCAAAATTTTCCATTCGAACAGCGAGTGGTACTCGATCGAGTACGAGTATTTAGAATACCGTAGTATTCGATCGAATACCTACTCGATCGAGTACTACTCGCTCATCTCTAATCATCACAAGACTTGTTGCATCAAAGAGATATACTGTACCACAGTATGACCTCGAGGCATATTGTAGTGCTGAAGATATGCTGTGTTGCCCCATGTGTGACCAATATGGTTTGCAGACAGAACTCCAAAATGAATCCAGATTTACTCACACCCCATTCCAAACCTCTAAATAAATGAAGACCTCAGACTAGACCCATCAATAAATTCAGTCCCCAGACAAGACTCCAAAATTAATCAACACCATGATCCAATCTCCAAAATTAATCTGGACCTCAAAATTCATGAAACTCCCAAATTGAGACTCTGGATATGATCCATAAAAATAAATTCAGACCCTCTAACCAGATCCATGCATTTACAGTTCACTTCCTGGCACTGCCAAACATACTTGACACTGCACTGGATAAAGACGATGGGGGAACTTTGGTTCAAATCGAGAAAATTGGGGTTATTTTTGGCACAAGGTTCTCTTGATGGCCACTGTCAGGACCTTGTGTTCAGCAATGGTCAGAGTTTAGGCGGACGCAAAAACGAGGAGAGGTAAGTGATACTGGTTCGGTTGGACTGACCCATCAGAGTACCACAATGAATATTCTGTACAATATGCTGGAAGTCTGAAAAAATTTTAATGGGCTGGAATTAGAGAAAAAACCTGTATTTGCACCATTTTCTTATAGGTTCTGTGTTTACAAGGTTCACTGTGCAGCCAAATTGACATTTCCTGTATTCTCTGAGTGGTACAATCAAAATGTTAGCAGATTTACATAGTTCTATTATGTTTCAATACTTTCACAAAATTCCTTTGAAAAATAAAAATTTTTATTGAGTCGTTTTATTCTGATGTTTTTTTTTAAAGGGATAAAACTTAACAAAAAAAAAAACCTATACAAATTTGGTATCCCTGTCATTGAGCCAACCCATAGAATACAGATAACATGTCACTTTGGCTACGCAATGAACCTTGTAAAAACAAATCTCGTAAGAACGTCGCACAGCCACAGTTTTTCTCTAATTCCACCCCATTCTGTCTATTTTTACAGACTCCCAGTACATCGTATTGAATATTAAATGGGACCCTTACAAAATACAATTTGTCTTGCAAAGATTAGGCCCTTATGGAAAAAAAAGTTATGGGTTTTGGAAGGAGGGGGGTGAAAAACATAAATCGGAAAATGGCTGTGGTGCAAATGGATTAAAGACCCAACATCTGCCATGTAGTACATGGGGGAGCTGCGTTACAGTATATGAGAATATATCATAGGTGAACATGTCAGGGACAAGAGGAGATTGTATAAGTGATATACACACGCTTAGATATACGTGGTCTTTCATTCAGAACCTTTTTGCAAAAAGATATTAAGTACATTTCAGAAATAGTTATCACTAATAATACAATGAACACATATATAAGGGTAGATGAAGATCAAAGACTTAGCAATAGGCTTGAGCAATTGGGATGGGAAAAGATTGGATTCCGATCGGCGATCAATCCTTCTCCACTTACATCCATGTTCAGCCTTATATACAGAAGTCTATGGAGAGGGGAGGATGAGGAGGCTGGTGGCTAGTAATCGGTTTATTACTAAGTTTAGCAGAGCTTAACAGCTGCAGTATCTGTGTTTCTTCTCCAGCGGTCCCCTCCTTCCCCTCCCCACTATATAGACTTTTATGTTAAAGTAACTTATCCTGATAAATAGAGATAAAGCATTTTGTCAGGAATCTACTTCTCCGCCGAGAGTCGCCATTCTCTTCTGTGCAGCGCTGGTGGGAGGAGATTCTATATGACATCTGTATTTGCCACATGGCTATTTCTTTAAGGATGCTATGCCAACCAGCCAAACTTTGGCAGGGTCTACTCAGTCAATTAGAGGTTTAAGATGCAAAATCTATCAGGTCTGTACTTCGACATCCATAAAGGATTTCTTTATTCAACTGCCTGTGATTACATTAGTATTCTAGGCTCTGTGTTCTCCCTCTACCCTACCCTGTTTCCTGCACTTCCCCTGGATTACTGGTTTTGGTTTGCTTTCCTGGTTATTTCATTTCTTCCTGATTTGGCCATTTACATGATCTACTCAATTGGATTGTGGCCTGGTCTTTTCTGATTTTTCCGCTGCTTCCAATTCTCCTGGTTTTTGACCCTGGCTTGTCTTTTTCTCTCTCTGCCCTCTATAAGGTTTCTGGTTTGTCCTTAGACTGCAAGTGCAGCTGTTTTCTAGCACCTTGTCCTGAGATTACAATATGGGTTGTAAGTAGCTAAGTCCATCGTGCCTTGCGGTACCTTGGGGTGACCTTAGACTCTGCAAACCAGAGAAGGGTACAATAAGTAGGGAGAAAAATATCATTTGCCTGGAATTGCAAGAGTTCTGGTAATGACAGTTCACCACAGGACTGAGCTATTACCTCGGAATAATTGAAACGCATATGATGGCACATGATGTCGTAGTGCTGCCCAGACAATGCATTGTATCCCTTCACATCATGAGATTGGAAGGAACTTGGATAGTTGAATTGATAACCGTTAGGCAGAGCAAAAAATAATCCATTGTGTTCACCGTATCGATTCAGAAGATTCACTATGGTGCTCCCCGCTGTCTTGTGCGTCTTCAGAAACATGAGGTCATGTTTAGGTTGGCATGTCCGGTGGGAAGGCAAAGGATCCTCAGTTACAAGGAGTAGTGGTGGAGGAATATGTGGAATGCTGAGGATACAGAAAGTCTACGTTACATGGCGGTATAGCTTATCAACCAGAACTTGTAAAGTTTAAAAAGGGTGACCTGGCGCCCGTCTGGTGGAAATAGTAGACTCCAGTCAGGAGCCCTCCGGGCCAATTGCCCAACAGGCCAATTGCAGCTCTAACCCGGACACCGTCCCACAAAGTGGGTGGTGAAAAAATGGAAAAGATATATAGAAAAACCGGGAACTGGCAGAGCGCTAAAGGCAGCAAAATCCGTAATAGACTTGAAAAATAAAAATGACGATATGCAAGATTGAGATGAATTGGTTCTGTTTTATTGCTCCAAGGACATGAACAACAGCTTAAAACGGCTATGCATTTCGACACCGGGCGGGTGTCTTCTTCAGGCCACTAAAATATACAGTAACAGACAAATACTAGAATTAAAATCAATAATCAAAACATGATAAAACGTAATCATAAATAAATGAATAAATACATAGATAAATAGATAGAAAAAAACAGTGGTAGTAATCATAATAAAAAGTAACATAGTACATATAAAATATCCGCTATAGGAGATATGATTGTCTCAGCAGCTCTAAGCAAAAGTTTTTAGAAAAAGAAACAGAGAACCATGGTAAGATTTGGTTGACAGATAACTAGATACATACTGTACGTGAGTAACCAGATAGATGGAAAGGTGGTAATGGTCATAATAAAAAGTCATATGATAGATATCAAATATCAAGCATGCTCCCCTATACTTGATATTTGATATCTATCATATGACTTTTTATTATGACCATTACCACCTTTCCATCTATCTGGTTACTCACGTACAGTATGTATCTAGTTATCTGTCAACCAAATCTTACCATGGTTCTCTGTTTCTTTTTCTAAAAACTTTTGCTTAGAGCTGCTGAGACAATCATATCTCCTATAGCGGATATTTTATATGTACTATGTTACTTTTTATTATGATTACTACCACTGTTTTTTTCTATCTATTTATCTATGTATTTATTCATTTATTTATGATTACGTTTTATCATGTTTTGATTATTGATTTTAATTCTAGTATTTGTCTGTTACTGTATATTTTAGTGGCCTGAAGAAGACACCCGCCCGGTGTCGAAATGCATAGCCGTTTTAAGCTGTTGTTCATGTCCTTGGAGCAATAAAACAGAACCAATTCATCTCAATCTTGCATATCGTCATTTTTATTTTTCAAGTCTATTACGGATTTTGCTGCCTTTAGCGCTCTGCCAGTTCCCGGTTTTTCTATAGAACTTGTAAAGGTGATACAAATACTTGTCCATGTATATTAACCGTGTATTTCTTTACTGTCTCCTGTGTCTTCTGTATGTCTCATATCTCCTGTTTCTGCCTGTCTCCTATGTCTCCTGTCTTCTATGTGTCTCATGTCTCCAAAGTCTTTTATGTCTTCTATATCTACAATGGCTCCGATGTCTCCTATAACTTCTGTGTCTTCCTTGTCTCTGATTTCTCTTCTTATCTCCTCTATGTGACTTACATCTCCTATGTGTCCCCTTCCTCATGTGTCTTCCATAACTTCTATTTTTCTTATGCCTTTAATGTCTACCATGACTCCACTGTCTCCCTTGCCTTCTGTGTCTCTTCTGCCTCCTATGCAATTCATTTTTACTATCTTCTCCTCCGGTGAGCTACAACTGATAAAATATCCTCATTGATTCCTATACAGTTGCATTTTTTTCTCTAGCCCCCACCATTCCAGAGCAGTCAGTGCTGTTAGTTTTTGTGCCTGGTATGCTAACTAGACTCCCTAATATCACGTGGGTGTTGTCAGGCAGGAGCGGGCAAGAGGGTGTGACTCTGAACACCAATCACAGACAGTGTACGAGCTCTGATTCACGCCCCTTTGCCTGCTCCTGTCTGACAACACCCACTTGACATTAGGGAGTCTAATTAGAATATCGGCCACAAAACTATCTGCACTGATTATTTAGTAAAGCAGTTCACTAACATTAGCCACAGGCCTGACTCTGATCTGTCATTCACTCACCTGTTCGGGAAGTAGATCCCCAGAATCTGAAGAATAAATCCAATAACCATAAGGACACTGAGGCCATAACATAATTGTATCCTGCAGACTTGGCTTAACTTCATTCTCCTGTAAAGAACGTAATGGGGGATAATATCAGATATCGGAGGGCGAGGACTCAGCTCAGTAAACACACAGCAGATTGTACTGACCACTTGTCATAGTATGGCACCATAGTGTAGAATACTCTTAGGGCTCCTAGGAACCTATCTATAAAACATAGTGTAGAATACTGTCAGGGCTCCTAGGAACCTATCTATAAAACATAGTGTAGAACACTCTTAGGTCTCATAGGAACCTATCTATAATACATAGTGTAGAATACTGTCAGGTCTCCTAGGAACCTATCTATAAAACATAGTGTAGAATACTGTCAGGGCTCCTAGGAACCTATCTATAAAACATAGTGTAGAATACTCTTAGGGGTCCTAGGAACCTATCTATAAAACATAGTGTAGAATACTCTTAGGGCTCCTAGGAACCTATCTATAAAACATTGTGTAGGACACTGTCAGGGCTCCTAGGAACCTATCTATAAAACATAGTGTAGAATACTGTCAGGACTCCTAGGAACCTATCTATAAAACATAGTGTAGAACACTCTTAGGACTCCTAGGAACCTATCTATAAAACATAGTGTAGAATACTCTCAGGGCTCCTAGGAACCTATCTATAAAACATTGTGTAGGACATTCTTAGGACTCCTAGGAACCTATCTATAAAACAGTGTAGAATACTCTTAGGACTCCTAGGAACCTATCTATAACACATAGTGTAGAATACTCTTAGGACTCCTAGGAACCTATCTATAACACATAGTGTAGAATACTCTTAGGACTCCTAGGAACCTATCTATAAAACAGTGTAGAATACTGTCGGGACTCCTAGGAACCTATCTATAAAATATAGGTTAGAATACTCTTAGGACTCATGGGCTCATCTTCCTTGAGATGACCTGAGGCGATGACCTCAGGTGGTGCCTTATAGAATAAGTCGGGGAGGAAGGCAGCATTCTTATTTCAATCAGTCACTACTTATTGTATTATTGCAAAAGGTAGCAGCTTATAATTTTTACTTACCCATCCAGGCTCCTGTACAAGCTGGTCTCCTCTATGTGGTTCTGCATGTACGTTACATTGCTGAAAAATTATTGTCTCAATGTTCTTCAGAATTAACTACAGCGCCCCCCGGAGGCTGCAGAGGAGTACGGCTGTGACAGGAACATGGATAGGTGAGTAAAATTGTGATAATACAATAAGTAGGTGCCGATTACAAAAGAATGCCACTGCTTGTTTATTTGCTAAGATATCACTGTGTGGGGCAAATAAAGGGGGCCATATACCTTGGGGGGGGGCAAAAAAAGGGTTCAAATACTCTGGGAAGGGGGGGGGGGGCAAAAAGGGAGCCTTATACTGTGTAAGACCAAAGAAGGGGGTCATATGAAGAGACCCCAGAGTATAATGCAGCAGCCATTTTTGTTCATCTGAAGTGAATCAGCACTTGTTCAGATTGTTAAAAACCATACAATTTGGAATATTCAGGTCTGGTTCAAGATCAAAGGGTTTGCCCATCTCTAATCAATATCAGATTGGTGAAGGTCGATTTTCTGGCATCCCCCCACCGATCACCCTTTTGGAAATGTTGCAGAGTTTCATTGACTTCATGTCCATTGGTCACGTGGCGTTTGCCAGTGAGTAAAGTTCCATCCTGACATTGGAGGGGCCTTCACAGGGGCATATTCTCCATGGAGAAGGGTCTGTGGGATGCATTACATGTGTCAGATGTGGTGAGCACTTATGTGACATCTGACCACGCTAGTTTTGGAGAACATGTGACTAGCATCTTACTCAAAAGGACCTCTCCTTGTATTGCATCTGAGGGAAAAATGTCTGGTACTTATAGGGTGCATATCTCAAGCAAAGGCGTACCTTGATGTTTCTGGGCCCTAATGCAAAATCTGGGCCTGTACTTACAATTTGCTATGTATAATACGTATGTCATACTGTAGAATGGCCATTGGGCCCCCACAGCCTTCAGGGCCCAGTAGGGATTGCTACCTACGCACCACCCTTTAGCCACTAATCTCAAACACTTTGACAGGCATACTTGCCCACATTCATAGGCCATCATCTGGTTGAACAGCACATAGCATGGTAACTGGGCGAGGTCACGCACCCAATATGTGGATTCATTAGGGCTGAGCCATCGGGATCGGAAAAGATCGGATTCCGATCGGTGATTGAGTAAATTTCACGATAGCAATCGGAATGCCGATCCCGATCTTTTCCGGCAGGATCGAGGTCAGAGTTTCTCTCAATATCGGCTCAACCCTAGTCATGTATATATCAGTAATAGGGTTGAGCGATCGGGAAAGATCAGATCCCGATCGGCGATCGAGTAAATTTCATGATTGGGATCGGCTGGAAAATGATCAGAAATTGGATTTTAAAATCGATCCTGAAATCTCAAGATTGGCTCCACCCTAAGATTCATGTCTTCAATAGACTTGGCCTTGGCTTGACCCTTTTGAGGTGCGATACGTTCCCTTTTTTTTCGACGTGGTCCCTTTTCGGTACATGACTGGCACAAATGTCTATTTCACATACAAACTAACCGCTAGCCTGATGGATGTGGGAGCTTTGCTCGCTCTTCTGGGAATACAGGAGGTCACCCCTTTATTTTTTGGACATTCCATATGTGATAGTTGAAGAGATAGAGAACTGGCAACACGTTTTGGGGTGTGAACCCCTTTCTCAAGTGTACATGGATAAAAGTAACGCATAAGAAACACACACACTCACCATCTTAAATAGAAAATTGGTTTGGGAACGATCCAGCCACAAAGGCGTTGAGGGGGAAGGCCAACGCATTGCAAAAAAACCACCTGAATAGGTTGTACAGTAAAACTGAACCTCTAAGGGCTCGTTCACATCTGCGCCCGGGAATCCGTTCTGCAGGTTTCTGTTTCCTGCACAAAACAGAGGCAGGAGACGGAAACCTGCCGGCATGTTTCAATCCCATTCATTTGAATGGGCTTGAAAAGTTTCCGGCCGCCCGTGAGCGCGGGTGAGCGTTTTATGCACTCCGCGGTGAAACCGTTTTTTTTAAACCGGACACAGAGTCGGACATGCAGTACTCTGTGTCTGGTTTAAAAAAAAAACGGTTTCGCCGCGGAGCGCATAAAACGCTCACCCGCGCTCACGGACGCACACAGCCGGAGACTTTTCGGCAAGCAGAAGACAGAAACCTGAAAACGGAGATCGAACGCTGGTGTGACCCCAGCGTAAGCCGCCCATGTTTATATAAGAGATAGTACAAAAGGCCCCATTAACACGAAATAAAACTCATTGCCCGTATCGCTTATAATATGTAGGCCGCTCCATAAGAACATTGAGGGAGCGGCTTAATAAACACCGTTCTAATGTCAACAAGAAATTCTTGAAACCCAGTGTTTCGCGACACGCAGCAGCGATTCATAATGATTCATTGGATGGCTTTATTGTTATTCCCTTGGATCATATTCCTGCTGCTTCTGCCAACAAGTTGAATCTGTTGCACAGAAAAGAAATGATTTGGATTTATAAACTCGATACTCTTGCTCCGGCTGGTCTTAGTGCGGCTTTAGTGTGCGTTCATCCATTTACGTGACAGTATCTCATCTAAACAGGCGAAGTATCTACTGACATACCTCTACAATATGAGGAACTCTTACCTTACTAAAATATGTAACCTCTCTCTCTTCTGGAATCTTCCTATCCTCCTTCAAGCATGCTGTTATAACCCCGCTATTAACCCCTTCCCGCCGATGGCATTTTTTGATTTTCATTTTTCGTTTTTGACTCCCCTCCTTCTAAACCCCATAACTTTTTTATTTCTCCGCTCCCAGAGCCATGTCAGGTCTTAATTTTTGCGGGACAAATTTTTCTTCATGATGCCGCCATTAATTATTCTTTATAATGTACTGGGAAGCAGGGAAAAAATTCAGAATGGGGTGGATTTGAAGAAAAAATGCATTTGTGCAACTTTCTTACGAGCTTCATTTTTACGGCGTTCACTGTGCAACCAAAATGACATGTCCCCTGTATTCTGTGTTTCGTTATGATTCCAGGGATACCAAATTTATATGGTTTTATTTACATTTCGACCCCTTAACAAAAATCCAAAACTGTGTTAAAAAATTTTTTTTCTAAAAGTCGCCATATTCCAACAGCCGTAACTTTGTTATATAAAGCTATTGCTTTGATCACTTTTTACTCAAATTTTTATCAGGATCAAAACAGTGAAAAAACGGTGGTTTGGCACTTTTGACTATTTTTCCCGCTACGGCGTTTACCGAACAGGAAAAATATTTGTATAGCTTTGTAGAGCGGGCGATTTCGGACGCGGGGATACCTAACATGTATGTGTTTCACAGTTTTTAACTACTTTTATATGTGTTCTAGGGAAAGGGGGGTGATTTGAATTTTTAATACTTTTTATATTTTTTTATATTCTTTCTTAACTTTTTTATTTTATTTTTTTGCATTTATTAGACCCCCCTAGGGGTGTTGAACCCCAGGGGGTCTGATCACTAATGCAATGCATTACAATGCTAAAACAATTCATTGCAAAAAATAATTTCTTTTGCAGGCTGCATAGACCAGCCTGCAAAAGAAAGAATTTGCAGACAAGCCTGGGAGCCTTGTAAAGGCACCCGGCTGTCATGGCAACATGACATCGTGGGCCTCGAGCATGCTCCAGGAGCCGGCGGTCACTGGCAAAATGGCGCCCATGCGTCGCCGGGAAAATGGCGCCTCCGGCGCCTTTGACCGTGGCGCCGGAGGGGTTAATGCCTCCGATCGGTCCGGGGACTGAGAGTCAACATAAAAGTGGTTGGAGCTAAATTTGCTTTTTTTTTATTTAAATTTTGTCCCTCTTTCAGCTCTTCAAAAGTTGGGAGTTATGTAAGTGCCCCCATAAAGTGACTCTAGACTGCTAACCCAGCAGATCCCTACTCCTGCCTCCTCAGCTTCCTTCTTCAGGGTGTGGGGAACCTCTCAGGTAGCAGTGCAGGAAACAGGCACACAGAGATTGGATCGCACTCAAGTTTGCTATTTATTCACTTGCGGTGCATAGTCAGTTATAAAGCCACAAACAAAACAAAACCTTCTCAGCTGAGAAGTAACTACAACAGAAATGTTCCCTCTCTATACAGGGGCCTGGCTGCCAGACTCCCGCTCTGGTTATTCAAATGAGTGGCCCAATTACCTGTTTTGCAGGTACAGTTCACACAGGACAGTTTTCTCACAGCTCCTAGCCCTGACACAACCTATATCAGGCGTTAATTAGTTATTAGTTCCCCCCACACAGTATAATGCCCCATTAGAGGTCTCCATATGAAACAATGAAGTATGTGTGCCTCCTCAAAGTATGCTCCTTAGCGCCCCCCACCCCACACACAGTATAATTCCTATTATAATTTCCATTTACAGTCGCCAGAAGAAACCTTCATCCCCTGCCTGCTGTTCCCTATAACTTACACTAGTGTTAGCAGAGATCGGCAATCGTCCCTGCTGCCTGCACAAGAGCACTCTCCTATAAAGGCATCAGAGACGATTACCTATCCCTGCTGCTGCTGCTGTTATTGTGAGATATCAAGGCTTATGGAGACGATGGCTTCTCCCGGCCACTATCATAAGGAATGCTCCAGGAGGCAGGGGACAGCCACTTGAGTACCCCTGACCACAGTGACCACGGAGTGCTGTGGCCATCACAGGTGTCACATAAAACAATATACTGGCAGGGGTCCAGACTTTTACCTTTTCTTTTTAATTCAATTCATTGCCTCCCGACAAAAGCCATTGTACACAACCCCTGCACCTGCACAGGACATCATTTGTTCCAGGTGCTTGTAAAAAAAATGTCATACTCACAAAATGCATAAAGCGATATTGACATGAGGGAGTAATGGCCATGTGACATTTTGTCAGCGGACTTCACACGGCAGCATTAAATTCAATGGGCACATTTATCAATTCTGTGGAGCCTTGCCAAATCCTGTTCATATTTACAAACCTGTTGTACGCACCTTCACAAATCTGGAGCTCCAAGGTTCTGACTGAAGTATCATCTGACTATAAGTATCGAGTTCACCATGAGACAAATATCTGGCACAAAATCTATAGACGGATCTACCCAATATTCATTCCTTTCTGTTTCATAAATGTGTCTTACAGTTAGTCCCTTCTAAACCCTTCTAAATACATTGTGTACAGACAAAAATACTCTCACAATTTTTGTGCTCATACAACTTATTTTGTGCTTATACAGTTCTCTTCACAGAATAAATTTTTCAGTCACAAAAGTTTATTTGGTGGCACAGAATTTTTTTTAATTTTTTTTTAATGTAGATTGTGAGCCCCCATATACAGTGTTGGCCAAAAGTATTGGCACCCCTGCAATTCTGTCAGATAATACTCAGTTTCTACCAGAAAATTATTGCAATCACAAACTCTTTGGTATTATTATCTTCATTTATTTTGTCTTCAATGGAAAACCACAAAAAGAATTGTCAAAAAGCCAAATTGGATATAATTCCACACCAAACATAAAAAAGGGGGTGGACAAAGGTATTGGCACTGTTTGAAAAATCATGTGATGCTTCTCTAATTTGTGTAATTAACAGCACCTGTTACTTACCTGAGGCACCTAACAGGTGGTGGCAATAACTAAATCACACTTGCAGCCAGTTGAAATGGATTAAAGTTGACTCCACCTCTGTCCTGTGTCCTTGTGTGACCACATTGAGCATGGAGAAAAGAAAGAAGACCAACGAACTGTCTGAGGACTTGAGAAGCAAAATTGTGAGGAAGCATGAGCAATCTCAAGGCTACAAGTCCATCTCCAAAGACCTGAATGTTCCTGTTTCTACCGTGCGCAGTGTCATCAAGAAGTGTAAAGCCCATGGCCCTGTGGCTAACCTCCCTAGATGTGGACGGAAAAGAAACATTGACGAGAGATTTCAACGCAAGATTGTGCGGATGGTGGATAAAGAACCTCGACTAACATCCAAACAAGTTCCAGCTGCCCTGCAGTCCGAGGGTACAACAGTGTCACTCCGTACTATCCAGTGTCAGCGTCTGAATGAGAAGGGACTGTATGGTAGGAGACCCAGGAAGACCCCACTTCTTACCCAGAGACATAAGCCAGGCTGGAGTTTGCCAAAACTTACCTGAGAAAGCCAAAAACGTTCTGGAAGAATGTTCTCTGGTCAGAGGAGACAAAAGTAGGAAAAGGCCTCAACATAGAGTTTACAGGAAAAAAAAGAGGCCTTCAAAGAAAAGAAGACGCCCCCTACAGTCAGACATGGCGGAGGTTCCCTGATGTTTTGGGGTTGCTTTGCTGCCTCTGGCACTGGACTGCTTGACCGCGTGCATGGCATTATGAAGTCTGAAGACGACCAACACATTGTGCAGCATAATGTAGGGCCCAGTGTGAGAAAGCTGGGTCTCCCTCAGAGGTCAGGGGTCTTCCAGCAGGACAATGACCCAAAACACACTTCAGGTCAGCACTATACAATGGTGGTGAGAGAAAGCCCTGGAGACTTGTAAAGTGGCAGCAATGAGTCCAGCCCTGAATCCCATAGAACACCTGTGGGGGAGGGGGAGAGATCTCTTGGTGGCAGTTTGGAGAAGGCCCCCTTCACATCTCAGGGGGGATCTGGAGCAGGAGCCAAAGAAGAATGGTCTAAGATTCCAGCAGAGCCTTGTAAGAAACTCATTGCTGGTTAGCGGAAGCGGTTGTGCGCAGTTATTGTGTCTAAAGGTTGTGCTACCAAGTATTAGGCTGAGGGCGCCAATACTTCTGTCCGCACCAGTTCTGGAGTTTTGTGTAAAATGATCAATGATTTGACTTTTTTTTTCATTCTCTTTTGTGTTTTTTCATTGCAAGCAAAATAAATGAAGATATTACCAAAGAGTTTGTGCTTGCAATCATTGTCTGGAAGAACACGAGTATTATCTGACAGAATTGCAGGGGGGGGCGATACATGTTTCCTATCAGTATGTCTTTGGAGAATGGGAGGAAATCTACACAAAACCAGGGAGAACACACAAACCCCTTACAGATGTTGTTCCTGGCAGGATTCAAACCTAAGACTCCAGCACTTCAAAGCTTCAGTGCTAACCACTAAACCACCACATTGCCCCGGTGGCACAGAATTTTATTTTGTCACATGTAATGTTATTTTGTGACGCAGAATTCTATTTTGTTCAACACCGTCCGGAAATTCTGCGCAACAATATAACATTCTGATTTAGAAATGAATACTCTGTGCTATCAAAAAACCTTGTGTGCAAGAAAAACATTCTGTGTGAGGATTTTATGCTACAATATAAGACTCTGTGTGATCCTTGTATACAATGCGAGAAAACGCTCACTCTAGTTGCTGCCATTTGTTACAAAATGTAATTTGTGTGCACAAGATATATTTTCTGATTCTGTGGTCACAAAAGTGAATTCTGTGCGACAAACTACATTTTTGTGATATAAATAGCATTTTGTGTAACAAAATATGAATTCTATGAGCACCAAAATAATTGTGTGGCACAAAATATATCCTGTGATCGCCCCCCTATACATGATATACATACTGTGTCCCCTGCTTATCCATTCTTACAAAGCTTCAGCTGACCTTAGAGTCTCCTCAGGACTGCACAGAAGTTCCTCCGGCAACTACTCCTGGATACAGGTGGAAAGTCGGCTTTTATTTGTCCTCTTTCCATCCTCCTGCCTCCTTTGTACAGTAACCAGTTCTTGATGCCGGGCGCCACCTCCAGAAGTTCTTACCCAGCTGGAGGTGCATCATTGTGTGATACTGTCACCTACAGGACAAAATAATTATATCTCCTGTATAATAGAGAAGACATAAATATTACATGTCTCATGCTGACCGTCCCATGGACCACCTACTTTCTAGTGGCCCCTGTGGAGCTCGTGGCTCAGGTGGTTTTGTCTGTTCCTGAGTTGAACGTGAGTATGTGGGGGGGGGGGGGTCCAATCATTCATGTCCTATACCTGCCACTGGCGCTCCTTCATCCAATTCTGGGGTGTTCACTTCTTATTCTCTTCATTTACCGGCATCATCGTGCTCTGGGGGTTCCTTCCATTTCTCCCAAACATCATCATGAAGTGGGAGAACCTGGTGGCTGAGTGTACAGTGTTATTATATCCCCACATATGTTCCTCCACAGGCTACTGATCCCTCTTAGGTTCTTCTACCGTTCTCAGTAACAGTCTTCCATATCTGGTACAGCCAACAAATTTCTTTAGTAACTTTTCCCTCAAAATAGGTTCTCTGGTTGTAGTGTACCCGTGTAGGTCACCCATTGTTCTCATTGTCTAATCCTGAGTGAGGACCACCACTGTGAACCTGGTTAAATGGACCATTATGATCAGTAAGTACTTGTATCCTTACATAGACTCTTCTACTGTTAGATAATCCATCATTACTAGCTGTAAGGTATAGTTGTTCAGGATACTGCCATTGGTAGCTTGTTGGTCTCTGGCTTTGGCCAGGTTGCATTTCTGGTAGCCCATATACACCGTGAACACCATCTTTTGAAGGTCCTGAAGGAAGTAGAAAGTAGAACCTATGGAGACTTGCAAACATCTCGGCTGGCCCAAAGCATATAATGTATCCTATTGTATTGTAGAGTACACTATGTATTATAGATGGGTTCCTAGGAGTCCTAAGAGTATTCTACACTATGCTTTATAGATAGGTTCCTAGGAGCCCTAAGAGTATTCTACACTATGTTTTATAGATAGGTTCCTAGGAGCCCTAAGAGTATTCTACACTATGTTTTATAGATAGTTTCCTAGGAGCCCTAAGAGTATTCTACACTATGTTTTATAGATAGGTTCCTAGGAGCCCTAAGAGTATTCTTCACTATGTATTATAGATAGGTTCCTAGGAGCCCTAAGAGTATTCTACACTATGTATTATAGATAGGTTCCTAGGAGCCCTAAGAGTATTCTACACTATGTATTATAGATAGGTTCCTAGGAGCCCTGACAGTATTCTACACTATGTTTTATAGATAGGTTCCTAGGAGTCCTAAGAGTATTGTACACTATGCTTTATAGATAGGTTCCTAGGGGCCCTAAGAGTATTCTACACTATGTTTTATAGATAGGTTCCTAGGAGCCCTAAGAGTATGCTACACTATGTTTTATAGATAGGTTCCTAGGAGCCCTAAGAGTATTCTACACTATGTATTATAGATAGGTTCCTAGGAGCCCTGACAGTATTCTACACTATGTTTTATAGATAGGTTCCTAGGAGTCCTAAGAGTATTGTACACTATGCTTTATAGATAGGTTCCTAGGGGCCCTAAGAGTATTCTACACTATGTTTTATAGATAGGTTCCTAGGAGCCCTGACAGTATTCTATACTATGTTTTATAGATAGGTTCCTAGGAGCCCTGACAGTGTCATACACTATGTTTTATAGATAGGTTCCTAGGAGTCCTAAGAGTATTCTACACTATGTTTTATAGATAGGTTCCTAGGAGCCCTAAGAGTATTCTACACTATGTTTTATAGATAGGTTCCTAGGAGCCCTAAGAGTATTCTACACTATGTTTTATAGATAGGTTCCTAGGAGCCCTAAGAGTATTCTTCACTATGTATTATAGATAGGTTCCTAGGAGCCCTAAGAGTATTCTACACTATGTATTATAGATAGGTTCCTAGGAGCCCTAAGAGTATTCTACACTATGTATTATAGATAGGTTCCTAGGAGCCCTGACAGTATTCTACACTATGTTTTATAGATAGGTTCCTAGGAGTCCTAAGAGTATTGTACACTATGCTTTATAGATAGGTTCCTAGGGGCCCTAAGAGTATTCTACACTATGTTTTATAGATAGGTTCCTAGGAGCCCTGACAGTATTCTACACTATGTTTTATAGATAGGTTCCTAGGAGCCCTGACAGTATTCTATACTATGTTTTATAGATAGGTTCCTAGGAGTCCTAAGAGTATTCTACACTATGTTTTATAGATAGGTTCCTAGGAGCCCTAAGAGTATTCTACACTATGTTTTATAGATAGGTTCCTAGGAGCCCTAAGAGTATTCTACACTATGTTTTATAGATAGGTTCCTAGGAGCCCTAAGAGTATTCTTCACTATGTATTATAGATAGGTTCCTAGGAGCCCTAAGAGTATTCTACACTATGTATTATAGATAGGTTCCTAGGAGCCCTAAGAGTATTCTACACTATGTATTATAGATAGGTTCCTAGGAGCCCTGACAGTATTCTACACTATGTTTTATAGATAGGTTCCTAGGAGTCCTAAGAGTATTGTACACTATGCTTTATAGATAGGTTCCTAGGGGCCCTAAGAGTATTCTACACTATGTTTTATAGATAGGTTCCTAGGAGCCCTGACAGTATTCTATACTATGTTTTATAGATAGGTTCCTAGGAGCCCTGACAGTGTCATACACTATGTTTTATAGATAGGTTCCTAGGAGTCCTAAGAGTATTCTACACTATGTTTTATAGATAGGTTCCTAGGAGCCCTGACAGCGTTCTACACTATGTTTTATAGATAGGTTCCTAGGAGCCCTAAGAGTATTCTACACCATGTTTTATAGATAGAGTCATAAGAGTCCCGAGAATGTTTTACACTGTTATATAGTGGGGTTTCCAGGCACCTCATAATATCCTCCAAAAGGGATTAACCCTTCTAATACATCAATGAGTACACATATATGTGTAGCCCAGTATTCTGATGACAGATGCACTATGTGAAGATTAAATACCCTTAATAAAAAATTTAGGACATGCTCAAAGGAGAAATTCTTCCAAATACTAAAGTGGAATCCTTACCCCAAAGTTCAATTCAATTCCCCCTTTCAAAATAAATTCAAGTAATGTTCATCGGGAGCAATTTCTAAATGAGCCAGGTAGTGCCAAAGAGAATAGAAGATGCTACAACTGCAGTAACTGGAGCGCTAATGGTGAGTTCTGGCACTAAATAGCCGACACCGGAGACTAGATGGGTTTAGGTATATATACCTGACCAGGTTAGAGAGGATATGAAATCTATGGCATGATGGGAAGGACATTCAGATAAAACAAAGAAGTACAGATCCATCACAGGACTCCTTTCTTGTTCAAACATGAACATTTATTTGTTGACTTTCTCCACCAAACCCTATACAATAATACTTTCCTGTTTTTATAAGAAACACATAAAACATACAAAATATCTGCATTGGCTACAAATACTGGAGCTATAAATACTTCTTTAATTATAGGGAAAAACAAATTCAAAAAAATCTGGAAAACATGAAGAAAAGCCCCCATGTATGGGTCAGGTTGGTTGGAGGACGCTCACTTGCTCTCGATACCGGTCTTACCCATTGAAGCGTATTGGTCTTCAGTCTTGTGTATTGAGTGACTAGCAGTATAGTTGTAAGATCCTTGCCCGTTCAGACTCTTGCGCCATCCTCTGGCCGCATGGTATGGCTCAGGAGGCATGTCCACTTATGATCCTCTGCTCCTGGGCCTCTTGTAGTCTGTTTTAGCACAGCTAGGACTTGTTTCATTGTATCAGTCCAGCCAGTACTCTGAGTTCCCTTTGTTTAGAGTTAACCTTAGTTGCTCTATGATTGACATCTTACTTTCCAATCACGTCTAGAGCTGATTCCGGGTTTCCTTTATACGGCCCATCACTCCACACATGGGTGCTTGCCTCCTAAGAGCGTGCAACTTTATTACTTTCCCTCTGATATTCTGTATTCTGACTTGCTTTGACCTCTTGACTATTCTTCTGGATTCTGATTTTGTACCTAGATGCCGTCTGGTTCTGACCCCTTCGCTAGTCTGAACTCTTCTTCTCATTGTTTGTCTTGTATGTGTTCTGTGTTTCACTTATCATAGGAAGGGACTGTCGTCAAGTTGTCCACTGCTGCTAGGGTAGTTGTGGCTAGCAGGCAGGGACATGGGGTGGCCTAGTATCAAAGGTCACTGTCTCCATCTCCCCCCTCCTCCCAGGTTCCAGCATCAGGTACTGGGGAATTGCTTAACAATAGTTGTGTGTATACAGCTCCCATGCAGACCTATTTTTCTCCATAGTTACAGACTACAAACACATCGCTTCAGACATGGGAATAACCCCTCCCCATCTTGATCACTGTTCCAGAAATTTCGGGGACAGCAGAGCTAGATGTACCTATAAGTCCCACTATGGGGTAGATTTGCTGCAATGGGAATACAATTATAATCCTGTTATAGAGTTTCATGATTCCTTATGTTCCATAGACGACTCTCTCATCTAGTATGGCCACATATGATCCCTACAGGAGTTGGTGCTCAGACAGAGCCATTAGATGCCCCCAAGGAAAACTGGTGAGCATCAAGGAGATCTTTGTATTGGTGCTCTGGAGTTACCATTCGAATACAATATGTCCGAACCTCGTGAGGGAGATCTTCCCGAACAACCCAACCTAGGATCTTCTCATTTTTGGGTTGGAAGGGTATAAGGGCTTTCTCTTTAATTTGTTCTGGCATTACTGGTCCTGAACCCTCAAAACAAAGCTTAGCCAACTGTTGCCTTCTTTCCTTCAACTTTTTGACTTCATAGTCCATTCTTGCCCTCCCAAAACGTTCTACCTTATCCCAGAACGTGCAGTTAAAGTAGGAGTAGAGGTTCCAGTCTAGTTTATTCCATTCCCTCAATTTTTTTATGTCTTCATGGTCTAGTGTTTTTGAGGTCTCACGACTGTTCAGTTTAAAAGTCACTACATCGTTGAGGTCCCAACACAACTCCTCTTTTAGGAGAATCATGGATTCATCAAAGTATTCTGCTAGAAGAACCAAGTTAAATATGTTCTCCACGGCTCGGATTCCAGATTTTGCATAGGTTTCCGTAAATGGAACATCAGAGTCAAATCCAAGGTCAAACCATACTGGGTTACGAGCATAGTTATTGTATCTGTCACCTGTTCGATAGTAACGTGATGGGTGAGAAATAAAGGCTTTGAGATTCGGGGCCTTCTTGAATGCCATCGAATAAGCATGATAGTAGGAAAAAGATGACTCGGCCACGTTGGCTGGGTCCCGAAGAATGGTGAAGTAG
Source organism: Leptodactylus fuscus (assembly GCF_031893055.1). Taxonomy (NCBI): domain Eukaryota; kingdom Metazoa; phylum Chordata; class Amphibia; order Anura; family Leptodactylidae; genus Leptodactylus; species Leptodactylus fuscus. The sequence goes on along the minus strand of NC_134269.1, from coordinate 14,057,655 downwards.
AACGTGTCTGGAGGCATCACCTTCCGAACCTGTGAAATTAATGGATAGTGTTAAACAAATTCTTAAAATTTGGTGGCAACAAAAAATTGCTGTTCATTTATGTATACTACCTGTATGGACCATTGATCATCATGAGACTTGTTGTGTCAAAGAGATACACAGTATTACCTCAAGGCATATTGTACTACTGAAGATATATTGTGTTGCCCCATGTTACACCATGGGAGGTCCTATGGGTCAGAATTGAAAACCAAGGCCAGTCAGGGACTGACATAGATTTCAGGTATAGCTCATGGTAATTTACTCAAAATTGGAGAGCAGACCAAAAAAAAGTGGGGCTATTTTTGGCACAGGGTTCTCTCGATGGCCACTGTCAAGACCTTATGTGTAGTAGTGGATGGAGTTTAGGAGAACCCAGCAGCAAGGAGAGTTAAGTGATACTGGTTCTTATCTTGTGGATCAAAGGCAGGGTCGGACTGAGGGCCCTGCTCACAAGAGCTTACAATCTATGAGGTGGGGGGGTGACACAAGAGGTAGCAGGGGTGACATTGGAGGTAGCATTGCTTATAGTGGTCAGACAATTTTGTAATAGAGGTTACTGTCATTACACAAGCATAAATCTGTATGAGCCATCACCAGTTGTGTCCTTTATCGTGCAGATGGTGCCTAGACATAAAGATGGCACCGGAAGCCAAATCTGGTGATGGTTTCTCCAATGGGGGCTGTGTAGAGAGAGAAGAGCAGAGGGTCTAGGACCGAGCCCTGAGGAACCCCAACAGCAAGGGAAAGAGGGGAGGAAACAGAGCCCGCAAATGATACGCTGAAAGTGCGGTCTGAGAGATAAGAGGAGAACCAGGAGAGCGCAGTGTCCATGAGGCCGACTGAGGAGGAGATGATGGTCAGCAGTGTCAAATGCTGCTGAGAGAGGGGAGGTTAGAGACGGGTCGATAGCAGCACAGGACAGGTCAAGGGAGGATTAATTTAATAGCATGGTTATGACAGCATGTTTTAAAGAGGATGGAAAAATTCCAGAAGAGAGAGAGGTTAAATATTTTAGTAAGGTAAGTTGTGATAGCAGGCAACAGACTGGAGAAGGTGTGAGGGGAAGGGGTCACTACTGCAGGTTGTAGGGCGAGATGAAGAAAGTAGTTGGGATGCTTCCTCTTCTGTAACAGGTTCAAAAGATGAGAATGGACAGTCTGAAGTGTGGTTGGTGAGGGGATAAGTACTAAGGTAGGTGAGGGGATCAGTGCTATGGTAGGTGAGGGGATCAGTACTATGGTAGGGGAGAGGGATCAGTGCTATGGTAGGTGAGGGGATCAGTACTATGGTAGGGGAGGAGATCAGTACTATGGTAGGTGAGGGGGATCAGTACTATGATAGGTGAGGGGATCAGTACTATGGTAGGTGAGGGGGATCAGTACTATGGTAGGTGAGGGGATCAGTACTATGGTAGGTGAGGGGATCAGTACTATAGTAGGTGAGGGGATCAGTACTATGGTAGGTGAGGGGATCAGTACTATGGTAGGTGATGGGATCAGTACTATGGTAGGTGAGGGGATCAGTACTATAGTAGGTGAGGGGATCAGTACTATGGTAGGTGAGGGGATCAGTACTATGGTAGGTGAGGGGATCAGTGCTATGGTAGGTGAGGTGGATCAGTACTATGGTAGGTGAGGTGGATCAGTACTGTGGTAGGTGAGAGGATCAGTGCTATGGTAGGTGAGGGGATCAGTACTATGGTAGGTGAGGGGATCAGTACTATGGTAGGTGACGGGATCAGTACTATGGTAGGTGAGGGGATCAGTACTATGGTAGGTGAGGGGGATCAGTACTATGGTAGGTGAGGTGGATCAGTACTGTGGTAGGTGAGAGGATCAGTACTATGGTAGGTGAGGGGGATCAGTACTATGGTAGGTGAGAGGATCAGTACTATGGTAGGTGAGGGGGATCAGTACTATGGTAGGTGAGAGGATCAGTACTATGGTAGGTGAGGTGGATCAGTACTGTGGTAGGTGAGAGGATCAGTACTATGGTAGGTGAGGGGGATCAGTACTATGGTAGGTGAGAGGATCAGTACTATGGTAGGTGAGGGGGATCAGTACTATGGTAGGTGAGGGGATCAGTACTATGGTAGGTAAGGAGAGCAGTACTATGGTAGGGGAGGAGATCAGTACTATGGTAGGGGAGGAGATCAGTACTATGGTAGGTGAGGGGGATCAGTACTATGGTAGGTGAGAGGATCAGTACTATGGTAGGTGAGGGGATCAGTACTATGGTAGGTGAGGGGATCAGTACTATGGTAGGGGAGGAGATCAGTACTATGGTAGGTGAGGGGGATCAGTACTATGATAGGTGAGGGGATCAGTACTATGGTAGGTGAGGGGGATCAGTACTATGGTAGGTGAGGGGATCAGTACTATGGTAGGTGAGGGGATCAGTACTATAGTAGGTGAGGGGATCAGTACTATGGTAGGTGAGGGGATCAGTACTATGGTAGGTGATGGGATCAGTACTATTGTAGGTGAGGGTATCAGTACTATAGTAGGTGAGGGGATCAGTACTATGGTAGGTGAGGGGATCAGTACTATGGTAGGTGAGGGGGATCAGTACTATGGTAGGTGAGGTGGATCAGTACTATGGTAGGTGAGGGGATCAGTACTATGGTAGGTGAGGGGGATCAGTACTATGGTAGGTGAGAGGATCAGTGCTATGGTAGGTGACGGGATCAGTACTATGGTAGGTGAGGGGATCAGTACTATGGTAGGTGAGGGGATCAGTACTATGGTAGGTGAGGTGGATCAGTACTGTGGTAGGTGAGAGGATCAGTGCTATGGTAGGTGAGGGGATCAGTACTATGGTAGGTGAGGGGATCAGTACTATGGTAGGTGACGGGATCAGTACTATGGTAGGTGAGGGGATCAGTACTGTGGTAGGTGAGAGGATCAGTACTATGGTAGGTGAGGGGGATCAGTACTATGGTAGGTGAGGGGATCAGTACTATGGTAGGTGAGGGGATCAGTACTATGGTAGGTGAGGGGATCAGTACTATGGTAGGTGAGGGGATCAGTACTATGGTAGGTGAGGGGATCAGTACTATGGTAGGTGAGGGGATCAGTACTATGGTAGGTGAGGGGATCAGTACTATGGTAAGGTGAGGGGATCAGTACTATGGTAGGTGAGGGGGATTAGTACTATGGTAGGTGACGGGATCAATACTATGGTAGGTGATGGGATCAGTACTATGGTAGGTGACGGGATCAATGGTAGGTGACGGGATCAATACCTGAGGTTTGGGCAGTTATTTCCTGACGGATCTTATCAATTTTGTCTATTACTCCTTCTGTCCTCTATAAGGTTTCTGGTTTGTCCTTACACTACAGGTGCAACTGTTTTCTGGCACCTTGTCCTGACATTACTTCATGGTTACTAAGCAGCTAAGTCCATCCTGCCTTGTGCCAAGCTTCGGTGGTTACCTCGGGATGACCTTAGACTCTGCGAACCAGAACGGTATAGAATTATAAGTAGTTTGTTTGCTGTTGCTGTCAGTTTCCTGCTGTATATTAATACATTATCTAAGTAACACATCTATTACCTTCTGGGACTTGCTTAAGTGGCAAATCCACAACATGTTTTACCTTACAAAGATATATCACAAGTCTCTGTTGCTATTAAATTTCGACAAATTGTTTTATAGTCAGAGGTACAATTTTTGGACCTTAACTAACAAAACGTGAGAATATCTCATTGGAAGAAGGTGGGAGAAAAATATAATTTGTTGCAATTACAAGAATTCTAGTAATGACGGTTCACCCCAAGACTTAGCTATTACCTCCTGATAATTGAAGCGCATATGATGGCACATGATGTCGTAAGGCTGCCCAGAGGACACATTGTATCCCTTCACATCATGAGATTGGAAGGAATATGGATAGTTGAATTGATATCTGTAAGGCAGAGCGAAAACCAAACCATTCCGTTCACCGTATCGATGCAGAAGGTTCAGTATGGTGCTCCCGGCTGTCTTGTGCGTCTTCAGAAACATGATATGCTGTTTGGGTTGGCATGTCCGGTAGGAAGGCGAAGGCTTCTTAGTTACAAGGTGTAGTGGAGGAATCTGGGGAGAACTGAGGATACAGAAAGTCTACGTTACATGGTGGATTAACTTACCAACCGAAGATGCAATACCAGACAGTGGCCATGGGCAAGAGTGGCGGTGAAAAATAAAAAAAACCAGAACCTTCCTTCTAATCTGTCCTTGTCATCCCTCCACTGATTCTAGTTGGAATTTACTTTGTAGCCCCCACCATTCCAGAGCAGTCAGTGCTGTTAGTGTTGGTGCCTGATATGATAACTAGACTCCCTAATATCAAGTGTCAGGCAGGAACAGGCCAAGGGGGTGTGACTCAGAATACCAATCACAGGCAAGGGCCTGATTCATGTCCCCTTTGCCTGTTACTGTATCATACCATGTACTTGTCATCAGGCACCAGAACGAGCTGCAGTAATTATTTAGGAATGGTGAGGGCTCGAGAAAAACTTCCAATTGTGCCAGAATCAGTGGAGGAGCACCTTGTATGCAAAGAGCTAGACCTGGTGGAGGTGGTGGAAGGTACATTTTAAAGTAGTTCACTCACCTCTTTGGGAAGTAGATCTCCAGAATCTGAAGAGCAAATCCAATAGTCATAAGGACTAGGAGGCCATAACCCAGGACTTGTATCCTGCAGACTTGACTTAACCTCATTCTCCTGTAGGAAACATCAGTGAGGGTGATATCAGATATTCGAGGGCTCAGTACACACACAGCAGATTGCACTAACCACTTGGCATGGTATGGCACCTTATGGTATGGACTCTGATAGCACCACAGGAATTCTCTGGAAAAATCATGGGGCCGCCCTCCACAGTCTCCACTGTGATCTTTATTATTAGAAGGAGACCTGAGCTATGCATTATACCTAGTGACCCTATTCTCATAGGCATAGTGACCGTGACAGTATCACTTGCCTCAAGGACGCGAATGTACTGCCATTGAGAGAAATGGTGCTGGAGCGTGCGCAGTAGCACTCCGGAGGGAGCAATACTACGCATGCGCCGGATTTGAACCAATCCTGCCCAAAGAAGAGGACGATGAAGCCAGGGACGAGCCAGGACCGGAGAGCGTCGCTGAAAGAAGAGGAAGGCATGCCAGAAGATAACGTCGGTCCGTGCATGATCACCCACCGTACACGATAAGTATAATTTGCATATATGTTTTATGGTTTTATTTTAAAATTGGGGTGGGGGTTAAAATAACATTAGCAGTGCCTGAATAGCCTTTTTAAAGGCTATTCACGCATATGTGGGGCTCATACAGCAAATTTTTGCTGATAGGGCCCCTTTAAATGAATGGCTGACCCTGCAATGTATGGTAGGTCTGGTCTGCCAGAGTGAAAGGTGCTTTTATGGAGAAATCGTTTATTCTGGTACACACAGTGGTACCCTCCTCTCTGTGGCACCTAACGGCAGGATTTGTGGAAGGGAATTGCAATAGGAGCAATTCCCCAGTAGCTGCTGGTGATCTCTGGGGTAGGGGCAGAATAGACAGTGAGCCCTAAGCTGAATTCCCCCTACTGGACCCCCAACTGGACGATGGGCCCTTCCTATATAAGTGACAACACAGAACAAAGACAAGACAAACAACAAAGGGAGGTCAGCTAACCAAGGGTCTTGTAACAGTTAAGCAATGCAGTACAGAATCAAAATCCAAGAGAGTAGTCAAAGGGTAAGTCAGAGGCCAGAGGTCAGTAATACAATTGTAGCAGAAGAGGAGCTTAGCAGTGACAAAGTCACAATAACCAGCAGGCCTGTGAGGGCCGATCTACTGTACATAGAAAGCCCAAGACCCTCCCTAGGCTTGACTGGAAGACAGACTGTCAAACAGACAGGAAAGGATAACATTAACCATTAGAGGGGCAGAGGGAATCAAGGTGCAGGAGATGGGTGTGGTGGAAATTACTGAGATAGAGCAGTGTTCACACAGTGCAATGAAAAATACTGAGCAAGGAATCAAACTGAACTCACCTCTTGTGCCTCAACGTGCGAACGGAGGGCCACACAGAGACGCGAACAGGCAGAGACATTGCAATTTGATTATACAAGAATATTAATGACCTGCCCCCAATTCTATACCCTGCGGTCTTACCTCCTGAGAGCTTCTGGCAGAAGATTGCCTTCCATGTGATTTGATGGTTTCAGTGGAATCCCCATTGTGAAAAAACGACCTACAAAGAGATATAGATTGTACAATAAGCAATTTGCACGATTCTCCCCAATATTGTCACAATTTTTGTTACAAAGTCATGGGCTATGGAAGAGTACTGTCAGGGGGGAGGATGTTCCTCACAGTGCAGCAATGATGCTAGGCTGTAGAGTCTCCCTTTCTGACAGTGGAGGGATATCGATGCCAAAACTAACGGCAAGATATCTCCAGCAATAAGGCGCATATGGGCAATTTGCTTATGATCGGAGGTGAGTAATTACATTGGAGTGGTCAGTGGATGCCCCTACAGTGATATGTACAGTGGGGAAAAAAAGTATTTAGTCGGCCACCAATTGTGCAAGTTTTCCTACTTAAAAAGATGAGGTCGGCCTGTAAGTGACATCATAGGTGACCTCAACTATGAGAGACACAATGAGAAAACAAATCCAGAAAATCACATTGTCTGATCTGGAAAGAATTAACATCTCTAGTAGCTACTTACTTGCAGAGATGGCTGGTCCGGTGCCCGGTGTTCTCGTTCTTCTTCGCCTCGCTGCCCCCGCCTCCCAGGTTAGTGTTAAAGCGCTAGGAAGAAGGAGGGGCTTGTGGCTTAGGAGAGTGTGGGTGGGTACAGGGTGCCCACACTCTCCTAACCTGGTAGGCGGGGGCAGCGAGGCAAAGAAAAACGAGAACACCGGGCACCGGACCAGCCATCTCTGCAGGTAAGTGGACACCAGGGGGGACTAAGTAGCCAGAGGATTAATAAAAAATCCTCTGGCTACTTAGTGATTAAAAAAAATCACTACACAGCGTAGATTCTAACAATTAAAGCGTTCCATTGTTAGATTCCATGCTGTATAGTGAATAGGATTGTTTTTAAAATCTGATCTCCGATTAGTAAAAAAATCCCATTGACTTACATTGGGATCGGAATTGGGATCGAGATCGGGTTCGAATGAAAAATGATCGGAAATCGGATTTTAAAATCGATCCTGAAAAGTCAAGATCGGCTCCACCCTAGTCACACTCCAAACATATCCAACGTAACAAAGGCTCCCATCAGTAACACACTAAACCGCCAGGGACTCAGATCCTGCAGTGCCAGACGTGTCACCTGCTTAAGCCAGCACATGTCCGGGCCCGTCTGAAGTTTGCTAGATAGTATTTGGATGATCCAGAAGAGTATTGGGAGAATTTCATATGGTCAGATGAAACCAAAGTAGAACTGTTTGGTAGTATTAGGGCTCATTCACACTACGTATACGGCAGCTTATTCTGAACGTAAAAGACGTTCAGAATCAGCGGCGTATAAAGCAGTTCCATTCCTTTCTATGGGAGCCAGCATACGAGCGCTCCCCATAGAAATGAATGGGCTGCTTTTTTCACTACAAGCACTCCCATTGAAGTGAATGGGAAGCGCTCACGTGTACGGCTTGGCATGAGCCATATACGCCGGCACTTCCCATTCACTTCAATGGGAATGCTTGTAGTGAAAAAAGCAGCCCATTCATTTCTATGGGGAGCGCTCGTATGCTGGCTCCCATAGAAATGAATGGAACTGCTTTATACGCCACTTATTCTGAACGTGTTTTACGTTCAGAATAAGCTGCCGTATACGTAGTGTGAATGAGCCCTTATAGTAGTTATATACTTGTACATAGGAGCAGTATTATAATAGTGATAGTAGTACTATAGTAGTAATAATAGTAGTATAACAGTTTTATTCTTTTATATAACAATGCTTTTTCACTGTATTTTTCCTTCTGTATTTTTAGCTGCAATTTACTATGTGTCTTACATTGAAATCAACAAATCCAGAGTTGTAATGAAATTAATGAGCAGTGGTGTAAAAATTAGAGGTGATGAATGTTCAGAATTGACATTGGTTATAGATATATTGCGTATTCTGTCTCTATGGGCAGGTGGTGACGCCTAGTGGTGGATATGCAGCACGTCTGCCGTAAAAAAAATCCCTGTTCCATATATTCTGCCTTTAAAAAATCAGAATGCAGAGGATTTAGAAAAAACTGCCTTTGCACCATTTTTTCATTGATTTTATATTTACAGCGTCTATTGTGCGCCACGATGCCTAATTTGTATATGTTTGGTTTTATTAACTTTACGGAATTGGGAAAGTGGATGGTTCAAATTTCTATTTTATAATGGATCCTATAAATCAAAGTCAACGTTGGAAAGTATCAAGAAGTAAAATCCACATACCCATTATAACATGCCATATAGTCTGGACTCCGCCCACTGACACTGCCCAACGTGTATTAACCATTCGGAATATGAAAGAAGAGAATATTAACTATTTCCCGCCATCACGCCGCCTTATTACATCCGAAATTCCGAGTTAATGTGGATGTGGATGTAAAAAGTGGGGTTGAGCCGATCTTGGGATTTCAGGATCGGTTTTAAAATCCAATTTTCGATCATTTTCCAGCCGATCCCGATCGTGAAATTTGCTTGATCGACGATCGGGATCCGATCAGTGTCCCCGGGTCTTCTAGTGCCCACATACCTGGTTGATCCTGCCCATAAACGTGAGGAAGTCAGTGTGTGTCCGCACCGTCCTAGGCATGAGTGAAATAAGAGAGCTGGAATCGTCTGTCTATCTCACGGACACTTGAATTACCGCTGTGTGTCTACGGGGTCAGTGTGATATACTAGAACAGCGTGATATACTGACACTAGAATTCTCTTCACATGTCTCTCTTTGTACTGGTGCTTATATTTTGAGAATAGGTAGCTATATCCATTAGAGGATAGTATATAAGTGAACAAACTAATCTATGTTAAGCACATGATAGGTAGTCATGTCTGATGAATTATCACGTGGCCCACAGTTGGGAGCCCCATGGGTATCCAAATCTTTATCTGTATATACACCTAAGTTTCCACCAATTCATATGGTATTAGTTCATTGAAAATCTCATCCAGTAACTTAGTCCATATATTTATGCATTGCGCATGCGCGTATTGCTAACACATGCGTTCTATCATGCTTACACCTGATCGGAGACTGACCGCCTGGGCTATGTCAGTACATATGCCTGGTGATTCTGTGCATGCATACTTTGCTAATTCCAATGATCGTAGACTGTTGTCTCTTAAGAATACGGCGCATGCGCAGGATTGCTGGGCATGCTCACTGGCGTTTTTGTACTGGACAATGACTAAGTGATATAGAGGAAGGAGTGCACTTGCACTTAAGAAGTTTTCTGACTGGATGTTGGTAGTATACGCCCTAAAAAGGGTGTGGCTAGTATTAGGTTTGTGTTAGGATGGGCCCAACCTGATCCCTGTCCAGTGCTGGAGTCACTGCTGGTTCCAGGGCTGGGGTAGGCTGAAGGCCTCCGTTTGAGTTTCTGCCTAGTGTCGAGACTGCCACTTCTGGGGTCAGGAGGGTCCACACTATCAAGAGAAAACTCTGTAGCATTGACATCACTGGAATTGCTGCTCATCATAGACAGGGACTTAGAAAAGTTGGTTACTAATGAACACAGACATGAGTGAAATAAGAGACCTGGAATCGTCTGTCTATCTTGAGGACACTTAAATTACCGCTGTGTCTACTGTGTCAGTGTGATAGACCAGAACAGCGTGATATACTGACACTAGAATTCTCTTTGCACTGGCAATTTCCGTTACGTTCTAGATTTGTTTTTCATAATTGGGAAACCTTTAGATTGTAGATGGAATTTTTGTGACACACTCTTATACTTTGGTACATCATGTGTCTTGTATATCCGGCTTTACAAAATGCTTTAGGTGTTGCAAAATAAAATTCCGTGCAACAACAAAAAAAAAACATTCTGTGCGAGATTCGCTGCAACAAAATAGTAATTCTATGATACAAGTAACAATCTGTGCTGTAAGTCGGTCGATGGTCCTTGTTCACAATGCAAAAATATACCAACCCTAGTGGCTGCCATTTGTTACAAAGTGTAATTTTCTGTACAGAAGGATTATTATGAGGCTCGTTGGGCACAAAAATGAATTCTGTGATGGATTTTTATGCGACATATTTTGGTTTTCTGACACAAAAAAGAATTCTATGATCACAAAATGAATTGTGTACACACAGAGCAAATTTTTGTGACCGCAAAAATATTCTGTGATCACAAACAAAAATTCTGTGCCCCCCCTATATATGATATACTTACTATGTCCCCTGCTTATCCATTCTTACAAAGCTTCAGCTGACCTTAGAGTCTCTGCAGGACAAGTTCCTCCGGCAACTACTCCTGGATACAGGTGGTAAGACAGTAGTATACTTTGTTGTTTCTCCACTTTCCATCCTCCTGCTTCCTTTGACACAGCTCCCAGATTGTGATGCCGGACTCCACCTCCCGTAGTGCTCACCCCACAGGAGGTCCATCATTGTGTGATACTGTCACCTACAGGACAAAATAATTATATCTCCTCTAAAACAGACAAGACATAAATATTACATGTCTCATGCTGATGGTCCCATCGGCCACCGACTTTCTACAGACCCCTGTGCAGCTCATGGCACAGTTGGTTTGTCTGTCCCTGAGTTGACCATGAGCATGTGGAGTTCCAAGTCACACAAGTCCTATATCATCCAATTCTGGGATGTTCACTAATTCTTTTCGTCCACCGGCATCATCACGCTCAAGAGGTTCCTTCCATTTCTCCCAAACATCATCATGAAATGGAAGTATCTGGTGGCTGAGTGTACAGTGTTATTATATACCCACATAGGTTCCTCATCATGGTCAGGCGACCAATCCCTCTTCCATTTCTCCAGCATTCTTGGTAAGAGAGTCTTCCATATCTTGTAGAGGCGACTCAGTTCTTCAGTCAATTTTAACAGCAAAATAGGTTCCATGGTGGTAGTGTAGATGAGCGGGTCACTCATATGGCAAGATAAAGTGTTTCCGTTTGACCCGGACCACTGTTTCCACCATCTAACTTTAACTGAGGACCACTACTGTGAGCCTGATTAAATGGTCTACTATGACCAGCAAGTACTTGTATCACTACAGAGACTCTTCTACTGTTAGATAATCCATCATCACTGGCTGGAAGGTATAGCTGGTCTGGATACTGCCAATGGTAGCTTATTGCCCCTTGGCTTTGGTCTGTTTACAGTTCTGGCACCGAATGTACACCGTGAGCACCATCTTTTAAGGTCTTAGCGGTAGTAGAATCTCTGGTGCTTTGAAAACATCTTGGCTGGCCTAAAGTGTTCTTTTCTTTTATTTATCCTCTTTCACCTTATCAGTGGATATCACTACCTGCCAAATAGGCCTTATCTCAGTAGAGCGCAGACCTTGGCAAAGGGCTTCCATCCGAATGGCCAAATGACCTCTCTGCTGTCAATTTCATTCCAACAATAACCATTTTTTTTACACCAAGCCTGAGCTTCCACCTTTTACACTCTGGGGTATGAAGAAACCCTAGAGCATAATAATGTCACTTTCACATCACTTCAGGAGCCAAATAGTATTTTATAGATATGTTTTATAAATAGGTTCCTAGGAGTCCTAAGAGTATTCTACACTATGTTTTATAGATGGGTTCCTAGGAGCTCCGTATATTATCTCCTATCTCTCTCTAGTCCTAACACTACACTAATCCCCAGAACCCCGTACACTGTATTATCTGTGTATTATCTCCTATCTCTCTCTAGTATAACACTACACTAATGCCCAGAACCCTCCACACTGTATTATCTGTGTATTATCTCCTATCTCTCTCTAGTATAACACTACACTAATCCCCAGAACCCCGTACACTGTATTATCTGTGTATTATCTCCTATCTCTCTCTAGTCCTAACACTACACTAATCCTCAGAGGCCCCCCACACTGTATTATCTGTGTATTATCTCCTATCTCTCTCTAAATATAACACTACACTAATCCCCAGAACCCCCCACACTGTATTATCTGTGTATTATCTCCTATCTCTCTCTAGTATAACACTACACTAATCCTCAGAACCCCCCACACTGTATTATCTGTGTATTATCTCCTATCTCTCTCTAGTATAACACTACACTAATCCCCAGAACCCCCCCCCCACTGTATTATCTGTGTATTATCGCCTATCTCTCTCTAGTATAACACTACACTAATCCCCAGAACCCCCCCCCCCACTGTATTATCTGTGTATTATCTCCTATCTCTCTCTAGTATAACACTACACTAATCCCCAGAACCCCTCCCCCACTGTATTATCTGTGTATTATCTCCTATCTCTCTCTAAATATAACACTACACTAATCCCCAGAACCCCCCCCCACTGTATTATCTGTGTATTATCGCCTATCTCTCTCTAGTATAACACTACACTAATCCCCAGAACCCCCCACACTGTATTATGTGTATTATCTCCTATCTCTCTCTAGTATAACACTACATTAATCCTCAGAACCCCCTACACTGTATTATCTGTGTATTATCGCCTATCTCTCTCTAGTCCTAACACTACACTAATCCCCAGAACCCCCCACACTGTATTATGTGTATTATCTCCTATCTCTCTCTAGTATAACACTACACTAATCCCCAGAACCCCCCACACTGTATTATCTCCTATCTCTCTCCAGTACTATCACTACACTAATCCCCAGAACCCCCCCCCCCACTGTATTATCTGTGTATTATCTCCTATCTCTCTCTAAATATAACACTACACTAATCCCCAGAACCCCCCACACTGTATTATCTGTGTATTATCTCCTATCTCTCTCTAGTATAACACTACACTAATCCCCAGAACCCCCCCACTGTATTATCTGTGTATTATCGCCTATCTCTCTCTAGTATAACACTACACTAATCCCCAGAACCCCCCACACTGTATTATCTGTGTATTATCTCCTATCTCTCTCTAGTATAACACTACACTAATCCCCAGAACCCCCCACACTGTATTATCTGTGTATTATCTCCTATCTCTCTCTAGTATAACACTACACTAATCCCCAGAACCCCCCCCCCCCCCACTGTATTATCTGTGTATTATCTCCTATCTCTCTCTAGTATAACACTACACTAATCCCCAGAACCCCCCACACTGTATTATCTGGGTATCATCTCCTGAGATCAGGAGATGTCAGATGTAGCAGCGATGAGATCAGTAGATGTATTGTCAGACGTTGCAGAGGTGAGTTTGCCGTTTGGCACCCATGCTGCGGTTTTATCACAGTGCAATCCAAAGTCAGTTTGCAGGGATGCAAAAGAGAGAAAAAGAAAAACACATGTTCCCGACCCCCAGGAGCTACAAGAGTCAGGTTACCCCCAAATGGTTTGCTTACTATGTAATCCAGATGTGGAGTTCGTGGCCAGGGGGGAGGGGGGGGGGGGTTACAAAAATGCCAGAGTGAGGAGCCAGTGCCAGGTAATAGTATATACTACACAAAGCTACTATATCCAATGTAACCCAACTCTCCTGAACACCTGAATGGTAATGTGTCTAGTGATACAAGACCAGCTGAGTACCAGTCTACCATTCTCAACTCTAGAAAAGATGAGTAACAACCCCTGTGAACATAGTGCAGCCTTATTGGTTATCAGCCAGTCAAAACTTCAAGTGGCGGTGGTCCAAATAATCTCTCCCTAATGGACAGACAGCTGGCCCCCTGCCTGGCCCTCTTATTACATAGGAGACGCTAACTTTAGGGTGCATTCACACTGAGTAAACGCTAGCTTATTCTGAACGTAAAACACGTTCAGAATAAGCGGCGTCTAAAGCAGCTCCATTCATTTCTATGGGAGCGGGGATACGAGCGCTCCCCATAGAAATGAATGGGCTGCTTCTTTCACTCCGTGCAGTCCCATTGAAGTGAATGGGGAGTGCCGGCGTGTACGCTCCGGCATGAGCAGAGCTTGCCGTACACGCCGGCACTCCCCATTCACTTCAATGGGACTGCACGGAGTGAAAGAAGCAGCCCATTCATTTCTATGGGGAGCGCTCGTATCCCCGCTCCCATAGAAATGAATGGAGCTGCTTTAGACGCCGCTTATTCTGAACGTGTTTTACGTTCAGAATAAGCTAGCGTTTACTCAGTGTGAATGCACCCTTAGAGGAATTTGGGAAGTTGTGACATTTCAGGTGCAGTACCATCTGCAGCCCGTAGGAGTGTTCTATATACAGGATAGAGATCCTATGTAGCTGCTCTGCAAATCATTACAGGCATATTTAATGGTACTACTGGTCCCAGCATTCCCATAATTGGGGGGGGGGGGTCATCATATGTTTGGGTTCCTACTAACCAGTGCTCTTTAGATCCCCTGCAGGTGATCCAACTTTCCTAGTCCGGTCCCATGTGCTCTGACAACTATATCGCTAGATATTTTGCAGCACGGGGTGTCAGTATAATGGCGCAGGGTGTCAATACTTTTGAAACGTTTTCTTATTGTGCAATCTTGAAGACGGACATTCCAAGTAATATGATCGCAGATGTAGAAGTAGTAGCTGAGATGCTGCCACGGCGGGGCGTGTGCACCAAACACTTGGCAATAATACTTTATTTACGCTACCGCTAAGCTGCAGCTGTAATATATTGGCCTCCTAATGGACTGGAAGAAGATGTCTTAAAGAGCACTGCCTCTAAAATATAGGGTATGACTGTGACCAGTGGGGGGCAGCACTTTTATGTGTCAGTCTTTACTGTATTTGTGGCATTGTATTCATGATTATTCACAATTAGTGGGAACTTCAGGGATCAAGACTTTATAAAACCCCTTAGAGGTATAAATCCCTGTAGGCTACACTGGCATTTCACTAAAACATGTAGCATGGGTGTCTAACCCCTTAAATTTCAAAGAAAACCCTTTGGAGTCCAGGACTCCTAAGGAATGTTCCTGTGTTTATCTGCAGCACTGCCTGGAATGGTACATTGTGACAAAGCAGCCGTATGAGCAGAGACATATAGGAATTGTACTATAAAGCTTATTATAAATATGAATGAATCAGTTGTACTTTCCTATACTATACCATGTAGGATGTGACTGCTGTAGATGCTCGGGGCGGATGTCTCTCTACTCTCAAGACATCTGTATTGTTTGGTCTCAATAAGTCTCAACTTGTTCCAAAGAATTCTCATCATCGTCCTCTCATGTATGAGATAAACAATCTGCCCGAAGGGATCTCTGCAAGCTTGTGCTAAGGACAAACATTACTACACAGAGCGGTGCACATCAGTATGGAGAAGACATGTTATATAGTATACTATCTGCTATAATACTGCTCTCTATGTACAAGAGTGTTCTATATTACTACCCACTATGTATATAAATGTAATTAATATAATATTCCTATGTACAAGAATATAACTACTATAATACTGCTCCTATGTACAAGAATATAACTACTATAATACTACTCCTATGTACAAGAATATAACTACTATAATACTGCTCCTATGTACAAGAATATAACTACTATAATGCTGCCTCTGTATACAAGAATATAACTACTATAATACTACTCCTATGTACAAGAATATAACTACTATAATACTACTCCTATGTACAAGAATATAACTACTATAATACTCCCCCTATGTACAAGAATATAACTACTATAATACTGCCCCCTATGTACAAGAATATAACTACTATAATACTGCTCCTATGTACAAGAATATAACTACTATAATACTACTCCTATGTACAAGAATATAACTACTATAATACTGCTCCTATGTACAAGAATATAACTACTATAATGCTGCCTCTGTATACAAGAATATAACTACTATAATACTACTCCTATGTACAAGAATATAACTACTATAATACTACTCCTATGTACAAGAATATAACTACTATAATACTCCCCCTATGTACAAGAATATAACTACTATAATACTGCCCCCTATGTACAAGAATATAACTACTATAATACTGCTCCTATGTACAAGAATATAACTACTATAATACTACTCCTATGTACAAGAATATAACTACTATAATACTGCTCCTATGTACAAGAATATAACTACTATAATACTACTCCTATGTACAAGAATATAACTACTATAATACCTACAGTAATACCTTACTGCATGCCAACAGTCAACACCCTGCCCATACGAAAAACTCTTTGCCCTTGGGTGAATTAATTAGGGCTAGACGAGCATGCGCGACAGAGGATAGCTTTCAGAAAAATAGATTGGAAATTGGTAGGAGGTTTAGGGACAGGGGGTATCCGCGTTGGACCATCAAGAGAGCGGAAGCAATTGTGGCGGGGTATGATAGAAAAACCTTACTTGCCCCCAAATACACCAGTACAAAGAATTCTGATGATACTAATATTTATTTTTCTACTACTTTTAGTCACAATTACCACCAGGTTGTGGACGTTATCAAGAAAAATATGCCCATCTTATACCAAGATGAAATCTTGGGTTTTATTCTGACATCAAGGTGCAAATACATCTCCAGGAGGGGTAAAACTCTTGGTAATATGCTCTCACCCAGTTTGTATGTTAATCATTCGTCTGTTCAAAGTGAAACGTGGTTACACCTCAAAGGTTTTTTTAAATGTGGTACCAGCAGGTGTAACGTGCAAATTTGTTGATAAAACCTCTATATTTGAGGATTCAGAGGGCAAACGCACATACCATATAAAAAATTTTTTGAATTGCTCTAGCACTTATGTGGTGTATATGGTTACATGCACAGATTGTAATAAGAAGTACATTGGATGCACCACACGCGCTTTGAAAGTGAGGATGGCTGAGCACATTTACAGTATTGTCAATAAGAACTGTACAAAGTCCACAGGAGTATCTCACCATTTTATAGATAATCATGATGGTGATATTAGTACCTTTTCTTTTAAGGCTATTGATCAAGTAAGAAGATTACCTCGAGGAGGTGATCGGGAGCATCAGTTAAAATTGCTGGAAGCCAAGTGGATATTTAGATTAAATACACGTTTTCCACAGGGCTTAAACAGGAGGAATGATCTGTCCTTTATTTATTAACAACAATCAGTCACTTATAAATTTTTGGAATATTTACTGGTGAGAGTCAAGTGTGGTTTGCATACATTTGTTTCTGGTTCACCTATACATGTTCAGGGGTGAAAAGTTTTTACCCAACTTAAATACTCCTATTACAACCAATGGTACTTTATCATGGGTCCAGCATTATTCTGTATAAATTACAGCTTTTAATGTTGAGTCCTAATTTCATTTCCTCCTCACAAGTAATGTCAGACGTGGGTGTACGTAGGTTACTCCATATATGGGTATTGTATCCATCATGATCTAACTAGTCATTAATATACACGCATTAACCCTTGGGACCATACGAAAGTTGTGGAAAATGGACACTATTGTTTAAAAAGAGTTTTTTGTGGCACGTATGTACATTAATTGGAGTAGCATGGCAGTTAACATCTGCGCATAAACGCTCTCGTAGACATGGGCGCCATATTTGTTACGGGTATGGAGGAAATAACGTGCGACTAGAGCTTTTGCTGCACATGCGCATTAATGTAATGAGTTTCGTAATTGACGCAGGCGCATCAGCGCCCCGGGTGACATGGACGCCACATTTAGTATTGGCATTGAGGAGGTAATGCAATGTAAGGATTCCATTATTTTATTTTATATGGATAGGATACTGTAAGAGTGTCATTCATCATGATAGTCAGATGGGGTGGAAATACATACACTCAGGCGCAAGTCATGTTGAGTGTTTATGGGTTCCATATCTACTTGTGGATTTCGGTGCTGATATATATTGGGTTTATACTTACCTGCAGTTTTTTGAATTTTTACATACTTTTTACTAATTTCTACTTTTTCTCTACACTAGAAAGAATAATGTTTGGCTTGAACCAATGATCGTTTTCTGATATACGGACATGAGGAGCCATCATTATAAGGATTTGGCATCCGATGTGGAATATGGGATTTGTTTTTCTCCTTTTTCTTCTGCATTTGTATTTATTATGTCAAAACCTATGAGCCACGATATCATCATACCAGTGGATATACCTATAGCACATGTACTTCAATTTATTATTGTTACGAGAAAGTTACGTAAACATATCACTTTGTAATTTGTATTTGCTAGCATATATTGTTTTTATTCTTTGTGTGTTGTTTGTTGGATGTAATTATGTATATTTAGTACAGCTGCACTTAACACCAGCAGCTTACGTATTTAAACTCCACGGTCAGTCAACTAGATGACTATGACTAAGAAAGCTATGCTTTCGAAACGCGTCAGTCAGACCTAGTGCTAGTTTTTAATTTTTTGTTCTATACCATCTATGTCTGTGGGATGCCTTTTAATGTGGCCATGCGCCATTTAATAAAGTGAAAGATACAATTTCAAGACACGCTGGACCTTCAATTTTTTATTACGTTCATTGACTATAATACTGCTCCTATGTACAAGAATATAACTACTATAATACTACTCCTATGTACAAGAATATAACTACTATAATACTACTCCTATGTACAAGAATATAACTACTATAATACTACTCCTATGTACAAGAATATAACTACTATACTACTGCTCCTATGTACAAGAATATAACTACTATAATACTGCTCCTATGTACAAGAATATAACTACTATAATACTACTCCTATGTACAAGAATATAACTACTATAATACTGCTCCTATGTACAAGAATATAACTACTATAATACTGCTCCTATGTACAAGAATATAACTACTATAATACTGCTCCTATGTACAAGAATATAACTACTATAATACTGCTCCTATGTACAAGAATATAACTACTATAATACTGCTCCTATGTACAAGAATATAACTACTATAATACTACTCCTATGTACAAGAATATAACTACTATAATACTACTCCTATGTACAAGAATATAACTACTATACTACTGCTCCTATGTACAAGAATATAACTACTATAATACTGCTCCTATGTACAAGAATATAACTACTATAATACTGCTCCTATGTACAAGAATATAACTACTATAATACTACTCCTATGTACAAGAATATAACTACTATAATACTACTCCTATGTACAAGAATATAACTACTATACTACTGCTCCTATGTACTAGAATATAACTACTATAATACTACCTCCTATGTACAAGAATATAACTACTATAATACTACCTCTTATGTACAAGAATATAACTACTATAATACTGCTCCTATGTACAAGAATATAACTACTATAATACTACCTCTTATGTACAAGAATATAACTACTATAATACTACCTCTTATGTACAAGAATATAACTACTATAATACTACTCCTATGTACAAGAATATAACTACTATAATACTGCTCCTATGTACAAGAATATAACTACTATAATACTACTCCTATGTACAAGAATATAACTACTATAATACTACTCCTATGTACAAGAATATAACTACTATACTACTGCTCCTATGTACTAGAATATAACTACTATAATACTGCTCCTATGTACAAGAATATAACTACTATAATACTACTCCTATGTACAAGAATATAACTACTATAATACTACCTCCTATGTACAAGAATATAACTAATATAATACTACCTCTTATGTACAAGAATATAACTACTATAATACTGCTCCTATGTACAAGAATATAACTACTATAATACTACCTCTTATGTACAAGAATATAACTACTGTAATACTACTCCTATGTACAAGAATATAATTACTATAATACTCCTCCTATGTACAATAATATAACTACTATAATACTACTCCTATGTACAAGAATATAACTACTATAATACTGCTCCTATGTACAAGAATATAACTACTATAATACTGCTCCTATGTACAAGAATATAACTACTATAATACTACCTCCTATGTACAAGAATATAACTACTATAATACTACCTCCTATGTACAAGAATATAACTACTATAATACTGCTCCTATGTACAAGAATATAACTACTATAATACTGCTCCTATGTACAAGAATATAACTACTATAATACTGCGTGTCTATCAAGGGACGCTTAAAAATAAATCTTTATTGGATAATTAAAGATAAAATCATATAAACACCAAAACACAGACTATGATAGTCTAAACAATCGCTAGAGATAGTAAACCACTCATCACTAGCAAAAATTGATAGACACATTTCTTACAATTACGACCAACCAATTGTCTAAGATTGGAGTAGGGAGTTATGCGCAATATAGGGATCGATGTAATCTGACCCCAGAGGAGAGAGAGGCTCTTGTTAGTTTGGAGAGGGATTCTTCAATTGTGATTAAGCCTGCGGATAAGGGGGGGAACCTGGTTATTCTGGATCGTCACAGTTACATCAAGATGTGTAAGAACATCTTGGACGATGGAGGATGTTATGAGGTTCTCCCCCGGGACCCTACAAATCAATATTTGTCAGAGCTTAAGAACATTCTATTGAGGGCAAAGCAGGAACGCCTGATTAGTGAGGGTGAATTTAACTTTTTACTACCCAAATGTCCGGTAAAATCGACATTTTATGCATTGCCCAAAATTCATAAGGGCCTCTGCCCCTTGAAAGGTCGCCCAATAGTGGCTGGAATAGACAGCTTAACGCAGAATATTTCGTACTATGTTGATGAAGTGCTTAGACCATTTGTGGTGACACTACCGTCCTTTATAAAGGACACCACTGATGTTCTGCGCAGAATTGAGGACCTCACTGTGCCGAAGGATGCGTTTTTGGCGAGTTTGGACGTGGAGGCCCTCTACGGCTCCATACCTCATGATAGGGGGTGTGGGGCTGTGGAGGGCTTCCTGCGCTCAAGGGGTACATATTTTGCGGCGCATAACTCCTTTGTGGTGGAGCTTCTTCATTTTATTCTTACCCATAATGTTTTCCTGTTTGACCGCCTCCTCTTCCACCAGCTCAGGGGTGTAGCTATGGGGAGTCCCTGTGCCCCGACTTTTGCAAACTTGTACCTGGGCTGGTGGGAGAGGGAGGTGGTCTTTGGTGAGGAAATGGAGAGGTGGTCATCTTCCATACTTTTGTGGGTTAGATTTATCGACGATGTCCTGCTGATTTGGGGTGGTACTAGACAGGAATTCAAGGAGTTTGTTGAGGCCCTCAATATTAATCAGATGGGGCTGTTCTTCACTTCAGAGATCGCGGATTCTTCTATTACATTCTTGGACCTTAATATTCATAAATTACCATCAGGCAAACTTAGTACTACTATATTTAGAAAAAGCACTGCTACGAACTGCTTGCTTAGTTGGTCAAGTTGGCATCCATTTCCCTTACGCCGTGGTATACCGAAAGGGCAATTCTTGCGACTTCGCAGGAATTGCACAAATTTGAGTGATTATGAAACAGCGGCAGGTGATTTAAGAAGAAGGTTTCAACGTCGGGGTACCCGGACGGGATTCTAAGGAGGGCACATCAGAATGCCTTGACAAGGGATCGCGAATCCCTGTTACAATCAAGGGTAAAGAAAGATTCTAATGAAATGAGAATCATAGCTACTTTTGATTCTGCCAATAGAGAAGTGGTTCAGATCCTTAAAAACAACTGGGACATTCTTAAAATGGATCCAGATATTGGTCCTCTGATCAATGAACATCCGTTAGTCACATATCGCAGGGGACAAAACCTGCGTGATAAATTAGTGAAGAGTCACTTAACACCAGAATGTACAGAGAACTGGCTGGGTAGACATGCAAAATCACTAGTGGGGACATATGCATGTGGCTCTTGTAAGGCATGCAATTTTGTGCAGTGTGGAAAATCATTTATGAGTAACACCACCAATATGGTATACAAAAATAACAACTTTATTAACTGCAAGACACAGGGTGTTATCTACCTGGCTACCTGTTCCTCCTGCGGGATTCAATACGTGGGTAAGACTATCCGCGAATTCCGCAGGAGGATGAGGGATCATATAAATGATATAGGGAGACAGGAAGATACTCCCATAGCGAGGCACTTCTGTGAGAAACATGGTGGGGATACTTCCTTCTTGAGATTTCAGGGAGTGGAATTGGTCTATCCGTCCCCAAGAGGTGGCGACTTTGATCAAAAGCTACTCCAACGTGAGGCGAGATGGACATTTATTTTAAAAACCGTAAAACCTTGGGGTTTAAATGAGGGGATCTCCTATGCTTGTTTTATTTGAGGCACTATGTTGGATACATTGTCCTTTTGGCTATCCCTGTGTGGTGTAGGAGGTGTTGTTATTCTTTTTCCCTATACACCATAATTGGGTTTATCTATATATTAGTGATGCAGGTATTTTAGTTCTGTCGTTCTGTGTGGGGTCTTTTTCTGTCGATTATCTCTCCTAGCTATGTCTCCTTATTAACTTACCTGGTCGAGCGGATCCTACTATCCCTTTTCTATATGCTTCAACTACAAAGTGCCTTAGTCAGAGGCCAGGATCGTGCACCCAGGAATTATAAGGACTTATCAAGATAACTGGAGGTGGTGAGCTATATGCTTATTCTTCTTATCTAAGAATATAACTACTATAATACTACTCCTATGTACAAGAATATAACTACTATAATACTACTCCTATGTACAAGAATATAACTACTATAATACTAACTACTATGTACAAGAATATATCTACTATAATACTACTCCTATGTACAAGAATATAACTACTATACTACTGCTCCTATGTACTAGAATATAACTACTATAATACTACTCCTATGTACAAGAATATAACTACTATAATACTACTCCTATGTACAAGAATATAACTACTATAATACTACTCCTATGTACAAGAATATAACTACTATAATACTACCTCCTATGTACAAGAATATAACTACTATAATACTACTCCTATGTACAAGAATATAACTACTATAATACTGCTCCTATGTACAAGAATATAACTACTATAATACTACCTCTTATGTACAAGAATATAACTACTATAATACTACTCCTATGTACAAGAATATAACTACTATAATACTACTCCTATGTACAAGAATATAACTACTATAATACTACCTCTTATGTACAAGAATATAACTACTATAATACTTCTCCTATGTACAAGAATATAACTACTATAATACTACCTCTTATGTACAAGAATATAACTACTATAATACTACACCTATGTACAAGAATATAACTACTATAATACTGCTCCTATGTACAAGAATATAACTACTATAATACTACTCCTATGTACAAGAATATAACTACTATAATACTGCTCCTATGTACAAGAATATAACTACTATAATACTGCCCCCTATGTACAAGAATATAACTACTATAATACTGCCCCCTATGTACAAGAATATAACTACTATAATACTGCCCCCTATGTACAAGAATATAACTACTATAATACTGCCCCCTATGTACAAGAATATAACTACTATAATACTACTCCTATGTACAAGAATATAACTACTATAATACTACTCCTATGTACAAGAATATAACTACTATAATACTACTCCTATGTATAAGAATATAACTACTATACTACTGCTCTATGTACAAGAATATAACTACTATAATACTACTCCTATGTACTAGAATATAACTACTATAATACTACTCCTATGTACAAGAATATAACTACTATAATACTACTCCTATGTACAAGAATATAACTACTATACTACTGCTCCTATGTACTAGAATATAACTACTATAATACTACTCCTATGTACAAGAATATAACTACTATAATACTACTCCTATGTACAAGAATATAACTACTATAATACTACCTCTTATGTACAAGAATATAACTACTATAATACTGCTCCTATGTACAAGAATATAACTACTATAATACTACCTCTTACGTACAAGAATATAACTACTATAATACTACTCCTATGTACAAGAATATAATTACTATAATACTCCTCCTATGTACAATAATATAACTACTATAATACTACTCCTATGTACAAGAATATAACTATTATAATACTACTCCTATGTACAAGGATATAACTACTATAATACTGCTCCTATATACAAGAATATAACTACTATACTACTGCTCCTATGTACAAGAATATAACTACTATAATACTGCCCCCTATGTACAAGAATATAACTACTATAATACTACTCCTATGTACAAGAATATAACTACTATAATACTGCCCCTATGTACAAGAATATAACTACTATAATACTACCTCTTATGTACAAGAATATAACTACTATAATACTACTCCTATGTACAAGAATATAACTACTATACTACTGCTCCTATGTACAAGAATATAACTACTATAATACTACCTCTTATGTACAAGAATATAACTACTATAATACTACTCCTATGTACAAGAATATAACTACTATAATACTACTCCTATGTACAAGAATATAACTACTATAATACTACTCCTATGTACAAGAATATAACTACTATAATACTACTCCTATGTACAAGAATATAACTACTATACTACTGCTCCTATGTACTAGAATATAACTACTATAATACTACCTCTTATGTACAAGAATATAACTACTATAATACTACTCCTATGTACAAGAATATAACTACTATAATACTTCTCCTATGTACAAGAATATAACTACTATAATACTACCTCTTATGTACAAGAATATATCTACTATAATACTACTCCTATGTACAAGAATATAATTACTATAATACTCCTCCTATGTACAATAATATAACTACTATAATACTACTCCTATGTACAAGAATATAACTATTATAATACTACTCCTATGTACAAGAATATAACTACTATAATACTGCTCCTATGTACAAGAATATAACTACTATAATACTGCTCCTATGTACAAGAATATAACTACTATAATACTGCTCCTATGTACAAGAATATAACTACTATAATATTGCCCCCTATGTACAAGAATATAACTACTATAATACTGCCCCCTATGTACAAGAATATAACTACTATAATACTGCCCCCTATGTACAAGAATATAACAACTATAATACTACTCCTATGTACAAGAATATAACTAAAGCATATAGAAAAGGGATAGTAGGATCAGCTAGAGCTATCAGAATGTGGTTTTAATCACAATTTTTCTTCCTTTTTGTCATTTCACATCTATTTACTTTTGTGTGTTTTTTAACCATGTCGGATTAAAAGTTATTTTTTAACTTACCTGGTCGAGCGGATCCTACTATCTCTTTTCTATATGCTTCAACTACAAAGTGCCTTAGTCAGAGGCCAGGATCGTGCACCCAGGAATTATAAGGACTTATCAAGATAACTGGAGGTGGTGAGCTATATGCTTATTCTTCTTATCTAAGAATATAACTACTATAATACTACTCCTATGTACAAGAATATAACTACTATAATACTACTCCTATGTACAAGAATATAACTACTATAATACTAACTACTATGTACAAGAATATATCTACTATAATACTACTCCTATGTACAAGAATATAACTACTATACTACTGCTCCTATGTACTAGAATATAACTACTATAATACTACTCCTATGTACAAGAATATAACTACTATAATACTACTCCTATGTACAAGAATATAACTACTATAATACTGCTCCTATGTACAAGAATATAACTACTATAATACTACCTCTTATGTACAAGAATATAACTACTATAATACTACTCCTATGTACAAGAATATAATTACTATAATACTCCTCCTATGTACAATAATATAACTACTATAATACTACTCCTATGTACAAGAATATAACTATTATAATACTACTCCTATGTACAAGGATATAACTACTATAATACTGCTCCTATATACAAGAATATAACTACTATAATACTACTCCTATGTACAAGAATATAACTACTATAATACTGCTCCTATGTACAAGAATATAACTACTATAATACTGCTCCTATGTACAAGAATATAACTACTATAATACTGCCCCCTATGTACAAGAATATAACTACTATAATACTGCCCCCTATGTACAAGAATATAACTACTATAATACTACACCTATGTACAAGAATATAACTACTATAATACTGCCACCTATGTACAAGAATATAACTACTATAATACTACTCCTATGTACAAGAATATAACTAAAACATATAGAAAAGGGATAGTAGGATCAGCTAGAGCTATCAGAATGTGGTTTTAATCACCATTTTTCTTCCTTTTTGTCATTTCACATCTATTTACTTTTGTGTGTTTTTTAACCATGTCGGATTAAAAGTTATTTTTTAACTTACCTGGTCGAGCGGATCCTACTATCCCTTTTCTATATGCTTCAACTACAAAGTGCCTTAGTCAGAGGCCAGGATCGTGCACCCAGGAATTATAAGGACTTATCAAGATAACTGGAGGTGGTGAGCTATATGCTTATTCTTCTTATCTAAGAATATAACTACTATAATACTACTCCTATGTACAAGAATATAACTACTATATTACTACTCCTATGTACAAGAATATAACTACTATAATACTACTCCTATGTACAAGAATATAACTACTATAATACTACCTCTTATGTACAAGAATATAACTACTATAATACTGCTCCTATGTACAAGAATATAACTACTATAATACTACCTCTTATGTACAAGAATATAACTACTATAATAATACTCCTATGTACAAGAATATAACTACTATAATACTAACTCTTATGTTCAAGAATATAACTACTATAATACTACCTCTTATGTACATGAATATAACTACTATAATACTGCTCCTATGTACAAGAATATAACTACTATAATACTACCTCCTATGTACAAGAATATAACTACTATAATACTACTCCTATGTACAAGAATATAACTACTATAATACTACCTCTTATGTACAAGAATATAACTACTATAATACTGCTCCTATGTACAAGAATATAACTACTATAATACTACTCCTATGTACAAGAATATAATTACTATAATACTACTCCTATGTACAAGAATATAACTACTATAATACTGCTCTATGTACAAGAATATAACTACTATAATACTGCTCCTATGTACAAGAATATAACTACTATAATACTACCTCTTATGTACAAGAATATAACTACTATAATACTACTCCTATGTACAAGAATATAACTACTATAATTCTGCTCCTATGTACAAGAATATAACTACTATAATACTATTCCTATGTACAAGAATATAACTACTATAATACTATTCCTATATACAAGAATATAACTACTATAATACTCCTCCTATATACAAGAATATAACTACTATAATACTACCTCCTATGTACAAGAATATAACTACTATAATACTACTCCTATGTACAAGAATATAATTACTATAATACTACTCCTATGTACAAGAAAATAACTACTATAATACTACTCCTATGTACAAGAATATAACTACTATAATACTACTCCTATGTACAAGAATATAACTACTATAATACTGCTCCTATGTACAAGAATATAACTACTATAATACTGCTCCTATGTACAAGAATATAACTACTATAATACTACTCCTATGTTCAAGAATATAACTACTATAATACTGCTCCTATGTACAAGAATATAACTACTATAATACTGCTCCTATGTACAAGAATATAACTA
Source organism: Leptodactylus fuscus (assembly GCF_031893055.1). Taxonomy (NCBI): domain Eukaryota; kingdom Metazoa; phylum Chordata; class Amphibia; order Anura; family Leptodactylidae; genus Leptodactylus; species Leptodactylus fuscus. The sequence goes on along the minus strand of NC_134269.1, from coordinate 14,029,860 downwards.
CTATAATACTACCTCCTATGTACAAGAATATAACTACTATAATACTACCTACTATGTACAAGAATATAACTACTATAATACTACCTCCTATGTACAAGAATATAACTACTATAATACTACTCCTATGTACAAGAATATAACTACTATAATACTACTCCTATGTACAAGAATATAACTACTATAATTCTACTCCTATGTACAAGAATATAACTACTATAATTCTGCTCCTATGTACAAGAATATAACTACTATAATACTATTCCTATGTACAAGAATATAACTACTATAATACTATTCCTATATACAAGAATATAACTACTATAATACTCCTCCTATATACAAGAATATAACTACTATAATACTACCTCCTATGTACAAGAATATAACTACTATAATACTACTCCTATGTACAAGAATATAAGTACTATAACACTGCTCCTATGTACAAGAATATAACTACTATAATACTATTCCTATGTACAAGAATATAACTACTATAATACTATTCCTATATACAAGAATATAACTACTATAATACTCCTCCTATATACAAGAATATAACTACTATAATACCACCTCCTATGTACAAGAATATAACTACTATAATACTACTCCTATGTACAAGAATATAACTACTATAATATTGCTCCTATGTACAAGAATATAACTACTATAATACTAACTCCTATGTACAAGAATATAACTACTATAATACTATTCCTATGTACAAGAATATAACTACTATAATACTATTCCTATATACAAGAATATAACTACTATAATACTCCACCTATATACAAGAATATAACTACTATAATACCACCTCCTATGTACAAGAATATAACTACTATAATACTACTCCTATGTACAAGAATATAACTACTATAATATTGCTCCTATGTACAAGAATATAACTACTATAATACTAACTCCTATGTACAAGAATATAACTACTATAATACTGCCCCTATGTACAAGAATATAATTACTATAATACTACTCCTATGTACAAGAAAATAACTACTATAATACTACTCCTATGTACAAGAATATAACTACTATAATACTACTCCTATGTACAAGAATATAACTACTATAATACTACTCCTATGTACAAGAATATAACTACTATAATACTGCTCTATGTACAAGAATATAACTACTATAATACTACTCCTATGTACAAGAATATAACTACTATAATACTACTCCTATGTTCAAGAATATAACTACTATAATACTGCTCCTATGTACAAGAATATAACTACTATAATACTACTCCTATGTTCAAGAATATAACTACTATAATACTGCTCCTATGTACAAGAATATAACTACTATAATACTGCTCCTATGTACAAGAATATAACTACTATAATACTACCTCCTATGTACAAGAATATAACTACTATAATACTACCTACTATGTACAAGAATATAACTACTATAATACTACCTCCTATGTACAAGAATATAACTACTATAATACTACTCCTATGTACAAGAATATAACTACTATAATACTACTCCTATGTACAATAATATAACTACTATAATTCTACTCCTATGTACAAGAATATAACTACTATAATTCTGCTCCTATGTACAAGAATATAACTACTATAATACTGCTCTATGTACAAGAATATAACTACTATAATACTACCTACTATGTACAAGAATATAACTACTATAATACTATTCCTATGTACAAGAATATAACTACTATAATACTATTCCTATATACAAGAATATAACTACTATAATACTCCTCCTATATACAAGAATATAACTACTATAATACCACCTCCTATGTACAAGAATATAACTACTATAATACTACTCCTATGTACAAGAATATAAGTACTATAACACTGCTCCTATGTACAAGAATATAACTACTATAATACTATTCCTATGTACAAGAATATAACTACTATAATACTATTCCTATATACAAGAATATAACTACTATAATACTCCTCCTATATACAAGAATATAACTACTATAATACTACTCCTATGTACAAGAATATAACTACTATAATACTACTCCTATGTACAAGAATATAACTACTATAATATTGCTCCTATGTACAAGAATATAACTACTATAATACTAACTCCTATGTACAAGAATATAACTACTATAATACTGCCCCTATGTACAAGAATATAATTACTATAATACTACTCCTATGTACAAGAAAATAACTACTATAATACTACTCCTATGTACAAGAGTATAACTACTATAATACTACTCCTATGTACAAGAATATAACTACTATAATACTACTCCTATGTACAAGAATATAACTACTATAATACTGCTCTATGTACAAGAATATAACTACTATAATACTACTCCTATGTACAAGAATATAACTACTATAATACTGCTCCTATGTACAAGAATATAACTACTATAATACTACTCCTATGTTCAAGAATATAACTACTATAATACTGCTCCTATGTACAAGAATATAACTACTATAATACTGCTCCTATGTACAAGAATATAACTACTATAATACTACCTCCTATGTACAAGAATATAACTACTATAATACTACCTACTATGTACAAGAATATAACTACTATAATACTACCTCCTATGTACAAGAATATAACTACTATAATACTACTCCTATGTACAAGAATATAACTACTATAATACTACTCCTATGTACAAGAATATAACTACTATAATACTACTCCTATGTACAAGAATATAACTACTATAATACTGCTCTATGTACAAGAATATAACTACTATAATACTACTCCTATGTACAAGAATATAACTACTATAATACTACTCCTATGTACAAGAATATAACTACAATAATACTACTCCTATGTACAAGAATATAACTACTATAATACTGCTCTATGTACAAGAATATAACTACTATAATACTGCTCCTATGTACAAGAATATAACTACTATAATACTACTCCTATGTACAAGAATATAACTACTATAATACTACTCCTATGTAAAAGAATATAACTACTATAATACTACTCCTATGTACAAGAATATAACTACTATAATACTGCTCCTATGTACAAGAATATAACTACTATAATACTACTCCTATGTACAAGAATATAACTACTATAATACTACTCCTACGTACAAGAATATAACTACTATAATACTGCTCTATGTACAAGAATATAACTACTATAATACTGCTCCTATGTACAAGAATATAACTACTATAATACTACTCCTATGTACAAGAATATAACTACTATAATACTACTCCTATGTACAAGAATATAACTACTATAATACTACTCCTATGTACAAGAATATAACTACTATAATACTACTCCTATGTACAAGAATATAACTACTATAATACTGCTCTATGTACAAGAATATAACTACTATAATACTGCTCCTATGTACAAGAATATAACTACTATAATACTACTCCTATGTACAAGAATATAACTACTATAGTACTACTCCTATGTACAAGAATATAACTACTATAATACTACCTCCTATGTACAAGAATATAACTACTATAATACTACCTCTTATGTACAAGAATATAACTACTATAATACTGCTCCTATGTACAAGAATATAACTACTATAATACTACTCCTAAGTAAAAGAATATAATTACTATAATACTTACTCCTATGTACAAGAATATAACTACTATAATACTACTCCTATGTACAAGAATATAACTACTATAATACTGCTCTATGTACAAGAATATAACTACTATAATACTACTCCTATGTACAAGAATATAACTACTATAAAACTGCTCCTATGTACTAGAATATAACTACTATAATACTACCTCCTATGTACAAGAATATAACTACTTTAATACTACTCCTATGTACAAGAATATAACTACTATAATACTACTCCTATGTACAAGAATATAACTACTATAATACTACTCCTATGTACAAGAATATAACTACTATAATACTACTCTTATGTACAAGAATATAACTACTATAATACTACTCCTATGTACAAGAATATAACTACTATAATACTACTCTTATGTACAAGAATATAACTACTATAATACTACCTCTTATGTACAAGAATATAACTACTATAATACTGCTCCTATGTACAAGAATATAACTACTATAATACTACTCCTATGTACAAGAATATAACTACTATAATACTACTCCTATGTACAAGAATATAACTACTATAATACTACTCCTATGTACAAGAATATAACTACTATAATACTACTCCTATGTACAAGAATATAACTACTATAATACTACTCCTATGTACAAGAATATAACTACTATAATACTACTCCTATGTACAAGAATATAACTACTATAATACTACTCCTATGTACAAGAATATAACTACTATAATACTGCTCTATGTACAAGAATATAACTACTATAATACTGCTCCTATGTACAAGAATATAACTACTATAATACTACTCCTATGTACAAGAATATAACTACTATAGTACTACTCCTATGTACAAGAATATAACTACTATAATACTACCTCCTATGTACAAGAATATAACTACTATAATACTACCTCTTATGTACAAGAATATAACTACTATAATACTGCTCCTATGTACAAGAATATAACTACTATAATACTACTCCTAAGTAAAAGAATATAATTACTATAATACTACTCCTATGTACAAGAATATAACTACTATAATACTACTCCTATGTACAAGAATATAACTACTATAATACTGCTCTATGTACAAGAATATAACTACTATAATACTACTCCTATGTACAAGAATATAACTACTATAAAACTGCTCCTATGTACTAGAATATAACTACTATAATACTACCTCCTATGTACAAGAATATAACTACTTTAATACTACTCCTATGTACAAGAATATAACTACTATAATACTACTCCTATGTACAAGAATATAACTACTATAATACTACTCCTATGTACAAGAATATAACTACTATAATACTACCTCCTATGTACAAGAATATAACTACTATAATACTACTCCTATGTACAAGAATATAACTACTATAATACTACTCTTATGTACAAGAATATAACTACTATAATACTACCTCTTATGTACATGAATATAACTACTATAATACTGCTCCTATGTACAAGAATATAACTACTATAATACTACCTCCTATGTACAAGAATATAACTACTATAATACTACTCCTATGTACAAGAATATAACTACTATAATACTACCTCTTATGTACAAGAATATAACTACTATAATACTGCTCCTATGTACAAGAATATAACTACTATAATACTACTCCTATGTACAAGAATATAACTACTATAATACTACTCCTATGTACAAGAATATAATTACTATAATACTACTCCTATGTACAAGAATATAACTACTACAATACTACTCCTATGTACAAGAATATAACTACTATAATACTATCTCTTATGTACAAGAATATAACTACTATAATACTACCTCTTATGTACATGAATATAACTACTATAATACTGCTCCTATGTACAAGAATATAACTACTATAATACTACCTCCTATGTACAAGAATATAACTACTATAATACTACTCCTATGTACAAGAATATAACTACTATAATACTACTCCTATGTACAAGAATATAACTACTATAATACTACTCCTATGTACAAGAATATAATTACTATAATACTACTCCTATGTACAAGAATATAACTACTACAATACTACTCCTATGTACAAGAATATAACTACTATAATACTGCTCTATGTACAAGAATATAACTACTATATTACTACTCCTATGTACAAGAATATAACTACTATAATACTACTCCTATGTACAAGAATATAACTACTATAATACTGCTCTATGTACAAGAATATAACTACTATAATACTGCTCCTATGTACAAGAATATAACTACTATAATACTACCTCCTATGTACAAGAATATAACTACTATAATACTACTCCTATGTACAAGAATATAACTACTATAATACTACTCCTATGTACAATAATATAACTACTATAATTCTACTCCTATGTACAAGAATATAACTACTATAATTCTGCTCCTATGTACAAGAATATAACTACTATAATACTGCTCTATGTACAAGAATATAACTACTATAATACTACCTACTATGTACAAGAATATAACTACTATAATACTATTCCTATGTACAAGAATATAACTACTATAATACTATTCCTATATACAAGAATATAACTACTATAATACTCCTCCTATATACAAGAATATAACTACTATAATACCACCTCCTATGTACAAGAATATAACTACTATAATACTACTCCTATGTACAAGAATATAAGTACTATAACACTGCTCCTATGTACAAGAATATAACTACTATAATACTATTCCTATGTACAAGAATATAACTACTATAATACTATTCCTATATACAAGAATATAACTACTATAATACTCCTCCTATATACAAGAATATAACTACTATAATACTACTCCTATGTACAAGAATATAACTACTATAATACTACTCCTATGTACAAGAATATAACTACTATAATATTGCTCCTATGTACAAGAATATAACTACTATAATACTAACTCCTATGTACAAGAATATAACTACTATAATACTGCCCCTATGTACAAGAATATAATTACTATAATACTACTCCTATGTACAAGAAAATAACTACTATAATACTACTCCTATGTACAAGAGTATAACTACTATAATACTACTCCTATGTACAAGAATATAACTACTATAATACTACTCCTATGTACAAGAATATAACTACTATAATACTGCTCTATGTACAAGAATATAACTACTATAATACTACTCCTATGTACAAGAATATAACTACTATAATACTGCTCCTATGTACAAGAATATAACTACTATAATACTACTCCTATGTTCAAGAATATAACTACTATAATACTGCTCCTATGTACAAGAATATAACTACTATAATACTGCTCCTATGTACAAGAATATAACTACTATAATACTACCTCCTATGTACAAGAATATAACTACTATAATACTACCTACTATGTACAAGAATATAACTACTATAATACTACCTCCTATGTACAAGAATATAACTACTATAATACTACTCCTATGTACAAGAATATAACTACTATAATACTACTCCTATGTACAAGAATATAACTACTATAATACTACTCCTATGTACAAGAATATAACTACTATAATACTGCTCTATGTACAAGAATATAACTACTATAATACTACTCCTATGTACAAGAATATAACTACTATAATACTACTCCTATGTACAAGAATATAACTACAATAATACTACTCCTATGTACAAGAATATAACTACTATAATACTGCTCTATGTACAAGAATATAACTACTATAATACTGCTCCTATGTACAAGAATATAACTACTATAATACTACTCCTATGTACAAGAATATAACTACTATAATACTACTCCTATGTAAAAGAATATAACTACTATAATACTACTCCTATGTACAAGAATATAACTACTATAATACTGCTCCTATGTACAAGAATATAACTACTATAATACTACTCCTATGTACAAGAATATAACTACTATAATACTACTCCTACGTACAAGAATATAACTACTATAATACTGCTCTATGTACAAGAATATAACTACTATAATACTGCTCCTATGTACAAGAATATAACTACTATAATACTACTCCTATGTACAAGAATATAACTACTATAATACTACTCCTATGTACAAGAATATAACTACTATAATACTACTCCTATGTACAAGAATATAACTACTATAATACTACTCCTATGTACAAGAATATAACTACTATAATACTGCTCTATGTACAAGAATATAACTACTATAATACTGCTCCTATGTACAAGAATATAACTACTATAATACTACTCCTATGTACAAGAATATAACTACTATAGTACTACTCCTATGTACAAGAATATAACTACTATAATACTACCTCCTATGTACAAGAATATAACTACTATAATACTACCTCTTATGTACAAGAATATAACTACTATAATACTGCTCCTATGTACAAGAATATAACTACTATAATACTACTCCTAAGTAAAAGAATATAATTACTATAATACTACTCCTATGTACAAGAATATAACTACTATAATACTACTCCTATGTACAAGAATATAACTACTATAATACTGCTCTATGTACAAGAATATAACTACTATAATACTACTCCTATGTACAAGAATATAACTACTATAAAACTGCTCCTATGTACTAGAATATAACTACTATAATACTACCTCCTATGTACAAGAATATAACTACTTTAATACTACTCCTATGTACAAGAATATAACTACTATAATACTACTCCTATGTACAAGAATATAACTACTATAATACTACTCCTATGTACAAGAATATAACTACTATAATACTACCTCTTATGTACAAGAATATAACTACTATAATACTACTCCTATGTACAAGAATATAACTACTATAATACTACCTCTTATGTACAAGAATATAACTACTATAATACTACCTCTTATGTACATGAATATAACTACTATAATACTGCTCCTATGTACAAGAATATAACTACTATAATACTACCTCCTATGTACAAGAATATAACTACTATAATACTACTCCTATGTACAAGAATATAACTACTATAATACTACCTCTTATGTACAAGAATATAACTACTATAATACTGCTCCTATGTACAAGAATATAACTACTATAATACTACTCCTATGTACAAGAATATAACTACTATAATACTACTCCTATGTACAAGAATATAATTACTATAATACTACTCCTATGTACAAGAATATAACTACTACAATACTACTCCTATGTACAAGAATATAACTACTATAATACTATCTCTTATGTACAAGAATATAACTACTATAATACTACCTCTTATGTACATGAATATAACTACTATAATACTGCTCCTATGTACAAGAATATAACTACTATAATACTACCTCCTATGTACAAGAATATAACTACTATAATACTACTCCTATGTACAAGAATATAACTACTATAATACTACTCCTATGTACAAGAATATAACTACTATAATACTACTCCTATGTACAAGAATATAATTACTATAATACTACTCCTATGTACAAGAATATAACTACTACAATACTACTCCTATGTACAAGAATATAACTACTATAATACTGCTCTATGTACAAGAATATAACTACTATATTACTACTCCTATGTACAAGAATATAACTACTATAATACTACTCCTATGTACAAGAATATAACTACTATAATACTGCTCTATGTACAAGAATATAACTACTATAATACTGCTCCTATGTACAAGAATATAACTACTATAATACTACCTCTTATGTACAAGAATATAACTACTATAATACTATTCCTATGTACAAGAATATAACTACTATAATACTACTCCTATATACAAGAATATAACTACTATAATACTCCTCCTATATACAAGAATATAACTACTATAATACTACCTCCTATGTACAAGAATATAACTACTATAATACTACTCCTATGTACAAGAATATAAGTACTATAACACTGCTCCTATGTACAAGAATATAACTACTATAATACTACTCCTATGTACAAGAATATAACTACTATAATATTGCTCCTATGTACAAGAATATAACTAATATAATACTACATACTATGTACAAGAATATAACTACTATAATACTACCTCTTATGTACAAGAATATAACTACTATAATACTGCTCCTATGTACAAGAATATAACTACTATAATACTACTCCTATGTTCAAGAATATAACTACTATAATATTGCTCCTATGTACAAGAATATAACTACTATAATACTGCTCCTATGTACAAGAATATAACTACTATAATACTACCTCCTATGTACAAGAATATAACTACTATAATACTACCTACTATGTACAAGAATATAACTACTATAATACTACCTCCTATGTACAAGAATATAACTACTATAATACTACTCCTATGTACAAGAATATAACTACTATAATACTTCTCCTATGTACAAGAATATAACTACTATAATACTACTCCTATGTACAAGAATATAACTACTATAATACTGCTCCTATGCACAAGAATATAACTACTATAATACTACTCCTATGTAGAAGAATATAACTACTATAATACTGCTCTATGTACAAGAATATAACTACTATAATACTGCTCCTATGTACAAGAATATAACTACTATAATACTACTCCTATGTACAAGAATATAACTACTATAATACTACTCCTATGTACAAGAATATAACTACTATAATACTACTCCTACGTACAAGAATATAACTACTATAATACTGCTCTATGTACAAGAATATAATTACTATAATACTGCTCCTATGCACAAGAATATAACTACTATAATACTACCTCCTATGTACAAGAATATAACTACTATAATACTACTCCTATGTACAAGAATATAACTACTATAATACTGCTCTATGTACAAGAATATAACTACTATAATACTACTCCTATGTACAAGAATATAACTACTATAATACTACTCCTATGTACAAGAATATAACTACTATAATACTACTCCTATGTACAAGAATATAACTACTATAATACTGCTCTATGTACAAGAATATAACTACTATAATACTGCTCCTATGTACAAGAATATAACTACTATAATACTACTCCTATGTACAAGAATATAACTACTATAATACTACTCCTATGTACAAGAATATAACTACTATAATACTACCTCCTATGTACAAGAATATAACTACTATAATACTACCTCTTATGTACAAGAATATAACTACTATAATACTGCTCCTATGTACAAGAATATAACTACTATAATACTACTCCTAAGTACAAGAATATAATTACTATAATACTACTCCTATGTACAAGAATATAACTACTATAATACTACTCCTATGTACAAGAATATAACTACTATAATACTGCTCTATGTACAAGAATATAACTACTATAATACTACTCCTATGTACAAGAATATAACTACTATAATACTACTCCTATGTACAAGAATATAACTACTATAATACTGCTCTATGTACAAGAATATAACTACTATAATACTGCTCCTATGTACAAGAATATAACTACTATAATACTACCTCTTATGTACAAGAATATAACTACTATAATACTGCTCCTATGTACAAGAATATAACTGCTATAATACTGCTCCTATGTACAAGAATATAACTACTATAATACTATTCCTATATACAAGAATATAACTACTATAATACTCCTCCTATATACAAGAATATAACTACTATAATATTACCTCCTATGTACAAGAATATAACTACTATAATACTACTCCTATGTATAAGACTATAACTACTATAATACTGCTCCTATGTACAAGAATATAACTACTATAATACTACTCCTATGTACAAGAATATAACTACTATGATATTGCTCCTATGTACAAGAATATAACTACTATAATACTACCTCCTATGTACAAGAATATAACTACTATAATACTACCTCTTATGTACAAGAATATTACTACTATAATACTGCTCCTATGTACAAGAATATAACTACTATAATACTACTCCTATGTACAATAATATAACTATTATAATACTACTCCTATGTACAAGAATATAACTACTATAATACTACTCCTATGTACAAGAATATAACTACTATAATACTACTCCTATGTACAAGAATATAATTACTATAATACTACTCCTATGTACAAGAATATAACTACTACAATACTACTCCTATGTACAAGAATATAACTACTATAATACTGCTCTATGTACTAGAATATAACTACTATATTACTACTCCTATGTACAAGAATATAACTACTATAATACTACTCCTATGTACAAGAATATAACTACTATAATACTACCTCCTATGTACAAGAATATAACTACTATAATACTACTCCTATGTACAAGAATATAACTACTATAATACTACTCCTATGTACAATAATATAACTACTATAATTCTACTCCTATGTACAAGAATATAACTACTATAATTCTGCTCCTATGTACAAGAATATAACTACTATAATACTGCTCTATGTACAAGAATATAACTACTATAATACTACCTACTATGTACAAGAATATAACTACTATAATACTATTCCTATGTACAAGAATATAACTACTATAATACTATTCCTATATACAAGAATATAACTACTATAATACTCCTCCTATATACAAGAATATAACTACTATAATACCACCTCCTATGTACAAGAATATAACTACTATAATACTACTCCTATGTACAAGAATATAAGTACTATAACACTGCTCCTATGTACAAGAATATAACTACTATAATACTATTCCTATGTACAAGAATATAACTACTATAATACTATTCCTATATACAAGAATATAACTACTATAATACTCCTCCTATATACAAGAATATAACTACTATAATACTACTCCTATGTACAAGAATATAACTACTATAATACTACTCCTATGTACAAGAATATAACTACTATAATATTGCTCCTATGTACAAGAATATAACTACTATAATACTAACTCCTATGTACAAGAATATAACTACTATAATACTGCCCCTATGTACAAGAATATAATTACTATAATACTACTCCTATGTACAAGAAAATAACTACTATAATACTACTCCTATGTACAAGAATATAACTACTATAATACTACCTCCTATGTACAAGAATATAACTACTATAATACTACCTACTATGTACAAGAATATAACTACTATAATACTACCTCCTATGTACAAGAATATAACTACTATAATACTACTCCTATGTACAAGAATATAACTACTATAATACTACTCCTATGTACAAGAATATAACTACTATAATACTACTCCTATGTACAAGAATATAACTACTATAATACTGCTCTATGTACAAGAATATAACTACTATAATACTACTCCTATGTACAAGAATATAACTACTATAATACTACTCCTATGTACAAGAATATAACTACAATAATACTACTCCTATGTACAAGAATATAACTACTATAATACTGCTCTATGTACAAGAATATAACTACTATAATACTGCTCCTATGTACAAGAATATAACTACTATAATACTACTCCTATGTACAAGAATATAACTACTATAATACTACTCCTATGTAAAAGAATATAACTACTATAATACTACTCCTATGTACAAGAATATAACTACTATAATACTGCTCCTATGTACAAGAATATAACTACTATAATACTACTCCTATGTACAAGAATATAACTACTATAATACTACTCCTACGTACAAGAATATAACTACTATAATACTGCTCTATGTACAAGAATATAACTACTATAATACTGCTCCTATGTACAAGAATATAACTACTATAATACTACTCCTATGTACAAGAATATAACTACTATAATACTACTCCTATGTACAAGAATATAACTACTATAATACTACTCCTATGTACAAGAATATAACTACTATAATACTACTCCTATGTACAAGAATATAACTACTATAATACTGCTCTATGTACAAGAATATAACTACTATAATACTGCTCCTATGTACAAGAATATAACTACTATAATACTACTCCTATGTACAAGAATATAACTACTATAGTACTACTCCTATGTACAAGAATATAACTACTATAATACTACCTCCTATGTACAAGAATATAACTACTATAATACTACCTCTTATGTACAAGAATATAACTACTATAATACTGCTCCTATGTACAAGAATATAACTACTATAATACTACTCCTAAGTAAAAGAATATAATTACTATAATACTACTCCTATGTACAAGAATATAACTACTATAATACTACTCCTATGTACAAGAATATAACTACTATAATACTGCTCTATGTACAAGAATATAACTACTATAATACTACTCCTATGTACAAGAATATAACTACTATAAAACTGCTCCTATGTACTAGAATATAACTACTATAATACTACCTCCTATGTACAAGAATATAACTACTTTAATACTACTCCTATGTACAAGAATATAACTACTATAATACTACTCCTATGTACAAGAATATAACTACTATAATACTACTCCTATGTACAAGAATATAACTACTATAATACTACCTCTTATGTACAAGAATATAACTACTATAATACTACTCCTATGTACAAGAATATAACTACTATAATACTACCTCTTATGTACAAGAATATAACTACTATAATACTACCTCTTATGTACATGAATATAACTACTATAATACTGCTCCTATGTACAAGAATATAACTACTATAATACTACCTCCTATGTACAAGAATATAACTACTATAATACTACTCCTATGTACAAGAATATAACTACTATAATACTACCTCTTATGTACAAGAATATAACTACTATAATACTGCTCCTATGTACAAGAATATAACTACTATAATACTACTCCTATGTACAAGAATATAACTACTATAATACTACTCCTATGTACAAGAATATAATTACTATAATACTACTCCTATGTACAAGAATATAACTACTACAATACTACTCCTATGTACAAGAATATAACTACTATAATACTATCTCTTATGTACAAGAATATAACTACTATAATACTACCTCTTATGTACATGAATATAACTACTATAATACTGCTCCTATGTACAAGAATATAACTACTATAATACTACCTCCTATGTACAAGAATATAACTACTATAATACTACTCCTATGTACAAGAATATAACTACTATAATACTACTCCTATGTACAAGAATATAACTACTATAATACTACTCCTATGTACAAGAATATAATTACTATAATACTACTCCTATGTACAAGAATATAACTACTACAATACTACTCCTATGTACAAGAATATAACTACTATAATACTGCTCTATGTACAAGAATATAACTACTATATTACTACTCCTATGTACAAGAATATAACTACTATAATACTACTCCTATGTACAAGAATATAACTACTATAATACTGCTCTATGTACAAGAATATAACTACTATAATACTGCTCCTATGTACAAGAATATAACTACTATAATACTACCTCCTATGTACAAGAATATAACTACTATAATACTACTCCTATGTACAAGAATATAACTACTATAATACTACTCCTATGTACAATAATATAACTACTATAATTCTACTCCTATGTACAAGAATATAACTACTATAATTCTGCTCCTATGTACAAGAATATAACTACTATAATACTGCTCTATGTACAAGAATATAACTACTATAATACTACCTACTATGTACAAGAATATAACTACTATAATACTATTCCTATGTACAAGAATATAACTACTATAATACTATTCCTATATACAAGAATATAACTACTATAATACTCCTCCTATATACAAGAATATAACTACTATAATACCACCTCCTATGTACAAGAATATAACTACTATAATACTACTCCTATGTACAAGAATATAAGTACTATAACACTGCTCCTATGTACAAGAATATAACTACTATAATACTATTCCTATGTACAAGAATATAACTACTATAATACTATTCCTATATACAAGAATATAACTACTATAATACTCCTCCTATATACAAGAATATAACTACTATAATACTACTCCTATGTACAAGAATATAACTACTATAATACTACTCCTATGTACAAGAATATAACTACTATAATATTGCTCCTATGTACAAGAATATAACTACTATAATACTAACTCCTATGTACAAGAATATAACTACTATAATACTGCCCCTATGTACAAGAATATAATTACTATAATACTACTCCTATGTACAAGAAAATAACTACTATAATACTACTCCTATGTACAAGAGTATAACTACTATAATACTACTCCTATGTACAAGAATATAACTACTATAATACTACTCCTATGTACAAGAATATAACTACTATAATACTGCTCTATGTACAAGAATATAACTACTATAATACTACTCCTATGTACAAGAATATAACTACTATAATACTGCTCCTATGTACAAGAATATAACTACTATAATACTACTCCTATGTTCAAGAATATAACTACTATAATACTGCTCCTATGTACAAGAATATAACTACTATAATACTGCTCCTATGTACAAGAATATAACTACTATAATACTACCTCCTATGTACAAGAATATAACTACTATAATACTACCTACTATGTACAAGAATATAACTACTATAATACTACCTCCTATGTACAAGAATATAACTACTATAATACTACTCCTATGTACAAGAATATAACTACTATAATACTACTCCTATGTACAAGAATATAACTACTATAATACTACTCCTATGTACAAGAATATAACTACTATAATACTGCTCTATGTACAAGAATATAACTACTATAATACTACTCCTATGTACAAGAATATAACTACTATAATACTACTCCTATGTACAAGAATATAACTACAATAATACTACTCCTATGTACAAGAATATAACTACTATAATACTGCTCTATGTACAAGAATATAACTACTATAATACTGCTCCTATGTACAAGAATATAACTACTATAATACTACTCCTATGTACAAGAATATAACTACTATAATACTACTCCTATGTAAAAGAATATAACTACTATAATACTACTCCTATGTACAAGAATATAACTACTATAATACTGCTCCTATGTACAAGAATATAACTACTATAATACTACTCCTATGTACAAGAATATAACTACTATAATACTACTCCTACGTACAAGAATATAACTACTATAATACTGCTCTATGTACAAGAATATAACTACTATAATACTGCTCCTATGTACAAGAATATAACTACTATAATACTACTCCTATGTACAAGAATATAACTACTATAATACTACTCCTATGTACAAGAATATAACTACTATAATACTACTCCTATGTACAAGAATATAACTACTATAATACTACTCCTATGTACAAGAATATAACTACTATAATACTGCTCTATGTACAAGAATATAACTACTATAATACTGCTCCTATGTACAAGAATATAACTACTATAATACTACTCCTATGTACAAGAATATAACTACTATAGTACTACTCCTATGTACAAGAATATAACTACTATAATACTACCTCCTATGTACAAGAATATAACTACTATAATACTACCTCTTATGTACAAGAATATAACTACTATAATACTGCTCCTATGTACAAGAATATAACTACTATAATACTACTCCTAAGTAAAAGAATATAATTACTATAATACTACTCCTATGTACAAGAATATAACTACTATAATACTACTCCTATGTACAAGAATATAACTACTATAATACTGCTCTATGTACAAGAATATAACTACTATAATACTACTCCTATGTACAAGAATATAACTACTATAAAACTGCTCCTATGTACTAGAATATAACTACTATAATACTACCTCCTATGTACAAGAATATAACTACTTTAATACTACTCCTATGTACAAGAATATAACTACTATAATACTACTCCTATGTACAAGAATATAACTACTATAATACTACTCCTATGTACAAGAATATAACTACTATAATACTACCTCTTATGTACAAGAATATAACTACTATAATACTACTCCTATGTACAAGAATATAACTACTATAATACTACCTCTTATGTACAAGAATATAACTACTATAATACTACCTCTTATGTACATGAATATAACTACTATAATACTGCTCCTATGTACAAGAATATAACTACTATAATACTACCTCCTATGTACAAGAATATAACTACTATAATACTACTCCTATGTACAAGAATATAACTACTATAATACTACCTCTTATG
This sequence comes from Leptodactylus fuscus, assembly GCF_031893055.1. Lineage (NCBI taxonomy): Eukaryota > Metazoa > Chordata > Amphibia > Anura > Leptodactylidae > Leptodactylus > Leptodactylus fuscus. The sequence continues at coordinate 14,011,902 of NC_134269.1, read as the reverse complement.
TACAAGAATATAACTACTATAATACTGCTCCTATGTACAAGAATATAACTACTATAATACTACTCCTATGTACAAGAATATAACTACTATAATACTACTCCTATGTACAAGAATATAATTACTATAATACTACTCCTATGTACAAGAATATAACTACTACAATACTACTCCTATGTACAAGAATATAACTACTATAATACTATCTCTTATGTACAAGAATATAACTACTATAATACTACCTCTTATGTACATGAATATAACTACTATAATACTGCTCCTATGTACAAGAATATAACTACTATAATACTACCTCCTATGTACAAGAATATAACTACTATAATACTACTCCTATGTACAAGAATATAACTACTATAATACTACTCATATGTACAAGAATATAACTACTATAATACTACTCCTATGTACAAGAATATAATTACTATAATACTACTCCTATGTACAAGAATATAACTACTACAATACTACTCCTATGTACAAGAATATAACTACTATAATACTGCTCTATGTACAAGAATATAACTACTATATTACTACTCCTATGTACAAGAATATAACTACTATAATACTACTCCTATGTACAAGAATATAACTACTATAATACTGCTCTATGTACAAGAATATAACTACTATAATACTGCTCCTATGTACAAGAATATAACTACTATAATACTACCTCTTATGTACAAGAATATAACTACTATAATACTATTCCTATGTACAAGAATATAACTACTATAATACTACTCCTATATACAAGAATATAACTACTATAATACTCCTCCTATATACAAGAATATAACTACTATAATACTACCTCCTATGTACAAGAATATAACTACTATAATACTACTCCTATGTACAAGAATATAAGTACTATAACACTGCTCCTATGTACAAGAATATAACTACTATAATACTACTCCTATGTACAAGAATATAACTACTATAATATTGCTCCTATGTACAAGAATATAACTAATATAATACTACATACTATGTACAAGAATATAACTACTATAATACTACCTCTTATGTACAAGAATATAACTACTATAATACTGCTCCTATGTACAAGAATATAACTACTATAATACTACTCCTATGTTCAAGAATATAACTACTATAATATTGCTCCTATGTACAAGAATATAACTACTATAATACTGCTCCTATGTACAAGAATATAACTACTATAATACTACCTCCTATGTACAAGAATATAACTACTATAATACTACCTACTATGTACAAGAATATAACTACTATAATACTACCTCCTATGTACAAGAATATAACTACTATAATACTACTCCTATGTACAAGAATATAACTACTATAATACTTCTCCTATGTACAAGAATATAACTACTATAATACTACTCCTATGTACAAGAATATAACTACTATAATACTGCTCCTATGCACAAGAATATAACTACTATAATACTACTCCTATGTAGAAGAATATAACTACTATAATACTGCTCTATGTACAAGAATATAACTACTATAATACTGCTCCTATGTACAAGAATATAACTACTATAATACTACTCCTATGTACAAGAATATAACTACTATAATACTACTCCTATGTACAAGAATATAACTACTATAATACTACTCCTACGTACAAGAATATAACTACTATAATACTGCTCTATGTACAAGAATATAATTACTATAATACTGCTCCTATGCACAAGAATATAACTACTATAATACTACCTCCTATGTACAAGAATATAACTACTATAATACTACTCCTATGTACAAGAATATAACTACTATAATACTGCTCTATGTACAAGAATATAACTACTATAATACTACTCCTATGTACAAGAATATAACTACTATAATACTACTCCTATGTACAAGAATATAACTACTATAATACTACTCCTATGTACAAGAATATAACTACTATAATACTGCTCTATGTACAAGAATATAACTACTATAATACTGCTCCTATGTACAAGAATATAACTACTATAATACTACTCCTATGTACAAGAATATAACTACTATAATACTACTCCTATGTACAAGAATATAACTACTATAATACTACCTCCTATGTACAAGAATATAACTACTATAATACTACCTCTTATGTACAAGAATATAACTACTATAATACTGCTCCTATGTACAAGAATATAACTACTATAATACTACTCCTAAGTACAAGAATATAATTACTATAATACTACTCCTATGTACAAGAATATAACTACTATAATACTACTCCTATGTACAAGAATATAACTACTATAATACTGCTCTATGTACAAGAATATAACTACTATAATACTACTCCTATGTACAAGAATATAACTACTATAATACTACTCCTATGTACAAGAATATAACTACTATAATACTGCTCTATGTACAAGAATATAACTACTATAATACTGCTCCTATGTACAAGAATATAACTACTATAATACTACCTCTTATGTACAAGAATATAACTACTATAATACTGCTCCTATGTACAAGAATATAACTGCTATAATACTGCTCCTATGTACAAGAATATAACTACTATAATACTATTCCTATATACAAGAATATAACTACTATAATACTCCTCCTATATACAAGAATATAACTACTATAATATTACCTCCTATGTACAAGAATATAACTACTATAATACTACTCCTATGTATAAGACTATAACTACTATAATACTGCTCCTATGTACAAGAATATAACTACTATAATACTACTCCTATGTACAAGAATATAACTACTATGATATTGCTCCTATGTACAAGAATATAACTACTATAATACTACCTCCTATGTACAAGAATATAACTACTATAATACTACCTCTTATGTACAAGAATATTACTATTATAATACTACTCCTATGTACAAGAATATAACTACTATAATACTACTCCTATGTACAAGAATATAACTACTATAATACTACTCCTATGTACAAGAATATAATTACTATAATACTACTCCTATGTACAAGAATATAACTACTACAATACTACTCCTATGTACAAGAATATAACTACTATAATACTGCTCTATGTACTAGAATATAACTACTATATTACTACTCCTATGTACAAGAATATAACTACTATAATACTACTCCTATGTACAAGAATATAACTACTATAATACTACCTCCTATGTACAAGAATATAACTACTATAATACTACTCCTATGTACAAGAATATAACTACTATAATACTACTCCTATGTACAATAATATAACTACTATAATTCTACTCCTATGTACAAGAATATAACTACTATAATTCTGCTCCTATGTACAAGAATATAACTACTATAATACTGCTCTATGTACAAGAATATAACTACTATAATACTACCTACTATGTACAAGAATATAACTACTATAATACTATTCCTATGTACAAGAATATAACTACTATAATACTATTCCTATATACAAGAATATAACTACTATAATACTCCTCCTATATACAAGAATATAACTACTATAATACCACCTCCTATGTACAAGAATATAACTACTATAATACTACTCCTATGTACAAGAATATAAGTACTATAACACTGCTCCTATGTACAAGAATATAACTACTATAATACTATTCCTATGTACAAGAATATAACTACTATAATACTATTCCTATATACAAGAATATAACTACTATAATACTCCTCCTATATACAAGAATATAACTACTATAATACTACTCCTATGTACAAGAATATAACTACTATAATACTACTCCTATGTACAAGAATATAACTACTATAATATTGCTCCTATGTACAAGAATATAACTACTATAATACTAACTCCTATGTACAAGAATATAACTACTATAATACTGCCCCTATGTACAAGAATATAATTACTATAATACTACTCCTATGTACAAGAAAATAACTACTATAATACTACTCCTATGTACAAGAGTATAACTACTATAATACTACTCCTATGTACAAGAATATAACTACTATAATACTACTCCTATGTACAAGAATATAACTACTATAATACTGCTCTATGTACAAGAATATAACTACTATAATACTACTCCTATGTACAAGAATATAACTACTATAATACTGCTCCTATGTACAAGAATATAACTACTATAATACTACTCCTATGTTCAAGAATATAACTACTATAATACTGCTCCTATGTACAAGAATATAACTACTATAATACTGCTCCTATGTACAAGAATATAACTACTATAATACTACCTCCTATGTACAAGAATATAACTACTATAATACTACCTACTATGTACAAGAATATAACTACTATAATACTACCTCCTATGTACAAGAATATAACTACTATAATACTACTCCTATGTACAAGAATATAACTACTATAATACTACTCCTATGTACAAGAATATAACTACTATAATACTACTCCTATGTACAAGAATATAACTACTATAATACTGCTCTATGTACAAGAATATAACTACTATAATACTACTCCTATGTACAAGAATATAACTACTATAATACTACTCCTATGTACAAGAATATAACTACAATAATACTACTCCTATGTACAAGAATATAACTACTATAATACTGCTCTATGTACAAGAATATAACTACTATAATACTGCTCCTATGTACAAGAATATAACTACTATAATACTACTCCTATGTACAAGAATATAACTACTATAATACTACTCCTATGTAAAAGAATATAACTACTATAATACTACTCCTATGTACAAGAATATAACTACTATAATACTGCTCCTATGTACAAGAATATAACTACTATAATACTACTCCTATGTACAAGAATATAACTACTATAATACTACTCCTATGTACAAGAATATAACTACTATAATACTGCTCTATGTACAAGAATATAACTACTATAATACTGCTCCTATGTACAAGAATATAACTACTATAATACTACTCCTATGTACAAGAATATAACTACTATAATACTACTCCTATGTACAAGAATATAACTACTATAATACTACTCCTATGTACAAGAATATAACTACTATAATACTACTCCTATGTACAAGAATATAACTACTATAATACTGCTCTATGTACAAGAATATAACTACTATAATACTGCTCCTATGTACAAGAATATAACTACTATAATACTACTCCTATGTACAAGAATATAACTACTATAGTACTACTCCTATGTACAAGAATATAACTACTATAATACTACCTCCTATGTACAAGAATATAACTACTATAATACTACCTCTTATGTACAAGAATATAACTACTATAATACTGCTCCTATGTACAAGAATATAACTACTATAATACTACTCCTAAGTAAAAGAATATAATTACTATAATACTACTCCTATGTACAAGAATATAACTACTATAATACTACTCCTATGTACAAGAATATAACTACTATAATACTGCTCTATGTACAAGAATATAACTACTATAATACTACTCCTATGTACAAGAATATAACTACTATAAAACTGCTCCTATGTACTAGAATATAACTACTATAATACTACCTCCTATGTACAAGAATATAACTACTTTAATACTACTCCTATGTACAAGAATATAACTACTATAATACTACTCCTATGTACAAGAATATAACTACTATAATACTACTCCTATGTACAAGAATATAACTACTATAATACTACCTCTTATGTACAAGAATATAACTACTATAATACTACTCCTATGTACAAGAATATAACTACTATAATACTACCTATTATGTACAAGAATATAACTACTATAATACTACCTCTTATGTACATGAATATAACTACTATAATACTGCTCCTATGTACAAGAATATAACTACTATAATACTACCTCCTATGTACAAGAATATAACTACTATAATACTACTCCTATGTACAAGAATATAACTACTATAATACTACCTCTTATGTACAAGAATATAACTACTATAATACTGCTCCTATGTACAAGAATATAACTACTATAATACTACTCCTATGTACAAGAATATAACTACTATAATACTACTCCTATGTACAAGAATATAATTACTATAATACTACTCCTATGTACAAGAATATAACTACTACAATACTACTCCTATGTACAAGAATATAACTACTATAATACTATCTCTTATGTACAAGAATATAACTACTATAATACTACCTCTTATGTACATGAATATAACTACTATAATACTGCTCCTATGTACAAGAATATAACTACTATAATACTACCTCCTATGTACAAGAATATAACTACTATAATACTGCTCCTATGTACAAGAATATAACTACTATAATACTACTCCTATGTACAAGAATATAACTACTATAATACTACTCCTATGTACAAGAATATAATTACTATAATACTACTCCTATGTACAAGAATATAACTACTACAATACTACTCCTATGTACAAGAATATAACTACTATAATACTGCTCTATGTACAAGAATATAACTACTATATTACTACTCCTATGTACAAGAATATAACTACTATAATACTACTCCTATGTACAAGAATATAACTACTATAATACTGCTCTATGTACAAGAATATAACTACTATAATACTGCTCCTATGTACAAGAATATAACTACTATAATACTACCTCTTATGTACAAGAATATAACTACTATAATACTACTCCTATGTACAAGAATATAAGTACTATAATACTACTCCTATATACAAGAATATAACTACTATAATACTCCTCCTATATACAAGAATATAACTACTATAATACTACCTCCTATGTACAAGAATATAACTACTATAATACTACTCCTATGTACAAGAATATAAGTACTATAACACTGCTCCTATGTACAAGAATATAACTACTATAATACTACTCCTATGTACAAGAATATAACTACTATAATATTGCTCCTATGTACAAGAATATAACTAATATAATACTACATACTATGTACAAGAATATAACTACTATAATACTACCTCTTATGTACAAGAATATAACTACTATAATACTGCTCCTATGTACAAGAATATAACTACTATAATACTACTCCTATGTTCAAGAATATAACTACTATAATATTGCTCCTATGTACAAGAATATAACTACTATAATACTGCTCCTATGTACAAGAATATAACTACTATAATACTACCTCCTATGTACAAGAATATAACTACTATAATACTACCTACTATGTACAAGAATATAACTACTATAATACTACCTCCTATGTACAAGAATATAACTACTATAATACTACTCCTATGTACAAGAATATAACTACTATAATACTGCTCCTATGTACAAGAATATAACTACTATAATACTTCTCCTATGTACAAGAATATAACTACTATAATACTACTCCTATGTACAAGAATATAACTACTATAATACTGCTCTATGTACAAGAATATAACTACTATAATACTACTCCTATGTACAAGAATATAACTACTATAATACTGCTCCTATGTACAAGAATATAACTGCTATAATACTGCTCCTATGTACAAGAATATAACTACTATAATACTATTCCTATATACAAGAATATAACTACTATAATACTCCTCCTATATACAAGAATATAACTACTATAATATTACCTCCTATGTACAAGAATATAACTACTATAATACTACTCCTATGTATAAGACTATAACTACTATAATACTGCTCCTATGTACAAGAATATAACTACTATAATACTACTCCTATGTACAAGAATATAACTACTATGATATTGCTCCTATGTACAAGAATATAACTACTATAATACTACCTCCTATGTACAAGAATATAACTACTATAATACTACCTCTTATGTACAAGAATATTACTACTATAATACTGCTCCTATGTACAAGAATATAACTACTATAATACTACTCCTATGTACAATAATATAACTATTATAATACTACTCCTATGTACAAGAATATAACTACTATAATACTACTCCTATGTACAAGAATATAACTACTATAATACTACTCCTATGTACAAGAATATAATTACTATAATACTACTCCTATGTACAAGAATATAACTACTACAATACTACTCCTATGTACAAGAATATAACTACTATAATACTGCTCTATGTACAAGAATATAACTACTATATTACTACTCCTATGTACAAGAATATAACTACTATAATACTACTCCTATGTACAAGAATATAACTACTATCATACTGCTCTATGTACAAGAATATAACTACTATAATACTGCTCCTATGTACAAGAATATAACGACTATAATACTACCTCTTATGTACAAGAATATAACTACTATAATACTACTCCTATGTACAAGAATATAACTACTATAATTCTGCTCCTATGTACAAGAATATAACTACTATAATACTATTCCTATGTACAAGAATATAACTACTATAATACTATTCCTATATACAAGAATATAACTACTATAATACTCCTCCTATATACAAGAATATAACTACTATAATACTGCTCCTATGTACAAGAATATAACTACTATAATACTACCTCCTATGTACAAGAATATAACTACTATAATACTACTCCTATGTACAAGAATATAACTACTATAATACTACCTCTTATGTACAAGAATATAACTACTATAATACTGCTCCTATGTACAAGAATATAACTACTATAATACTACTCCTATGTACAAGAATATAACTACTATAATACTACTCCTATGTACAAGAATATAATTACTATAATACTACTCCTATGTACAAGAATATAACTACTACAATACTACTCCTATGTACAAGAATATAACTACTATAATACTATCTCTTATGTACAAGAATATAACTACTATAATACTACCTCTTATGTACATGAATATAACTACTATAATACTGCTCCTATGTACAAGAATATAACTACTATAATACTACCTCCTATGTACAAGAATATAACTACTATAATACTACTCCTATGTACAAGAATATAACTACTATAATACTACTCCTATGTACAAGAATATAACTACTATAATACTACTCCTATGTACAAGAATATAATTACTATAATACTACTCCTATGTACAAGAATATAACTACTACAATACTACTCCTATGTACAAGAATATAACTACTATAATACTGCTCTATGTACAAGAATATAACTACTATATTACTACTCCTATGTACAAGAATATAACTACTATAATACTACTCCTATGTACAAGAATATAACTACTATAATACTGCTCTATGTACAAGAATATAACTACTATAATACTGCTCCTATGTACAAGAATATAACTACTATAATACTACCTCCTATGTACAAGAATATAACTACTATAATACTACTCCTATGTACAAGAATATAACTACTATAATACTACTCCTATGTACAATAATATAACTACTATAATTCTACTCCTATGTACAAGAATATAACTACTATAATTCTGCTCCTATGTACAAGAATATAACTACTATAATACTGCTCTATGTACAAGAATATAACTACTATAATACTACCTACTATGTACAAGAATATAACTACTATAATACTATTCCTATGTACAAGAATATAACTACTATAATACTATTCCTATATACAAGAATATAACTACTATAATACTCCTCCTATATACAAGAATATAACTACTATAATACCACCTCCTATGTACAAGAATATAACTACTATAATACTACTCCTATGTACAAGAATATAAGTACTATAACACTGCTCCTATGTACAAGAATATAACTACTATAATACTATTCCTATGTACAAGAATATAACTACTATAATACTATTCCTATATACAAGAATATAACTACTATAATACTCCTCCTATATACAAGAATATAACTACTATAATACTACTCCTATGTACAAGAATATAACTACTATAATACTACTCCTATGTACAAGAATATAACTACTATAATATTGCTCCTATGTACAAGAATATAACTACTATAATACTAACTCCTATGTACAAGAATATAACTACTATAATACTGCCCCTATGTACAAGAATATAATTACTATAATACTACTCCTATGTACAAGAAAATAACTACTATAATACTACTCCTATGTACAAGAGTATAACTACTATAATACTACTCCTATGTACAAGAATATAACTACTATAATACTACTCCTATGTACAAGAATATAACTACTATAATACTGCTCTATGTACAAGAATATAACTACTATAATACTACTCCTATGTACAAGAATATAACTACTATAATACTGCTCCTATGTACAAGAATATAACTACTATAATACTACTCCTATGTTCAAGAATATAACTACTATAATACTGCTCCTATGTACAAGAATATAACTACTATAATACTGCTCCTATGTACAAGAATATAACTACTATAATACTACCTCCTATGTACAAGAATATAACTACTATAATACTACCTACTATGTACAAGAATATAACTACTATAATACTACCTCCTATGTACAAGAATATAACTACTATAATACTACTCCTATGTACAAGAATATAACTACTATAATACTACTCCTATGTACAAGAATATAACTACTATAATACTACTCCTATGTACAAGAATATAACTACTATAATACTGCTCTATGTACAAGAATATAACTACTATAATACTACTCCTATGTACAAGAATATAACTACTATAATACTACTCCTATGTACAAGAATATAACTACAATAATACTACTCCTATGTACAAGAATATAACTACTATAATACTGCTCTATGTACAAGAATATAACTACTATAATACTGCTCCTATGTACAAGAATATAACTACTATAATACTACTCCTATGTACAAGAATATAACTACTATAATACTACTCCTATGTAAAAGAATATAACTACTATAATACTACTCCTATGTACAAGAATATAACTACTATAATACTGCTCCTATGTACAAGAATATAACTACTATAATACTACTCCTATGTACAAGAATATAACTACTATAATACTACTCCTACGTACAAGAATATAACTACTATAATACTGCTCTATGTACAAGAATATAACTACTATAATACTGCTCCTATGTACAAGAATATAACTACTATAATACTACTCCTATGTACAAGAATATAACTACTATAATACTACTCCTATGTACAAGAATATAACTACTATAATACTACTCCTATGTACAAGAATATAACTACTATAATACTACTCCTATGTACAAGAATATAACTACTATAATACTGCTCTATGTACAAGAATATAACTACTATAATACTGCTCCTATGTACAAGAATATAACTACTATAATACTACTCCTATGTACAAGAATATAACTACTATAGTACTACTCCTATGTACAAGAATATAACTACTATAATACTACCTCCTATGTACAAGAATATAACTACTATAATACTACCTCTTATGTACAAGAATATAACTACTATAATACTGCTCCTATGTACAAGAATATAACTACTATAATACTACTCCTAAGTAAAAGAATATAATTACTATAATACTACTCCTATGTACAAGAATATAACTACTATAATACTACTCCTATGTACAAGAATATAACTACTATAATACTGCTCTATGTACAAGAATATAACTACTATAATACTACTCCTATGTACAAGAATATAACTACTATAAAACTGCTCCTATGTACTAGAATATAACTACTATAATACTACCTCCTATGTACAAGAATATAACTACTTTAATACTACTCCTATGTACAAGAATATAACTACTATAATACTACTCCTATGTACAAGAATATAACTACTATAATACTACTCCTATGTACAAGAATATAACTACTATAATACTACCTCTTATGTACAAGAATATAACTACTATAATACTACTCCTATGTACAAGAATATAACTACTATAATACTACCTCTTATGTACAAGAATATAACTACTATAATACTACCTCTTATGTACATGAATATAACTACTATAATACTGCTCCTATGTACAAGAATATAACTACTATAATACTACCTCCTATGTACAAGAATATAACTACTATAATACTACTCCTATGTACAAGAATATAACTACTATAATACTACCTCTTATGTACAAGAATATAACTACTATAATACTGCTCCTATGTACAAGAATATAACTACTATAATACTACTCCTATGTACAAGAATATAACTACTATAATACTACTCCTATGTACAAGAATATAATTACTATAATACTACTCCTATGTACAAGAATATAACTACTACAATACTACTCCTATGTACAAGAATATAACTACTATAATACTATCTCTTATGTACAAGAATATAACTACTATAATACTACCTCTTATGTACATGAATATAACTACTATAATACTGCTCCTATGTACAAGAATATAACTACTATAATACTACCTCCTATGTACAAGAATATAACTACTATAATACTACTCCTATGTACAAGAATATAACTACTATAATACTACTCCTATGTACAAGAATATAACTACTATAATACTACTCCTATGTACAAGAATATAATTACTATAATACTACTCCTATGTACAAGAATATAACTACTACAATACTACTCCTATGTACAAGAATATAACTACTATAATACTGCTCTATGTACAAGAATATAACTACTATATTACTACTCCTATGTACAAGAATATAACTACTATAATACTACTCCTATGTACAAGAATATAACTACTATAATACTGCTCTATGTACAAGAATATAACTACTATAATACTGCTCCTATGTACAAGAATATAACTACTATAATACTACCTCTTATGTACAAGAATATAACTACTATAATACTATTCCTATGTACAAGAATATAACTACTATAATACTACTCCTATATACAAGAATATAACTACTATAATACTCCTCCTATATACAAGAATATAACTACTATAATACTACCTCCTATGTACAAGAATATAACTACTATAATACTACTCCTATGTACAAGAATATAAGTACTATAACACTGCTCCTATGTACAAGAATATAACTACTATAATACTACTCCTATGTACAAGAATATAACTACTATAATATTGCTCCTATGTACAAGAATATAACTAATATAATACTACATACTATGTACAAGAATATAACTACTATAATACTACCTCTTATGTACAAGAATATAACTACTATAATACTGCTCCTATGTACAAGAATATAACTACTATAATACTACTCCTATGTTCAAGAATATAACTACTATAATATTGCTCCTATGTACAAGAATATAACTACTATAATACTGCTCCTATGTACAAGAATATAACTACTATAATACTACCTCCTATGTACAAGAATATAACTACTATAATACTACCTACTATGTACAAGAATATAACTACTATAATACTACCTCCTATGTACAAGAATATAACTACTATAATACTACTCCTATGTACAAGAATATAACTACTATAATACTTCTCCTATGTACAAGAATATAACTACTATAATACTACTCCTATGTACAAGAATATAACTACTATAATACTGCTCCTATGCACAAGAATATAACTACTATAATACTACTCCTATGTAGAAGAATATAACTACTATAATACTGCTCTATGTACAAGAATATAACTACTATAATACTGCTCCTATGTACAAGAATATAACTACTATAATACTACTCCTATGTACAAGAATATAACTACTATAATACTACTCCTATGTACAAGAATATAACTACTATAATACTACTCCTACGTACAAGAATATAACTACTATAATACTGCTCTATGTACAAGAATATAATTACTATAATACTGCTCCTATGCACAAGAATATAACTACTATAATACTACCTCCTATGTACAAGAATATAACTACTATAATACTACTCCTATGTACAAGAATATAACTACTATAATACTGCTCTATGTACAAGAATATAACTACTATAATACTACTCCTATGTACAAGAATATAACTACTATAATACTACTCCTATGTACAAGAATATAACTACTATAATACTACTCCTATGTACAAGAATATAACTACTATAATACTGCTCTATGTACAAGAATATAACTACTATAATACTGCTCCTATGTACAAGAATATAACTACTATAATACTACTCCTATGTACAAGAATATAACTACTATAATACTACTCCTATGTACAAGAATATAACTACTATAATACTACCTCCTATGTACAAGAATATAACTACTATAATACTACCTCTTATGTACAAGAATATAACTACTATAATACTGCTCCTATGTACAAGAATATAACTACTATAATACTACTCCTAAGTACAAGAATATAATTACTATAATACTACTCCTATGTACAAGAATATAACTACTATAATACTACTCCTATGTACAAGAATATAACTACTATAATACTGCTCTATGTACAAGAATATAACTACTATAATACTACTCCTATGTACAAGAATATAACTACTATAATACTACTCCTATGTACAAGAATATAACTACTATAATACTGCTCTATGTACAAGAATATAACTACTATAATACTGCTCCTATGTACAAGAATATAACTACTATAATACTACCTCTTATGTACAAGAATATAACTACTATAATACTGCTCCTATGTACAAGAATATAACTGCTATAATACTGCTCCTATGTACAAGAATATAACTACTATAATACTATTCCTATATACAAGAATATAACTACTATAATACTCCTCCTATATACAAGAATATAACTACTATAATATTACCTCCTATGTACAAGAATATAACTACTATAATACTACTCCTATGTATAAGACTATAACTACTATAATACTGCTCCTATGTACAAGAATATAACTACTATAATACTACTCCTATGTACAAGAATATAACTACTATGATATTGCTCCTATGTACAAGAATATAACTACTATAATACTACCTCCTATGTACAAGAATATAACTACTATAATACTACCTCTTATGTACAAGAATATTACTACTATAATACTGCTCCTATGTACAAGAATATAACTACTATAATACTACTCCTATGTTCAATAATATAACTATTATAATACTACTCCTATGTACAAGAATATAACTACTATAATACTACTCCTATGTACAAGAATATAACTACTATAATACTACTCCTATGTACAAGAATATAATTACTATAATACTACTCCTATGTACAAGAATATAACTACTACAATACTACTCCTATGTACAAGAATATAACTACTATAATACTGCTCTATGTACTAGAATATAACTACTATATTACTACTCCTATGTACAAGAATATAACTACTATAATACTACTCCTATGTACAAGAATATAACTACTATAATACTACCTCCTATGTACAAGAATATAACTACTATAATACTACTCCTATGTACAAGAATATAACTACTATAATACTACTCCTATGTACAATAATATAACTACTATAATTCTACTCCTATGTACAAGAATATAACTACTATAATTCTGCTCCTATGTACAAGAATATAACTACTATAATACTGCTCTATGTACAAGAATATAACTACTATAATACTACCTACTATGTACAAGAATATAACTACTATAATACTATTCCTATGTACAAGAATATAACTACTATAATACTATTCCTATATACAAGAATATAACTACTATAATACTCCTCCTATATACAAGAATATAACTACTATAATACCACCTCCTATGTACAAGAATATAACTACTATAATACTACTCCTATGTACAAGAATATAAGTACTATAACACTGCTCCTATGTACAAGAATATAACTACTATAATACTATTCCTATGTACAAGAATATAACTACTATAATACTATTCCTATATACAAGAATATAACTACTATAATACTCCTCCTATATACAAGAATATAACTACTATAATACTACTCCTATGTACAAGAATATAACTACTATAATACTACTCCTATGTACAAGAATATAACTACTATAATATTGCTCCTATGTACAAGAATATAACTACTATAATACTAACTCCTATGTACAAGAATATAACTACTATAATACTGCCCCTATGTACAAGAATATAATTACTATAATACTACTCCTATGTACAAGAAAATAACTACTATAATACTACTCCTATGTACAAGAGTATAACTACTATAATACTACTCCTATGTACAAGAATATAACTACTATAATACTACTCCTATGTACAAGAATATAACTACTATAATACTACTCCTATGTACAAGAATATAAGTACTATAACACTGCTCCTATGTACAAGAATATAACTACTATAATACTATTCCTATGTACAAGAATATAACTACTATAATACTATTCCTATATACAAGAATATAACTACTATAATACTCCTCCTATATACAAGAATATAACTACTATAATACTACTCCTATGTACAAGAATATAACTACTATAATACTACTCCTATGTACAAGAATATAACTACTATAATATTGCTCCTATGTACAAGAATATAACTACTATAATACTAACTCCTATGTACAAGAATATAACTACTATAATACTGCCCCTATGTACAAGAATATAATTACTATAATACTACTCCTATGTACAAGAAAATAACTACTATAATACTACTCCTATGTACAAGAGTATAACTACTATAATACTACTCCTATGTACAAGAATATAACTACTATAATACTACTCCTATGTACAAGAATATAACTACTATAATACTGCTCTATGTACAAGAATATAACTACTATAATACTACTCCTATGTACAAGAATATAACTACTATAATACTGCTCCTATGTACAAGAATATAACTACTATAATACTACTCCTATGTTCAAGAATATAACTACTATAATACTGCTCCTATGTACAAGAATATAACTACTATAATACTGCTCCTATGTACAAGAATATAACTACTATAATACTACCTCCTATGTACAAGAATATAACTACTATAATACTACCTACTATGTACAAGAATATAACTACTATAATACTACCTCCTATGTACAAGAATATAACTACTATAATACTACTCCTATGTACAAGAATATAACTACTATAATACTACTCCTATGTACAAGAATATAACTACTATAATCTCCTATGTACAAGAATATAACTACTACTAATACTGCTCTATGTACAAGAATATAACTACTATAATACTACTCTATGTACAAGAATATAACTACTATAATACTACTCCTATGTACAAGAATATAACTACAATAATACTACTCCTATGTACAAGAATATATAACTACTATAATACTGCTCTATGTACAAGAATATAACTACTATAATACTGCTCCTATGTACAAGAATATAACTACTATAATACTACTCCTATGTACAAGAATATAACTACTATAATACTACTCCTATGTAAAAGAATATAACTACTATAATACTACTCCTATGTACAAGAATATAACTACTATAATACTGCTCCTATGTACAAGAATATAACTACTATAATACTACTCCTATGTACAAGAATATAACTACTATAATACTACTCCTATGTACAAGAATATAACTACTATAATACTGCTCTATGTACAAGAATATAACTACTATAATACTGCTCCTATGTACAAGAATATAACTACTATAATACTACTCCTATGTACAAGAATATAACTACTATAATACTACTCCTATGTACAAGAATATAACTACTATAATACTACTCTCCTATGTACAAGAATATAACTACTATAATACTACTCCTATGTACAAGAATATAACTACTATAATACTGCTCTATGTACAAGAATATAACTACTATAATACTGCTCCTATGTACAAGAATATAACTACTATAATACTACTCCTATGTACAAGAATATAACTACTATAGTACTACTCCTATGTACAAGAATATAACTACTATAATACTACCTCCTATGTACAAGAATATAACTACTATAATACTACCTCTTATGTACAAGAATATAACTACTATAATACTGCTCCTATGTACAAGAATATAACTACTATAATACTACTCCTAAGTAAAAGAATATAATTACTATAATACTACTCCTATGTACAAGAATATAACTACTATAATACTACTCCTATGTACAAGAATATAACTACTATAATACTGCTCTATGTACAAGAATATAACTACTATAATACTACTCCTAAGTAAAAGAATATAATTACTATAATACTACTCCTATGTACAAGAATATAACTACTATAATACTACTCCTATGTACAAGAATATAACTACTATAATACTGCTCTATGTACAAGAATATAACTACTATAAAACTGCTCCTATGTACTAGAATATAACTACTATAATACTACCTCCTATGTACAAGAATATAACTACTTTAATACTACTCCTATGTACAAGAATATAACTACTATAATACTACTCCTATGTACAAGAATATAACTACTATAATACTACTCCTATGTACAAGAATATAACTACTATAATACTACCTCTTATGTACAAGAATATAACTACTATAATACTACTCCTATGTACAAGAATATAACTACTATAATACTACCTATTATGTACAAGAATATAACTACTATAATACTACCTCTTATGTACATGAATATAACTACTATAAGTACTGCTCCTATGTACAAGAATATAACTACTATAATACTACCTCCTATGTACAAGAATATAACTACTATAATACTACTCCTATGTACAAGAATATAACTACTATAATACTACCTCTTATGTACAAGAATATAACTACTATAATACTGCTCCTATGTACAAGAATATAACTACTATAATACTACTCCTATGTACAAGAATATAACTACTATAATACTACTCCTATGTACAAGAATATAATTACTATAATACTACTCCTATGTACAAGAATATAACTACTACAATACTACTCCTATGTACAAGAATATAACTACTATAATACTATCTCTTATGTACATGAATATAACTACTATAATACTGCTCCTATGTACAAGAATATAACTACTATAATACTACCTCCTATGTACAAGAATATAACTACTATAATACTACCTCTTATGTACATGAATATAACTACTATAATACTGCTCCTATGTACAAGAATATAACTACTATAATACTACCTCCTATGTACAAGAATATAACTACTATAATACTACTCCTATGTACAAGAATATAACTACTATAATACTACTCCTATGTACAAGAATATAACTACTATAATACTACTCCTATGTACAAGAATATAATTACTATAATACTACTCCTATGTACAAGAATATAACTACTACAATACTACTCCTATGTACAAGAATATAACTACTATAATACTGCTCTATGTACAAGAATATAACTACTATATTACTACTCCTATGTACAAGAATATAACTACTATAATACTACTCCTATGTACAAGAATATAACTACTATAATACTGCTCTATGTACAAGAATATAACTACTATAATACTGCTCCTATGTACAAGAATATAACTACTATAATACTACCTCTTATGTACAAGAATATAACTACTATAATACTATTCCTATGTACAAGAATATAACTACTATAATACTACTCCTATATACAAGAATATAACTACTATAATACTCCTCCTATATACAAGAATATAACTACTATAATACTACCTCCTATGTACAAGAATATAACTACTATAATACTACTCCTATGTACAAGAATATAAGTACTATAACACTGCTCCTATGTACAAGAATATAACTACTATAATACTACTCCTATGTACAAGAATATAACTACTATAATATTGCTCCTATGTACAAGAATATAACTAATATAATACTACATACTATGTACAAGAATATAACTACTATAATACTACCTCTTATGTACAAGAATATAACTACTATAATACTGCTCCTATGTACAAGAATATAACTACTATAATACTACTCCTATGTTCAAGAATATAACTACTATAATATTGCTCCTATGTACAAGAATATAACTACTATAATACTGCTCCTATGTACAAGAATATAACTACTATAATACTACCTCCTATGTACAAGAATATAACTACTATAATACTACCTACTATGTACAAGAATATAACTACTATAATACTACCTCCTATGTACAAGAATATAACTACTATAATACTACTCCTATGTACAAGAATATAACTACTATAATACTGCTCCTATGTACAAGAATATAACTACTATAATACTTCTCCTATGTACAAGAATATAACTACTATAATACTACTCCTATGTACAAGAATATAACTACTATAATACTGCTCCTATGCACAAGAATATAACTACTATAATACTACTCCTATGTAGAAGAATATAACTACTATAATACTGCTCTATGTACAAGAATATAACTACTATAATACTGCTCCTATGTACAAGAATATAACTACTATAATACTACTCCTATGTACAAGAATATAACTACTATAATACTACTCCTATGTACAAGAATATAACTACTATAATACTACTCCTACGTACAAGAATATAACTACTATAATACTGCTCTATGTACAAGAATATAATTACTATAATACTGCTCCTATGCACAAGAATATAACTACTATAATACTACCTCCTATGTACAAGAATATAACTACTATAATACTACTCCTATGTACAAGAATATAACTACTATAATACTGCTCTATGTACAAGAATATAACTACTATAATACTACTCCTATGTACAAGAATATAACTACTATAATACTACTCCTATGTACAAGAATATAACTACTATAATACTACTCCTATGTACAAGAATATAACTACTATAATACTGCTCTATGTACAAGAATATAACTACTATAATACTACTCCTATGTACAAGAATATAACTACTATAATACTACTCCTATGTACAAGAATATAACTACTATAATACTACCTCCTATGTACAAGAATATAACTACTATAATACTACCTCTTATGTACAAGAATATAACTACTATAATACTGCTCCTATGTACAAGAATATAACTACTATAATACTACTCCTAAGTACAAGAATATAATTACTATAATACTACTCCTATGTACAAGAATATAACTACTATAATACTACTCCTATGTACAAGAATATAACTACTATAATACTGCTCTATGTACAAGAATATAACTACTATAATACTACTCCTATGTACAAGAATATAACTACTATAATACTACTCCTATGTACAAGAATATAACTACTATAATACTGCTCTATGTACAAGAATATAACTACTATAATACTGCTCCTATGTACAAGAATATAACTACTATAATACTACCTCTTATGTACAAGAATATAACTACTATAATACTGCTCCTATGTACAAGAATATAACTGCTATAATACTGCTCCTATGTACAAGAATATAACTACTATAATACTATTCCTATATACAAGAATATAACTACTATAATACTCCTCCTATATACAAGAATATAACTACTATAATATTACCTCCTATGTACAAGAATATAACTACTATAATACTACTCCTATGTATAAGACTATAACTACTATAATACTGCTCCTATGTACAAGAATATAACTACTATAATACTACTCCTATGTACAAGAATATAACTACTATGATATTGCTCCTATGTACAAGAATATAACTACTATAATACTACCTCCTATGTACAAGAATATAACTACTATAATACTACCTCTTATGTACAAGAATATTACTACTATAATACTGCTCCTATGTACAAGAATATAACTACTATAATACTACTCCTATGTACAATAATATAACTATTATAATACTACTCCTATGTACAAGAATATAACTACTATAATACTACTCCTATGTACAAGAATATAACTACTATAATACTACTCCTATGTACAAGAATATAATTACTATAATACTACTCCTATGTACAAGAATATAACTACTACAATACTACTCCTATGTACAAGAATATAACTACTATAATACTGCTCTATGTACAAGAATATAACTACTATATTACTACTCCTATGTACAAGAATATAACTACTATAATACTACTCCTATGTACAAGAATATAACTACTATCATACTGCTCTATGTACAAGAATATAACTACTATAATACTGCTCCTATGTACAAGAATATAACGACTATAATACTACCTCTTATGTACAAGAATATAACTACTATAATACTACTCCTATGTACAAGAATATAACTACTATAATTCTGCTCCTATGTACAAGAATATAACTACTATAATACTATTCCTATGTACAAGAATATAACTACTATAATACTATTCCTATATACAAGAATATAACTACTATAATACTCCTCCTATATACAAGAATATAACTACTATAATACTACCTCCTATGTACAAGAATATAACTACTATAATACTACTCCTATGTACAAGAATATAAGTACTATAACACTGCTCCTATGTACAAGAATATAACTACTATAATACTACTCCTATGTACAAGAATATAACTACTACAATATTGCTCCTATGTACAAGAATATAACTAATATAATACTACATACTATGTACAAGAATATAACTACTATAATACTACCTCTTATGTACAAGAATATAACTACTATAATACTGCTCCTATGTACAAGAATATAACTACTATAATACTACTCCTATGTTCAAGAATATAACTACTATAATATTGCTCCTATGTACAAGAATATAACTACTAAAATACTGCTCCTATGTACAAGAATATAACTACTATAATACTACCTCCTATGTACAAGAATATAACTACTATAATACTACCTACTATGTACAAGAATATAACTACTATAATACTACCTCCTATGTACAAGAATATAACTACTATAATACTACTCCTATGTACAAGAATATAACTACTATAATACTTCTCCTATGTACAAGAATATATCTACTATAATACTACTCCTATGTACAAGAATATAACTACTATAATACTGCTCCTATGCACAAGAATATAACTACTATAATACTACTCCTATGTACAAGAATATAACTACTATAATACTGCTCTATGTACAAGAATATAACTACTATAATACTGCTCCTATGTACAAGAATATAACTACTATAATACTACTCCTATGTACAAGAATATAACTACTATAATACTACTCCTATGTACAAGAATATAACTACTATAATACTACTCCTACGTACAAGAATATAACTACTATAATACTGCTCTATGTACAAGAATATAACTACTATAATACTGCTCCTATATACAAGAATATAACTACTATAATACTACTCCTATGTACAAGAATATAACTACTATAATACTACTCCTATGTACAAGAATATAACTACTATAATACTACCTCCTATGTACAAGAATATAACTACTATAATACTACTCCTATGTACAAGAATATAACTACTATAATACTGCTCCTATGCACAAGAATATAACTACTATAATACTACTCCTATGTAGAAGAATATAACTACTATAATACTGCTCTATGTACAAGAATATAACTACTATAATACTGCTCCTATGTACAAGAATATAACTACTATAATACTACTCCTATGTACAAGAATATAACTACTATAATACTACTCCTATGTACAAGAATATAACTACTATAATACTACTCCTACGTACAAGAATATAACTACTATAATACTGCTCTATGTACAAGAATATAATTACTATAATACTGCTCCTATGCACAAGAATATAACTACTATAATACTACCTCCTATGTACAAGAATATAACTACTATAATACTACTCCTATGTACAAGAATATAACTACTATAATACTGCTCTATGTACAAGAATATAACTACTATAATACTACTCCTATGTACAAGAATATAACTACTATAATACTACTCCTATGTACAAGAATATAACTACTATAATACTACTCCTATGTACAAGAATATAACTACTATAATACTGCTCTATGTACAAGAATATAACTACTATAATACTGCTCCTATGTACAAGAATATAACTACTATAATACTACTCCTATGTACAAGAATATAACTACTATAATACTACTCCTATGTACAAGAATATAACTACTATAATACTACCTCCTATGTACAAGAATATAACTACTATAATACTACCTCTTATGTACAAGAATATAACTACTATAATACTGCTCCTATGTACAAGAATATAACTACTATAATACTACTCCTAAGTACAAGAATATAATTACTATAATACTACTCCTATGTACAAGAATATAACTACTATAATACTACTCCTATGTACAAGAATATAACTACTATAATACTGCTCTATGTACAAGAATATAACTACTATAATACTACTCCTATGTACAAGAATATAACTACTATAATACTACTCCTATGTACAAGAATATAACTACTATAATACTGCTCTATGTACAAGAATATAACTACTATAATACTGCTCCTATGTACAAGAATATAACTACTATAATACTACCTCTTATGTACAAGAATATAACTACTATAATACTGCTCCTATGTACAAGAATATAACTGCTATAATACTGCTCCTATGTACAAGAATATAACTACTATAATACTATTCCTATATACAAGAATATAACTACTATAATATTACCTCCTATGTACAAGAATATAACTACTATAATACTACTCCTATGTATAAGACTATAACTACTATAATACTGCTCCTATGTACAAGAATATAACTACTATAATACTACTCCTATGTACAAGAATATAACTACTATGATATTGCTCCTATGTACAAGAATATAACTACTATAATACTACCTCCTATGTACAAGAATATAACTACTATAATACTACCTCTTATGTACAAGAATATTACTACTATAATACTGCTCCTATGTACAAGAATATAACTACTATAATACTACTCCTATGTACAATAATATAACTATTATAATACTACTCCTATGTACAAGAATATAACTACTATAATACTACTCCTATGTACAAGAATATAACTACTATAATACTACTCCTATGTACAAGAATATAATTACTATAATACTACTCCTATGTACAAGAATATAACTACTACAATACTACTCCTATGTACAAGAATATAACTACTATAATACTGCTCTATGTACAAGAATATAACTACTATATTACTACTCCTATGTACAAGAATATAACTACTATAATACTACTCCTATGTACAAGAATATAACTACTATCATACTGCTCTATGTACAAGAATATAACTACTATAATACTGCTCCTATGTACAAGAATATAACGACTATAATACTACCTCTTATGTACAAGAATATAACTACTATAATACTACTCCTATGTACAAGAATATAACTACTATAATTCTGCTCCTATGTACAAGAATATAACTACTATAATACTATTCCTATGTACAAGAATATAACTACTATAATACTATTCCTATATACAAGAATATAACTACTATAATACTCCTCCTATATACAAGAATATAACTACTATAATACTACCTCCTATGTACAAGAATATAACTACTATAATACTACTCCTATGTACAAGAATATAAGTACTATAACACTGCTCCTATGTACAAGAATATAACTACTATAATACTACTCCTATGTACAAGAATATAACTACTACAATATTGCTCCTATGTACAAGAATATAACTAATATAATACTACATACTATGTACAAGAATATAACTACTATAATACTACCTCTTATGTACAAGAATATAACTACTATAATACTGCTCCTATGTACAAGAATATAACTACTATAATACTACTCCTATGTTAAAGAATATAACTACTATAATATTGCTCCTATGTACAAGAATATAACTACTAAAATACTGCTCCTATGTACAAGAATATAACTACTATAATACTACCTCCTATGTACAAGAATATAACTACTATAATACTACCTACTATGTACAAGAATATAACTACTATAATACTACCTCCTATGTACAAGAATATAACTACTATAATACTACTCCTATGTACAAGAATATAACTACTATAATACTTCTCCTATGTACAAGAATATATCTACTATAATACTACTCCTATGTACAAGAATATAACTACTATAATACTGCTCCTATGCACAAGAATATAACTACTATAATACTACTCCTATGTACAAGAATATAACTACTATAATACTGCTCTATGTACAAGAATATAACTACTATAATACTGCTCCTATGTACAAGAATATAACTACTATAATACTACTCCTATGTACAAGAATATAACTACTATAATACTACTCCTATGTACAAGAATATAACTACTATAATACTACTCCTACGTACAAGAATATAACTACTATAATACTGCTCTATGTACAAGAATATAACTACTATAATACTGCTCCTATATACAAGAATATAACTACTATAATACTACTCCTATGTACAAGAATATAACTACTATAATACTACTCCTATGTACAAGAATATAACTACTATAATACTACCTCCTATGTACAAGAATATAACTACTATAATACTACCTCTTATGTACAAGAATATAACTACTATAATACTGCTCCTATGTACAAGAATATAACTACTATAATACTACTCCTAAGTACAAGAATATAATTACTATAATACTACTCCTATGTACAAGAATATAACTACTATAATACTACTCCTATGTACAAGAATATAACTACTATAATACTGCTCTATGTACAAGAATATAACTACTATAATACTACTCCTATGTACAAGAATATAACTACTATAATACTACTCCTATGTACAAGAATATAACTACTATAATAGTGCTCTATGTACAAGAATATAACTACTATAATACTGCTCCTATGTACAAGAATATAACTACTATAATACTACCTCTTATGTACAAGAATATAACTACTATAATACTGCTCCTATGTACAAGAATATAACTGCTATAATACTGCTCCTATGTACAAGAATATAACTACTATAATACTATTCCTATATACAAGAATATAACTACTATAATACTCCTCCTATATACAAGAATATAACTACTATAATATTACCTCCTATGTACAAGAATATAACTACTATAATACTACTCCTATGTACAAGACTATAACTACTATAATACTGCTCCTATGTACAAGAATATAACTACTATAATACTACTCCTATGTACAAGAATATAACTACTATGATATTGCTCCTATGTACAAGAATATAACTACTATAATACTACCTCCTATGTACAAGAATATAACTACTATAATACTACTCCTATTTACAATAATATAACTATTATAATACTACTCCTATGTACAAGAATATAACTACTATAATACTACTCCTATGTACAAGAATATAACTACTATACTACTGCTCTATGTACAAGAATATAACTACTATAATACTACTCCTATGTACTAGAATATAACTACTATAATACTACTCCTATGTACAAGAATATAACTACTATGATATTGCTCCTATGTACAAGAATATAACTACTATAATACTACCTCCTATGTACAAGAATATAACTACTATAATACTACCTCTTATGTACAAGAATATTACTACTATAATACTGCTCCTATGTACAAGAATATAACTACTATAATACTACTCCTATGTACAATAATATAACTATTATAATACTACTCCTATGTACAAGAATATAACTACTATAATACTACTCCTATGTACAAGAATATAACTACTATACTACTGCTCTATGTACAAGAATATAACTACTATAATACTACTCCTATGTACTAGAATATAACTACTATAATACTACTCCTATGTACAAGAATATAACTACTATAATACTACTCCTATGTACAAGAATATAACTACTATAATACTACTCCTATGTACAAGAATATAATTACTATAATACTACTCCTATGTACAAGAATATAACTACTACAATACTACTCCTATGTACAAGAATATAACTACTATAATACTGCTCTATGTACAAGAATATAACTACTATATTACTACTCCTATGTACAAGAATATAACTACTATAATACTACTCCTATGTACAAGAATATAACTACTATAATACTACTCCTATGTACAAGAATATAATTACTATAATACTACTCCTATGTACAAGAATATAACTACTACAATACTACTCCTATGTACAAGAATATAACTACTATAATACTGCTCTATGTACAAGAATATAACTACTATATTACTACTCCTATGTACAAGAATATAACTACTATAATACTACTCCTATGTACAAGAATATAACTACTATCATACTGCTCTATGTACAAGAATATAACTACTATAATACTGCTCCTATGTACAAGAATATAACGACTATAATACTACCTCTTATGTACAAGAATATAACTACTATAATACTACTCCTATGTACAAGAATATAACTACTATAATTCTGCTCCTATGTACAAGAATATAACTACTATAATACTATTCCTATGTACAAGAATATAACTACTATAATACTACTCCTATGTACAAGAATATAATTACTATAATACTACTCCTATGTACAAGAATATAACTACTATAATACTACTCCTATGTACAAGAATATAACTACTATAATACTACTCCTATGTACAAGAATATAATTACTATAATACTACTCCTATGTACAAGAATATAACTACTACAATACTACTCCTATGTACAAGAATATAACTACTATAATACTGCTCTATGTACAAGAATATAACTACTATATTACTACTCCTATGTACAAGAATATAACTACTATAATACTACTCCTATGTACAAGAATATAACTACTATCATACTGCTCTATGTACAAGAATATAACTACTATAATACTGCTCCTATGTACAAGAATATAACGACTATAATACTACCTCTTATGTACAAGAATATAACTACTATAATACTACTCCTATGTACAAGAATATAACTACTATAATTCTGCTCCTATGTACAAGAATATAACTACTATAATACTATTCCTATGTACAAGAATATAACTACTATAATACTATTCCTATATACAAGAATATAACTACTATAATACTCCTCCTATATACAAGAATATAACTACTATAATACTACCTCCTATGTACAAGAATATAACTACTATAATACTACTCCTATGTACAAGAATATAAGTACTATAACACTGCTCCTATGTACAAGAATATAACTACTATAATACTACTCCTATGTACAAGAATATAACTACTACAATATTGCTCCTATGTACAAGAATATAACTAATATAATACTACATACTATGTACAAGAATATAACTACTATAATACTACCTCTTATGTACAAGAATATAACTACTATAATACTGCTCCTATGTACAAGAATATAACTACTATAATACTACTCCTATGTTCAAGAATATTACTACTATAATATTGCTCCTATGTACAAGAATATAACTACTAAAATACTGCTCCTATGTACAAGAATATAACTACTATAATACTACCTCCTATGTACAAGAATATAACTACTATAATACTACCTACTATGTACAAGAATATAACTACTATAATACTACCTCCTATGTACAAGAATATAACTACTATAATACTACTCCTATGTACAAGAATATAACTACTATAATACTTCTCCTATGTACAAGAATATATCTACTATAATACTACTCCTATGTACAAGAATATAACTACTATAATACTACTCCTACGAACAAGAATATAACTACTATAATACTGCTCTATGTACAAGAATATAACTACTATAATACTGCTCCTATATACAAGAATATAACTACTATAATACTACTCCTATGTACAAGAATATAACTACTATAATACTACTCCTATGTACAAGAATATAACTACTATAATACTACCTCCTATGTACAAGAATATAACTACTATAATACTACCTCTTATGTACAAGAATATAACTACTATAATACTGCTCCTATGTACAAGAATATAACTACTATAATACTACTCCTAAGTACAAGAATATAATTACTATAATACTACTCCTATGTACAAGAATATAACTACTATAATACTACTCCTATGTACAAGAATATAACTACTATAATACTGCTCTATGTACAAGAATATAACTACTATAATACTACTCCTATGTACAAGAATATAACTACTATAATACTACTCCTATGTACAAGAATATAACTACTATAATAGTGCTCTATGTACAAGAATATAACTACTATAATACTGCTCCTATGTACAAGAATATAACTACTATAATACTACCTCTTATGTACAAGAATATAACTACTATAATACTGCTCCTATGTACAAGAATATAACTGCTATAATACTGCTCCTATGTACAAGAATATAACTACTATAATACTATTCCTATATACAAGAATATAACTACTATAATACTCCTCCTATATACAAGAATATAACTACTATAATATTACCTCCTATGTACAAGAATATAACTACTATAATACTACTCCTATGTACAAGACTATAACTACTATAATACTGCTCCTATGTACAAGAATATAACTACTATAATACTACTCCTATGTACAAGAATATAACTACTATGATATTGCTCCTATGTACAAGAATATAACTACTATAATACTGCTCTATGTACAAGAATATAACTACTATAATACTGCTCCTATGTACAAGAATATAATTACTATAATACTACCTCTTATGTACAAGAATATTACTACTATAATACTGCTCCTATGTACAAGAATATAACTACTATAATACTACTCCTATGTACAATAATATAACTATTATAATACTACTCCTATGTACAAGAATATAACTACTATAAAACTGCTCCTATGTACTAGAATATAACTACTATAATACTACCTCCTATGTACAAGAATATAACTACTATAATACTACTCCTATGTACAAGAATATAACTACTATAATACTACCTCTTATGTACAAGAATATAACTACTATAATACTGCTCCTATGTACAAGAATATAACTACTATAATACTACTCCTATGTACAAGAATATAACTACTATAATACTACTCCTATGTACAAGAATATAATTACTATAATACTACTCCTATGTACAAGAATATAACTACTACAATACTACTCCTATGTACAAGAATATAACTACTATAATACTGCTCTATGTACAAGAATATAACTACTATATTACTACTCCTATGTACAAGAATATAACTACTATAATACTACTCCTATGTACAAGAATATAACTACTATAATACTGCTCTATGTACAAGAATATAACTACTATAATACTGCTCCTATGTACAAGAATATAACTACTATAATACTACCTCTTATGTACAAGAATATAACTACTATAATACTGCTCCTATGTACAAGAATATAACTACTATAATACTGCTCTATGTACAAGAATATAACTACTATAATACTGCTCCTATGTACAAGAATATAACTACTATAATACTACCTCTTATGTACAAGAATATAACTACTATAATACTACTCCTATGTACAAGAATATAACTACTATAATTCTGCTCCTATGTACAAGAATATAACTACTATAATACTATTCCTATGTACAAGAATATAACTACTATAATACTACTCCTATATACAAGAATATAACTACTATAATACTCCTCCTATATACAAGAATATAACTACTATAATACTACCTCCTATGTACAAGAATATAACTACTATAATACTACTCCTATGTACAAGAATATAACTACTATAATATTGCTCCTATGTACAAGAATATAACTAATATAATACTACATACTATGTACAAGAATATAACTACTATAATACTACCTCTTATGTACAAGAATATAACTACTATAATACTGCTCCTATGTACAAGAATATAACTACTATAATACTACTCCTATGTTCAAGAATATAACTACTATAATATTGCTCCTATGTACAAGAATATAACTACTATAATACTGCTCCTATGTACAAGAATATAACTACTATAATACTACCTCCTATGTACAAGAATATAACTACTATAATACTACCTACTATGTACAAGAATATAACTACTATAATACTACCTCCTATGTACAAGAATATAACTACTATAATACTACTCCTATGTACAAGAATATAACTACTATAATACTTCTCCTATGTACAAGAATATAACTACTATAATACTACTCCTATGTACAAGAATATAACTACTATAATACTGCTCCTATGCACAAGAATATAACTACTATAATACTACTCCTATGTAGAAGAATATAACTACTATAATACTGCTCTATGTACAAGAATATAACTACTATAATACTGCTCCTATGTACAAGAATATAACTACTATAATACTACTCCTATGTACAAGAATATAACTACTATAATACTACTCCTATGTACAAGAATATAACTACTATAATACTACTCCTACATACAAGAATATAACTACTATAATACTGCTCTATGTACAAGAATATAATTACTATAATACTGCTCCTATGCACAAGAATATAACTACTATAATACTACCTCCTATGTACAAGAATATAACTACTATAATACTACTCCTATGTACAAGAATATAACTACTATAATACTGCTCTATGTACAAGAATATAACTACTATAATACTACTCCTATGTACAAGAATATAACTACTATAATACTACTCCTATGTACAAGAATATAACTACTATAATACTACTCCTATGTACAAGAATATAACTACTATAATACTGCTCTATGTACAAGAATATAACTACTATAATACTGCTCCTATGTACAAGAATATAACTACTATAATACTACTCCTATGTACAAGAATATAACTACTATAATACTACTCCTATGTACAAGAATATAACTACTATAATACTACCTCCTATGTACAAGAATATAACTACTATAATACTACCTCTTATGTACAAGAATATAACTACTATAATACTGCTCCTATGTACAAGAATATAACTACTATAATACTACTCCTAAGTACAAGAATATAATTACTATAATACTACTCCTATGTACAAGAATATAACTACTATAATACTACTCCTATGTACAAGAATATAACTACTATAATACTGCTCTATGTACAAGAATATAACTACTATAATACTACTCCTATGTACAAGAATATAACTACTATAATACTACTCCTATGTACAAGAATATAACTACTATAATACTGCTCTATGTACAAGAATATAACTACTATAATACTGCTCCTATGTACAAGAATATAACTACTATAATACTACCTCTTATGTACAAGAATATAACTACTATAATACTGCTCCTATGTACAAGAATATAACTGCTATAATACTGCTCCTATGTACAAGAATATAACTACTATAATACTATTCCTATATACAAGAATATAACTACTATAATACTCCTCCTATATACAAGAATATAACTACTATAATATTACCTCCTATGTACAAGAATATAACTACTATAATACTACTCCTATGTATAAGACTATAACTACTATAATACTGCTCCTATGTACAAGAATATAACTACTATAATACTACTCCTATGTACAAGAATATAACTACTATGATATTGCTCCTATGTACAAGAATATAACTACTATAATACTACCTCCTATGTACAAGAATATAACTACTATAATACTACCTCTTATGTACAAGAATATTACTACTATAATACTGCTCCTATGTACAAGAATATAACTACTATAATACTACTCCTATGTACAATAATATAACTATTATAATACTACTCCTATGTACAAGAATATAACTACTATAATACTACTCCTATGTACAAGAATATAACTACTATACTACTGCTCTATGTACAAGAATATAACTACTATAATACTACTCCTATGTACTAGAAGATAACTACTATAATACTACTCCTATGTACAAGAATATAACTACTATAATACTACCTCTTATGTACAAGAATATAACTACTATAATACTGCTCCTATGTACAAGAATATAACTACTATAATACTACTCCTATGTACAAGAATATAACTACTATAATACTACTCCTATGTACAAGAATATAATTACTATAATACTACTCCTATGTACAAGAATATAACTACTACAATACTACTCCTATGTACAAGAATATAACTACTATAATACTGCTCTATGTACAAGAATATAACTACTATATTACTACTCCTATGTACAAGAATATAACTACTATAATACTACTCCTATGTACAAGAATATAACTACTATCATACTGCTCTATGTACAAGAATATAACTACTATAATACTGCTCCTATGTACAAGAATATAACGACTATAATACTACCTCTTATGTACAAGAATATAACTACTATAATACTACTCCTATGTACAAGAATATAACTACTATAATTCTGCTCCTATGTACAAGAATATAACTACTATAATACTATTCCTATGTACAAGAATATAACTACTATAATACTATTCCTATATACAAGAATATAACTACTATAATACTCCTCCTATATACAAGAATATAACTACTATAATACTACCTCCTATGTACAAGAATATAACTACTATAATACTACTCCTATGTACAAGAATATAAGTACTATAACACTGCTCCTATGTACAAGAATATAACTACTATAATACTACTCCTATGTACAAGAATATAACTACTACAATATTGCTCCTATGTACAAGAATATAACTAATATAATACTACATACTATGTACAAGAATATAACTACTATAATACTACCTCTTATGTACAAGAATATAACTACTATAATACTGCTCCTATGTACAAGAATATAACTACTATAGGAGGTAGTATTATAGTAGTTATATTCTTGTACATAGAGCAGTATTATAGTAGTTATATTCTTGTACATAGGAGTAGTATTATAGTAGTTATATTCTTGTACATAGGAGCAGTATTATAATAGTCATATTCTTGTACATAGAGCAGTATTATAGTAGTTATATTCTTGTACATAGGAGTAGTATTATACTAGTTATATTCTTGTACATAGGAGTAGTATTATAGTAGTTATATTTTTGTACATAGGAGTAGTATTATAGTAGTTATATTCTTGTACATAGGAGCAGTATTATAGTAGTTATATTCTTGTACATAGAGCAGTATTATAGTAGTTATATTCTTGTACATAGGAGTAGTATTATAGTAGTTATAATCTTGTACATAGGAGGTAGTATTATAGTAGTTATATTCTTGTACATAGTAGGTAGTATTATAGTAGTTATCTTCTTGTACATAGGAGGTAGTATTATAGTAGTTATATTCTTGTGCATAGGAGCAGTATTATAGTAGTTATATTCTTGTACATAGGAGCAGTATTATAGTAGTTATATTCTTGAACATAGGAGTAGTATTATAGTAGTTATATTCTTGTACATAGGAGCAGTATTATAGTAGTTATATTCTTGTATATAGGAGTAGTATTATAGTAGTTATATTCTTGTACATAGAGCAGTATTATAGTAGTTATATTCTTGTACATAGGAGTAGTATTATAGTAGTTATATTCTTGTACATAGGAGTAGTATTATAGTAGTTATATTCTTGTACATAGGAGTAGTATTGTAGTAGTTATATTCTTGTACATAGGAGCAGTATTATAGTAGTTATATTCTTGTACATAGGAGTAGTATTATAGTAGTTATATTCTTGTACATAGGAGGTAGTATTATAGTAGTTATATTCTTGTATATAGGAGGAGTATTATAGTAGTTATATTCTTGTATATAGGAATAGTATTATAGTAGTTATATTCTTGTACATAGGAATAGTATTATAGTAGTTATATTCTTGTACATAGGAGCAGAATTATAGTAGTTATATTCTTGTACATAGGAGTAGTATTATAGTAGTTATATTCTTGTACATAGGAGCAGTATTATAGTAGTTATATTCTTGTACATAGAGCAGTATTATAGTAGTTATATTCTTGTACATAGGAGTAGTATTATAATAGTTATATTCTTATACATAGGAGTAGTATTATAGTAGTTATATTCTTGTACATAGGAGCAGTATTATAGTAGTTATATTCTTGTACATAGGAGTAGTATTATAGTAATTATATTCTTGTACATAGGAGTAGTATTATAGTAATTATATTCTTGTACATAGGAGTAGTATTATAGTAGTTATATTCTTGTACATAAGAGGTAGTATTATAGTAGTTATATTCTTGTACATAGGATTAGTATTATAGTAGTTATATTCATGTACATAAGAGGTAGTATTATAGTAGTTATATTCTTGTACATAAGAGGTAGTATTATAGTAGTTATATTCTTGTACATAAGAGGTAGTATTATAGTAGTTATATTCTTGTACATAGGAGTAGTATTATAGTAGTTATATTCTTGTACATAAGAGGTAGTATTATCGTAGTTATATTCTTGTACATAGGAGTAGTATTATAGTAGTTATATTCTTGTACATAGGAGTAGTATTATAGTAGTTATATTCTTGTACATAGGAGTAGTATTATAGTAGTTATATTCTTGTACATAAGAGGTAGTATTATAGTAGTTATATTCTTGTACATAGGAGTAGTATTATAGTAGTTATATTCTTGTACATAGGAGCAGTATTATAGTAGTTATATTCTTGTACATAGGAGTAGTATTATAGTAGTTATATTCTTGTACATAGGAGCAGTATTATAGTAGTTATATTCTTGTACATAGCAGTAGTATTATAGTAGTTATATTCTTGTACATAGGAGTAGTATTATAGTAGTTATATTCTTGTACATAGGAGGTAGTATTATAGTAGTTATATTCTAGTACATAGGAGCAGTAGTATAGTAGTTATATTCTTGTACATAGGAGCAGTAGTATAGTAGTTATATTCTTAGATAAGAAGAATAAGCATATAGCTCACCACCTCCAGTTATCTTGATAAGTCCTTATAATTCCTGGGTGCACGATCCTGGCCTCTGACTAAGGCACTTTGTAGTTGAAGCATATAGAAAAGGGATAGTAGGATCCGCTCCACCAGGTAAGTTGTGATTAAAACCACATTCTGATAGCTCTAGCTGATCCTACTATCCCTTTTCTATATGCTTTAGTTATATTCTTGTACATAGGAGTAGTATTATAGTAGTTATATTCTTGTACATAGGGGGCAGTATTATAGTAGTTATATTCTTGTACAGAGGGGGCAGTATTATAGTAGTTATATTCTTGTACATAGGAGCAGTATTATAGTAGTTATATTCTTGTACATAGGAGTAGTATTATAATAGTTATATTCTTGTACATAGGAGTAGTATTATAGTAGTTATATTATTGTACATAGGAGGAGTATTATAGTAATTATATTCTTGTACATAGGAGTAGTATTATAGTAGTTATATTCTTGTACATAAGAGGTAGTATTATAGTAGTTATATTCTTCTACATAGGAGAAGTATTATAGTAGTTATATTCTTGTACATAGGAGTAGTATTATAGTAGTTATATTCTAGTACATAGGAGCAGTAGTATAGTAGTTATATTCTTGTACATAGGAGTAGTATTATAGTAGTTATATTCTTGTACATAAGAGGTAGTATTATAGTAGTTATATTCTTGTACATAGGAGTAGTATTATAGTAGTTATATTCTTGTACATAGGAGTAGTATTATAGTAGTTATATTCTTGTACATAAGAGGTAGTATTATAGTAGTTATATTCTTGTACATAGGGGCAGTATTATAGTAGTTATATTCTTGTACATAGGAGCAGTAGTATAGTAGTTATATTCTTGTATATAGGAGCAGTATTATAGTAGTTATATCCTTGTACATAGGAGTAGTATTATAATAGTTATATTCTTGTACATAGGAGTAGTATTATAGTAGTTATATTATTGTACATAGGAGGAGTATTATAGTAATTATATTCTTGTACATAGGAGTAGTATTATAGTAGTTATATTCTTGTACATAAGAGGTAGTATTATAGTAGTTATATTCTTGTACATAGGAGCAGTATTATAGTAGTTATATTCTTGTACATAAGAGGTAGTATTATAGTAGTTATATTCTTGTACATAGGAGTAGTATTATAGTAGTTATATTCTTGTACATAGGAGTAGTATTATAGTAGTTATATTCTAGTACATAGGAGCAGTAGTATAATAGTTATATTCTTGTACATAGGAGTAGTATTATAGTAGTTATATTCTTGTACATAGGAGTAGTATTATAGTAGTTATATTCTAGTACAAGAATACTACCTACTATGTACAAGAATATAACTACTATAATACTACCTCCTATGTACAAGAATATAACTACTATAATACTACTCCTATGTACAAGAATATAACTACTATAATACTTCTCCTATGTACAAGAATATATCTACTATAATACTACTCCTATGTACAAGAATATAACTACTATAATACTGCTCCTATGCACAAGAATATAACTACTATAATACTACTCCTATGTACAAGAATATAACTACTATAATACTACTCCTATGTACAAGAATATAACTACTATAATACTACTCCCATGTACAAGAATATAACTACAATAATACTACTCCTATGTACAAGAATATAACTACTATAATACTGCTCCTATGTACAAGAATATAACTACTATAATACTGCTCTATGTACAAGAATATAACTACTATAATACTGCTCCTATGTACAAGAATATAACTACTATAATACTACCTCCTATGTACAAGAATATAACTACTATAATACTAACTACTATGTACAAGAATATAACTACTATAATACTACCTCCTAGCTGTGAGGACGTGTTTTTGTAGCTCTCCTGAGGCTCCTGATGTCTGGAGATAGCCCAGGGCGGGGCCACCCTGGGTGGGGAAGTTCCCCTGCCAAGGCCCAGGCTCCAAGGCCTTCTCTGGGAAGCAATTCCCAGACAACTAAAAAAATGGATGGAAATCCTAAAGTCCCCAGTAATGGGAATCGTGTCCAGTGTGTCAGCAGTCCTAGTGCAGCAAGCCAAGATGGGAAGAAAGTTGTAAAGGAAGAAGTAACGGAAGCAAGCAGTAGTACGGTGCAACAACCAAGCAAAATGGTTGAATGTAAGGAGCAAACTTTGCAGCCTGTGCAGACTCCATTGCAGGTTGCAGGTGTCCAGTCCACCCCACCCTCCTGCAGACAGAGGAGAACATCCCTGGAGAAGCAGACCATGCAGGAGAACATGCAGCAGTCTGTATTGGTACGGTCTGAGCGGACAAGATCTGGAAGCGGTAACTACAAAAATGTAGTGAAGGCAGTGGAGGAGATCAAAGGGAGACCAGCGGGGAAGCTTCAAGGTACCAGCAGTACAGTCACTGGAAATAAACTGGGACATAGTCCCCAGTCTGGACATTGTGGGCCCATGGCAGTGACAACAGCCGTAGCATGTCAGAAATCACAGGCTACACCAACCAGAAGCCATACTGGGGGTAACCAACCTGCAAAGCTTTCCAACAATGCACAGACTGTCACAGCTACTGAGCGAGCACCAGAACTGCGCCTGGCAGATGAGATACCAGCACTGGTCAAGCGACTGGAGACATTGAAGGCCAGTAAAATGTATCTGCAGAGACAGATTGAATGTGCGTATAATCTAAAAAAGTCTGCATGCCCTGAGAAACTGGTGTTACTGGACAGGAAGCTGAGCGCACTGGCGAAAGAGCTCGCCGAGAACGTACGGGAGACCGAGACTGTACTGGAGCAAATGGGACCGGTGGGAGAATCATACAGAAACCAGCAGCGGTTCCAGGAATACCAGAAGTCACCATCACCTTGTGCCAAAGCTGGGTCTGAACCCTTGCAAGGTGGCAGCCAGCAGTCCCATGTAAAACCAGTTCTGCAGCCAGCAAGTTTCCCTTTTAAGGAAGGGAATTTGTACGGGAAAGCGACCAGTGTTCAGCAACAGCAAAAACCTGCAGCAGTTCTCAGCAAGGCACCACAAGTCCCAGCAACCAGCACTTTGCAACCAGGTCATGGACCCCTGCCTAATGGTAATGAAGTAGCAGCTGTGCAGACACCACAAGTCCCAGGAGACAAGTCATTGCAGCAGGACTATGGACTCTTACCTGAAGGTACTGGGGGAGTAACATATTTGGGGTTACAGGTTGTGGACTCTGTTGTGCAGGACTCTGCTGCCGCTGACTGTAGTGGTAATATGGACTCTGCTATGCAGGACTCTGCTGCCGCTGACTATAATACTAATATGGACTCTGCTGTGCAGGACTCTGCTGCCGCTGATTGTCTGACTAATGTGCCTGATATTATGGATATTCCTGTATGTGATAACGGCCCAGCAGGGGAAGGTGTTTCTGGGGGGGTTCCTTCACGATCTATGGCGTCAGACCCCTCTGCAGTCCAGTCTCTGGAGTCTGGTGATATTGCAGACATAGAGGTTGATGGTGGGGCGGACACAGGACAGTCCAGTGTGCAGGACTTTCCCCCTCTAGATACTCGCGCAGTAGCAGAACCACATGGTACAGGTGCTCAGCAGCCCACACAGCGCCCACAAACACGCCAAGATGGCGGATCTGGCCGTACCTCCTCAGGGAATGCCTGGAGCCGCGGTGCTCCATCTTTTGCATCAAACTCCAATTATACAGGCCAGGCTTTCAGGAGGAGGAATGTAGTCAGGTTTAGGCACGGAGGTGCCAAGGAGGATCTGCCGGATAGGAGGTTTGTGGTCCGAGAGCTCCTATGTACCCAGATGGGCTTTGTGCCGACTGATATCTTGGCCGTCATAAACCTTCCTGACCGCCAGGGGTACGATGTTAGTTTTAAGCTGATGTCTGATCTGGACCGGTTCTGGGCCAATCTCACCAGGTTGAGAGATACTGAAGGTTGGGATAAGTTCAGTTTCATCCCCATCTCTAGGCCAGATACAGCCTCTGTCACAATTGTATTTTGGAATGAAGCCGTTCCCCCTCAGGACATAGTCATCTGGCTCAGGAGGCATTGTGACCTCATGTCCGATCTTAGTAAGAACAGGGATGAAGACGGGGTCTGGACCGGTGGGTGGAGGGTCCTGGTGAAGTTGCGTCAGCAGAACAACATAACCCAACATCTGCCCAATTCGTTCTTTATAGGCCGAGAAAAAGGGATCTGCTTCTATGCGGGTCAGCCTCGCCGGTGCTTCAAGTGTGGGAAGGCCGGCCATGTGGCCAGTGTATGCTCCATGGTAAAGTGTAGCCTCTGTAATGAAATGGGCCACGTGAGTGCCACATGCCAAAACATTAGGTGTAACCTGTGCGGTAGGATCGGTCACCCCCACAGAGATTGTCCTGATGCCTGGCATAACATCTGTAAGGATAGCCCTGATGAGGACTTGCTGGCAGCGGCTGATGACATACAGGAGGAGGAGGAGGCGCTATTGTCAGGGTCAGTAGTCACGGAGGCGGAGCCTCAACCACATACAGGTGATACCACCCAAGACCAGGCCGAGTCAGGTCCCATAGAGACGACCATGGAGGTTGTCGAGCAGGTTGTACAACCCTCAGTGGTCGTCTCTTCTCCTGCCCGATCATCCAACAATAATAAAAGGAGGAAGAAGGATAAAGCCAGCCGTAAGCCTGAGGGTGAGTGGACCACGGTAGAAAAGCCCACAAAGATGAGAGTAAGTAGTGCAGGCGAGGTCACTGCAACGGGGAATAGATTTAGTGTCCTATCAGAGTCAGACGGAGAAGCAGAACTAGACAGAGAACTCTCACGAATGATGGCGGAGTATGAGGAGGAGCCAGAGGGCGATCCCCCCACTAAGAGGAGACCCCACCGAGATGAGGGGCAGTCCGAATCAGACATGGAAACAGCTGGTCACCAGGACACCTCTGACTCTGATCTATGACAATGGGGCCCATCTCTCTGTTTCTCATATTCCTAGTTGTTCTGATGGCAGGTTTCTATCTTAAAGTTATCTCTAGTAATGTGAATAGCATCCGAGCAAGGAGGACAAGACACGCAGTGTATGAACATCTGAGATATCTTGATGCCGATGTCTATTTCTTACAAGAAACCCGTTTAAATACTTTAGGACTAATACGAGAAGCAGAGAGAGAATGGAAATCTGGCCCGTCCTTCTGGTCTCTGGCTGTGGAACCTTATGCCGGGGTTTCTATACTGTTTAACACCCCTGATGTCACCATACACAGATTCACTGAGGTTCTGATGGGGAGGTGCCTGGTTTTAGAAGTTACCATCCGAGGCAGAAGGCTCCGACTCATTAATATCTATGGTCCACCGCAGTCGGTGATGGAAAGGGCACGTCTGTTTGATGAAGTCAAGCAGTACTTGTTTACATCTGTTCCGGTAGTCATGGCAGGGGACTTCAATGCCACCATGTCATCCAGTGACAGACCTACTGGTCGGCCTCTCACCAGGGACTGCAAGGTCTTAAGCAGAATTATTTCCCAGGCTGGTCTGTCTGATGTGTTTACTGAGGGTGGTAGGAAACCCAAATTCACTTACTCCTGCGCTGGTAGATGCAGTCGGATAGACTTAGCTCTGGTCAGTCCCGCTGAGCATGTTAGTGAGAAAAGTGAAAAGACAGTCCCTTATTCTGACCATCTGGCTTTGTATTTTTGCTTGGGCTCCACAAAACGCCCTGATATTGGGAGAGGCCTATGGAAGCTCAATTCCAGCCTCTTGGACGATGACTGTGTCCGGAGTTGTGTCCACTCTCTATTTCAGAACCAGCTTGAGAGAGTGGTGTTTTATGACAACATGGCAGACTGGTGGGAGGATGTCAAGGAAGAGATCAGATCCCTCTTAAGGAGACTGTCAGTTAAGAAGGGGAAGAGTAAGTATAGCCAGTATCTCAGGCTGCGGAAAGAATTAGAGTCACTCTATTCGGCGGGCGGGGATAACCAACAGAAGATTGACCGGCTGAAATCTGAGATCAGTCAGTATCAGTACCGCAGGTATACATCCCTGGTTCTTGAACGGGATTATGGGTCCTTAGGGGCTCCGGATCCTTTTGAGAATTGCAGGGAGCGGGTGGCAAATAAATCGGTCACAGGTCTCACTGACTCCCAGGGTGTGTTACAGGAGTCTCGGGAGGGTATCCTGGGGGTGGTGAGAACTTACTATGCTGACTTGTTTCAGAAGAAGGTTTTGGATAGAGAGAAGGTGGCTCAATTCTTGGAGGCAACTCCAGGTCCTGATACTAATGATTTGGACTTTTCTCCTTTGACAGCAGAGTTAACAGTGGAGGAGGTGAAAGAGGCCATAGATAAGTTACATCTGAAGAAGGCACCAGGTCCAGATGGGATTACAGCTGAGTTCTATAAGAAATTCCGAGACCTCTTGGCACCAATTCTCGTGGATGTATACAAAACTAGTCTAGAAAACCACCTGATGCCTCCATCCATGAGAGTGTCCTCCCTGATCCTGCTGTCTAAAGGTAAAGAGCCTAGTGACATCAAGAACTGGAGGCCGATTGCCCTCTTGAATGTCGATAGGAAGATTCTTGCAAAAATTCTGTTCTCTAGATTAGTTTGTTTGTCCTCGGCACTGTTGGCAGGCTCACAGTTTGGCACAGTTAAAGGGCGGAACATCTCTGGAGCAGTTATCTCGATAAGGGAGATGTTTGAGAGATGTAAAGCTCTGAGGTGTGGGAGATATGTTGTGAGTCTTGACCAGGCTAAGGCCTTTGACAGAGTAGACCATGAGTATCTATGGGCGACTTTGACAAAGTACGGTATTCCGGGACAATTTGTGGATTGGCTGAGAACTTTGTACCGCGAGGCGGAGAGCTTTCCTCTGATTAATGGTTGGCAGGGTGATGCTTTCAGGGTTGAGGCAGGGGTGAGACAAGGTTGCCCACTGAGTCCATTACTGTATGTGTTTGCCATAGACCCGTTTCTTAGGTCACTGCAGGAGTGTGATTTTCAGGGGGCGCCGGTCCCCCACTGCTTGCCCCTGAGAGTTGTTGCCTACGCGGATGATGTGACTGTGGTGATATCTGAGCCTCGTGAGGTGGAGATGTTGTCTGCAGCCATCAGAAGTTACTCAGAGGCCTCCGGGTCTCTTGTCAACCTTGAGAAGAGTCAAGCTCTCTGGACGGGTCATACTGGTCCTACATTTGATCTGCCGCAGTTTGCCCAGGCCTCCTCCTATATTAAGATCCTTGGGGTGAAATTCGGGAGGGATGATAATTGCAGACTAAATTGGGAAGAAAAGTTGGAATCCGGAAATGCAAAGGTTCAGCGATGGAAGAACTGGAGGCTGACCTATAGAGAAAGGGTTAAAATGTTGAAGACTTACCTGGTCCCTGTCTTCTTGTACGTCTCTGTTGTCTTTCCTTTGCCAGAATCTTTCTCCGCTAGGCTCTTTAGCCTGTTCTTCCAACTTTTGTGGGGGAACAGGTTGAACCCAGTAAAAAGAGGGATAACCTACCTACAGAGGAGAGAGGGTGGGCTGGATATGTTAAATCCAAGGGTGTTTTTTGACTCCATGTTTCTAAAAGTAAATTTTGGTTGCCTGGACTCAGATAACAGCTCCCTGTGGGTAAATAGTATCAGGGACTGGATATTGCCTTTTGCAGAATCCTGGGTGCGAGGCGGCAGCCTTAAGAGGGGTCGATCGACTCGTGACTACCTCCCCCAGTATCTGGACTATGGCATAAGGTGCCTGAAAAAATGGGGTATTGAAAAGACCTATCTGGTGAGTAAGACCAGGAGAGATCTATACAC
Organism: Leptodactylus fuscus; assembly: GCF_031893055.1. Classification (NCBI taxonomy): domain Eukaryota; kingdom Metazoa; phylum Chordata; class Amphibia; order Anura; family Leptodactylidae; genus Leptodactylus; species Leptodactylus fuscus. The sequence goes on along the minus strand of NC_134269.1, from coordinate 13,967,291 downwards.
CAGGGTATGTAAGACCTTCTATTGTCTCCAGCCAGCATTGAGGGACTGTACATCTATAACCCTGCAGGATAGTCTGAGGCTCCTCACTGGTCGGAGGCTCCCTGCAAAGTTCTTTGACATTGCCTGGCTATCTCTGCATGGGAAACTTTTTGTAAGAGGCAACCTAAAACATCTCAGTGTGACAGATCGGGCATGTCCATTAGGTTGTCAGCAGGAGGAGACCATGGCACATTTTATATCAGAGTGCGGGGGAGGGCGAAAGATCTGGCAGGAAATATCCCGGAGGCTGAAAATTCCCCGATTACAGTCTCTCAAATACCCCGAGATTGTATATGGCATCCCCAGTAATATAGGTGACATTAACCGGGAGACCCTGTATATTATTATTACTGTCATCAAATATTATCACTGGCATACGAGGACCCAGGTGTCCCTACACAGAGAGCCCTTCCGTCATATGACCGCTGTCACATATATCATGTCTGAACTGAGGTGGATAAAGTCTCTGGAGGTCAGAAAAAAGTCTGATAATGTAAAATTGTGGAGAAATGTATATATCGATTGCTGAATACTCTGATAACACTGCAAATAAGTCTGTTCATTTATTTATGGATTTATTTTTTTTCCCCCTCTTTATCCTGCCAGCAATGGACTCTTAAGTTAAAGTGATTCTCATTTTTGTTATCTGACAGACATGTCTGATTTATGTTATATTATTATTATTATTATTATTATTATTATTATTATTATTATTAGTTATTAATTCTGCTGGAATGTAATGTATTTTTGTTTTGTTTTTACTAATAAAAATTACCTCCTATGTACAAGAATATAACTACTATAATACTACTCCTATGTACAAGAATATAACTACTATAATACTACTCCTATGTACAAGAATATAACTACTATAATACTACTCCTATGTAAAAGAATATAACTATTATAATTCTACTCCTATGTACAAGAATATAACTACTATAATACTGCTCTATGTACAAGAATATAACTACTATAATACTGCTCCTATGTACAAGAATATAACTACTATAATACTACCTCTTATGTACAAGAATATAACTACTATAATACTACTCCTATGTACAAGAATATAACTACTATAATTCTGCTCCTATGTACAAGAATATAACTACTATAATACTATTCCTATGTACAAGAATATAACTACTATAATACTATTCCTATATACAAGAATATAACTACTATAATACTACTCCTAGGTACAAGAATATAACTACTATAATACTACTCCTATGTACAAGAATATAACTACTATAATACTGCTCCTATGTACAAGAATATAACTACTATAATACTCCTCCTATATACAAGAATATAACTACTATAATACTACCTCCTATGTACAAGAATATAACTACTATAATACTACTCCTATGTACAAGAATATAACTACTATAATACTGCTCCTATGTACAAGAATATAACTACTACAATACTACTCCTATGTACAAGAATATAACTACTATAATATTGCTCCTATGTACAAGAATATAACTACTATATTACTACCTCCTATGTACAAGAATATAACTACTATAATACTACCTCTTATGTACAAGAATATAACTACTATAATACTATTCCTATGTACAAGAATATAACTACTATAATACTATTCCTATATACAAGAATATAACTACTATAATACTGCTCCTATGTACAAGAATATAACTACTATAATACTACTCCTATGTACAAGAATATAACTACTATAATACTGCTCCTATGTACAAGAATATAACTACTATAATACTACTCCTATATACAAGAATATAACTACTATAATACTACCTCCTATGTACAAGAATATAAATACTATAATACTACTCCTATGTACAAGAATATAACTACTATAATACTGCTCCTATGTACAAGAATATAACTACTAAAATACTACTCCTATGTACAAGAATATAACTACTATAATACTACTCCTATGTACAAGAATATAACTAATATAATACTGCTCTATGTACAAGAATATAACTACTATAATACTACTCCTATGTACAAGAATATAACTACTATAATACTGCTCCTATGTACAAGAATATAACTAATATAATACTACTCCTATGTTCAAGAATATAACTACTTTAATACTGCTCCTACGTACAAGAATATAACTACTATAATACTGCTCCTATGTACAAGAATATAACTACTATAATACTACCTCCTATGTACAAGAATATAACTACTATAATACTACCTACTATGTACAAGAATATAACTACTATAATACTACCTCCTATGTACAAGAATATAACTACTATAATACTACTCCTATGTACAAGAATATAACTACTATAATACTACTCCTATGTACAAGAATATAACTACTATAATACTGCTCTATGTACAAGAATATGACTACTATAATACTGCTCCCATGTACAAGAATATAACTACTATAATACTACTCCTATGTTCAAGAATATAACTACTATAATACTACTCCTATGTACAAGAATATAACTACTATAATACTACTCCTATGTACAAGAATATAACTACTATAATACTGCTCTATGTACAAGAATATGACTACTATAATACTGCTCCTATGCACAAGAATATAACTACTATAATACTACCTCCTATGTACAAGAATATAACTACTATAATACTACTCCTATGTACAAGAATATAACTACTATAATACTGCTCTATGTACAAGAATATAACTACTATAATAATGCTCCTATGTACAAGAATATAACTACTATAATACTACTCCTATGTACAAGAATATAACTACTATAATACTGCTCCTATGTACAAGAATATAACTACTATAATACTACTCCTATGTACAAGAATATAACTACTATAATACTACTCCTATGTACAAGAATATAACTACTATAATACGACTCCTATGTACAAGAATATAACTACTATAATACTGCTCTATGTACAAGATTATGACTACTATAATACTGCTCCTATGCACAAGAATATAACTACTATAATACTACCTCCTATGTACAAGAATATAACTACTATAATACTACTCCTATGTACAAGAATATAACTACTATAATACTGCTCTATGTACAAGAATATAACTACTATAATACTACTCCTATGTACAAGAATATAACTACTATTATACTACTCCTATGTACAAGAATATAACTACTATAATACTGCTCTATGTACAAGAACATGACTACTATAATACTGCTCCTATGCACAAGAATATAACTACTATAATACTACCTCCTATGTACAAGAATATAACTACTATAATACTACTCCTATGTACAAGAATATAACTACTATAATACTACTCCTATGTACAAGAATATAAGTACTATAATACTACCTCCTATGTACAAGAATATAATTACTATAATACTACTCCTATGTACAAGAATATAACTACTATAATACTATTCCTATGTACAAGAATATAACTACTATAATACTGCTCTATGTACAAGAATATAACTACTATAATACTACTCCTATGTACAAGAATATAACTACTATAATACTACTCCTATGTACAAGAATATAACTACTATAATATTGCTCCTATGTACAAGAATATAACTACTATAATATTGCTCCTATGTACAAGAATAAAACTACTATAATACTACCTCCTATGTACAAGAATATAACTACTATAATACTACCTCTTATGTACAAGAATATAACTACTATAATACTGCTCCTATGTACAAGAATATAACTACTATAATACTACTCCTAAGTACAAGAATATAATTACTATAATACTACTCCTATGTACAAGAATATAACTACTATAATACTACTCCTACGTACAAGAATATAACTACTATAATACTGCTCTATGTACAAGAATATAACTACTATAATACTACTCCTATGTACAAGAATATAACTACTATAATACTGCTCCTATGTACAAGAATATAACTACTATAATACTACCTCCTATGTACAAGAATATAACTACTATAATACTACTCCTATGTACAAGAATATAACTACTATAATACTACTCCTATGTACAAGAATATAACTACTATAATACTACTCCTATGTACAAGAATATAACTACTATAATACTGCTCTATGTACAAGAATATAACTACTATAATACTGCTCTATGTACAAGAATATAACTACTATAATACTGCTCCTATGTACAAGAATATAACTACTATAATACTACTCCTATGTACAAGAATATAACTACTATAATACTACCTCCTATGTACAAGAATATAACTACTATAATACTAACTACTATGTACAAGAATATAACTACTATAATACTACCTCCTATGTACAAGAATATAACTACTATAATACTACTCCTATGTACAAGAATATAACTACTATAATACTACTCCTATGTACAAGAATATAACTACTATAATACTACTCCTATGTAAAAGAATATAACTATTATAATACTACTCCTATGTACAAGAATATAACTACTATAATACTGCTCTATGTACAAGAATATAACTACTATAATACTGCTCCTATGTACAAGAATATAACTACTATAATACTACCTCTTATGTACAAGAATATAACTACTATAATACTACTCCTATGTACAAGAATATAACTACTATAATTCTGCTCCTATGTACAAGAATATAACTACTATAATACTATTCCTATGTAAAAGAATATAACTACTATAATACTATTCCTATATACAAGAATATAACTACTATAATACTCCTCCTATATACAAGAATATAACTACTATAATACTACCTCCTATGTACAAGAATATAACTACTATAATACTACTCCTATGTACAAGAATATAACTACTATAATACTGCTCCTATGTACAAGAATATAACTACTACAATACTACTCCTATGTACAAGAATATAACTACTATAATATTGCTCCTATGTACAAGAATATAACTACTATATTACTACCTCCTATGTACAAGAATATAACTACTATAATACTGCTCTATGTACAAGAATATAACTACTACAATACTACTCCTATGTACAAGAATATAACTACTATAATATTGCTCCTATGTACAAGAATATAACTACTATATTACTACCTCTTATGTACAAGAATATAACTACTATAATACTATTCCTATGTACAAGAATATAACTACTATAATACTATTCCTATATACAAGAATATAACTACTATAATACTCCTCCTATATACAAGAATATAACTACTATAATACTACCTCCTATGTACAAGAATATAACTACTATAATACTACTCCTATGTACAAGAATATAACTACTATAATACTGCTCCTATGTACAAGAATATAACTACTATAATACTACTCCTATGTACAAGAATATAACTACTATAATACTACTCCTATGTACAAGAATATAACTAATATAATACTGCTCTATGTACAAGAATATAACTACTATAATACTACTCCTATGTACAAGAATATAACTACTATAATACTGCTCCTATGTACAAGAATATAACTACTATAATACTACTCCTATGTTCAAGAATATAACTACTATAATACTGCTCGAATGTACAAGAATATAACTACTATAATACTGCTCCTATGTACAAGAATATAACTACTATAATACTACCTCCTATGTACAAGAATATAACTACTATAATACTACCTACTATGTACAAGAATATAACTACTATAATACTACCTCCTAAGTACAAGAATATAACTACTATAATACTACTCCTATGTACAAGAATATAACTACTATAATACTGCTCTATGTACAAGAATATAACTACTATAATACTGCTCTTATGTACAAGAATATAACTACTATAATACTACTCCTATGTACAAGAATATAACTACTATAATACTACTCCTATGTACAAGAATATAACTACTATAATACTACTCCTATGTACAAGAATATAACTACTATAATACTGCTCTATGTACAAGAATATGACTACTATAATACTGCTCCTATGCACAAGAATATAACTACTATAATACTACCTCCTATGTACAAGAATATAACTACTATAATACTACTCCTATGTACAAGAATATAACTACTATAATACTGCTCTATGTACAAGAATATAACTACTATAATACTACTCCTATGTACAAGAATATAACTACTATAATACTACTCCTATGTACAAGAATATAACTACTATAATACTGCTCTATGTACAAGAATATGACTACTATAATACTGCTCCTATGCACAAGAATATAACTACTATAATACTACCTCCTATGTACAAGAATATAACTACTATAATACTACTCCTATGTACAAGAATATAACTACTATAATACTGCTCTATGTACAAGAATATAACTACTATAATACTGCTCCTATGTACAAGAATATAACTACTATAATACTACTCCTATGTACAAGAATATAACTACTATAATACTGCTCCTATGTACAAGAATATAACTACTATAATACTACTCCTATGTACAAGAATATAACTACTATAATACTACTTCTATGTACAAGAATATAACTACTATAATACGACTCCTATGTACAAGAATATAACTACTATAATACTGCTCTATGTACAAGAATATGACTACTATAATACTGCTCCTATGCACAAGAATATAACTACTATAATACTACCTCCTATGTACAAGAATATAACTACTATAATACTACTCCTATGTACAAGAATATAACTACTATAATACTGCTCTATGTACAAGAATATAACTACTATAATACTGCTCCTATGCACAAGAATATAACTACTATAATACTACCTCCTATGTACAAGAATATAACTACTATAATACTACTCCTATGTACAAGAATATAACTACTATAATACTGCTCTATGTACAAGAATATAACTACTATAATACTGCTCCTATGTACAAGAATATAACTACTATAATACTACTCCTATGTACAAGAATATAACTACTATAATATTACTCCTATGTACAAGAATATAACTACTATAATACTACCTCCTATGTACAAGAATATAACTACTATAATACTACTCCTATGTACAAGAATATAACTACTATAATACTGCTCTATGTACAAGAATATAACTACTATAATACTACTCCTATGTACAAGAATATAACTACTATAATACTACTCCTATGTACAAGAATATAACTACTATAATACTACCTCCTATGTACAAGAATATAACTACTATAATACTACTCCTATGTACAAGAATATAACTACTATAATACTGCTCTATGTACAAGAATATAACTACTATAATACTACTCCTATGTAGAAGAATATAACTACTATAATACTACTCCTATGTACAAGAATATAACTACTATAATACTACTCCTATGTACAAGAATATAACTACTATAATACTACTCCTATGTACAAGAATATAACTACTATAATACTACTCCTATGTTCTAGAATATAACTACTATAATACTGCTCTATGTACAAGAATATAACTACTATAATACTGCTCCTATGTACAAGAATATAACTACTATAATACTACCTCCTATGTACAAGAATATAACTACTATAATACTACTCCTATGTACAAGAATATAACTACTATAATACTGCTCTATGTACAAGAATATAACTACTATAATACTACTCCTATGTACAAGAATATAACTACTATAATACTACTCCTATGTACAAAAATATAACTACTATAATACTGCTCTATGTACAAGAATATGACTACTATAATACTGCTCCTATGCACAAGAATATAACTACTATAATACTACCTCCTATGTACAAGAATATAACTACTATAATACTACTCCTATGTACAAGAATATAACTACTATAATACTGCTCTATGTACAAGAATATAACTACTATAATACTGCTCCTATGTACAAGAATATAACTTACTATAATACTACTCCTATGTACAAGAATATAACTACTATAATACTGCTCCTATGTACAAGAATATAACTACTATAATACTACTCCTATGTACAAGAATATAACTACTATAATACTACTCCTATGTACAAGAATATAACTACTATAATACGACTCCTATGTACAAGAATATAACTACTATAATACTGCTCTATGTACAAGAATATAACTACTATAATACTGCTCCTATGTACAAGAATATAACTACTATAATACTACCTCCTATGTACAAGAATATAACTACTATAATACTACTCCTATGTACAAGAATATAACTACTATAATACTGCTCTATGTACAAGAATATAACTACTATAATACTACTCCTATGTACAAGAATATAACTACTATAATACTACTCCTATGTACAAGAATATAACTACTATAATACTACTCCTATGTACAAGAATATAACTACTATAATACTACTCCTATGTACAAGAATATAACTACTATAATACTGCTCCTATGTACAAGAATATAACTACTATAATACTGCTCCTATGTACAAGAATATAACTACTATAATACTACTCCTATGTACAAGAATATAACTACTATAATACTACTCCTATGTACAAGAATATAACTACTATAATACTACTCCTATGTACAAGAATATAACTACTATAATACTACTCCTATGTACAAGAATATAACTACTATAATACTGCTCCTATGTACAAGAATATAACTACTATAATACTGCTCCTATGTACAAGAATATAACTACTATAATACTACTCCTATGTACAAGAATATAACTACTATAATACTACTCCTATGTACAAGAATATAACTACTATAATACTACCTCCTATGTACAAGAATATAACTACTATAATACTACTCCTATGTACAAGAATATAACTACTATAATACTACTCCTATGTACAAGAATATAACTACTATAATACTGCTCCTATGTACAAGAATATAACTACTATAATACTACTCCTATGTACAAGAATATAACTACTATAATACTGCTCCTATGTACAAGAATATAACTACTATAATACTACTCCTATGTACAAGAATATAACTACTATAATACTGCTCCTATGTACAAGAATATAACTACTATAATACTACTCCTATGTACAAGAATATAACTACTATAATACTACCTCCTATGTACAAGAATATAACTACTATAATACTGCTCCTATGTACAAGAATATAACTACTATAATACTACTCCTATGTACAAGAATATAACTACTATAATACTACTCCTATGTACAAGAATATAACTACTATAATACTACTCCTATGTACAAGAATATAACTACTATAATACTGCTCTATGTACAAGAATATAACTACTATAATACTACTCCTATGTACAAGAATATAACTACTATAATACTACTCCTATGTACAAGAATATAACTACTATAATACTACTCCTATGTACAAGAATATAACTACTATAATACTGCTCCTATGTACAAGAATATAACTACTATAATACTGCTCCTATGTACAAGAATATAACTACTATAATACTACCTCTATGTACAAGAATATAACTACTATAATACTACTCCTATGTACAAGAATATAACTACTATAATACTACCTCCTATGTACAAGAATATAACTACTATAATACTACTCCTATGTACAAGAATATAACTACTATAATACTACTCCTATGTACAAGAATATAACTACTATAATACTACTCCTATGTACAAGAATATAACTACTATAATACTACTCCTATGTACAAGAATATAACTACTATAATACTACTCCTATGTACAAGAATATAACTACTATAATACTACCTCCTATGTACAAGAATATAACTACTATAATACTACTCTATGTACAAGAATATAACTACTATAATACTGCTCCTATGTACAAGAATATAACTACTATAATACTGCTCCTATGTACAAGAATATAACTACTATAATACTACCTCCTATGTACAAGAATATAACTACTATAATACTAACTACTATGTACAAGAATATAACTACTATAATACTACTCCTATGTACAAGAATATAACTACTATAATACTACTCCTATGTACAAGAATATAACTACCATAATACTACTCCTATGTACAAGAATATAACTACTATAATACTACTCCTATGTAAAAGAATATAACTATTATAATACTACTCCTAA